>NC_041381.1:162232559-162254333 GCF_002162155.2 Triticum dicoccoides
GCGGGCTGGCCGCGGGCGGCGGGGGCTGGCAGTTCAGCCGGTGGTGGCTGGCGGCTCAGGGGGGGGGTGGAGTTTGATGATAAACTGGAGGCCCTTGATTTCGTATCCAACGGCTGGAAAATCTAATGACCAAAGATGAAAAAGTCAGTCGACTGACATGTAGCCTCACACCGCACATACACATGCACGCACGCATGTAGGTGTGCAACACTGACACGTACACATAACGTACACACGCACGCATGCTGGCGTGCAACACTGACACGTACACATGCACTCACGAACACACGCACGTACGCACCCTTGCATGCAACACTGAAACGTACCCTTGCGCGCACGTAACACTCGCACGCCTGCATGCATACAACACACGACGCAAGACATATGCTCAACCTATACGTGCATGCACCCTTTGTTAAGGACATGGATTGTTACGGGTATTAATCAATCTTATCTGTGATAAGCAGAGCATTGATGTTTGCAGCGGTCTTTATGAATCACAACTTATCGAACGGGCTATCAAAATAGTAGGCTTATCTACATGAAAAAGATGACGTCACACTCAATGAACAATTGTCGGTTTATGAAATGCCTGCTTCTGACCGCCCTGGCCCACCAAAGGTTCCTCTGCTATGCGCTGCCTGCGTTGGGTCACTGACATGCAGGCCATGCACCCCAAAGAGCCCACACGTCAGTGGAAGAATGCCGCGGTGTCCTAGGTCAGAGTCAAGGGCGCCACTTGCGGCACGCCCGGCTGAACATGCCTCCGTGCTGCATCCAAACGCCTCCATGAAACCTACCCGTGTGGTAAGCCGAGAAACCCAATCTAGACACACGTCCGTTCATGACCGGGACGGCGTTGAACGCAACGCCAGCCGAGCTCCTCCCGTCCGCCGTCTATTTAATCTCCTATTTAAACGAGGCCAAACGTCGGCCAAGAATCACACACATCCGCCGCTCCCCTATCTCCTCCACCATTTTGTCCACTCTTACAATGGCTTACGAAGAGTAGTTATTCCGCATCCAAGCTGGTTGGGTAGCCCGCCGGATACGAGCTATGCAGCTCGCTTATCAACCTCCCCCCCCCAAGTTGGCATGCGGTTCAGCAACTCATCGCTCAAGGGCAGCTCGACGAGGAGCGGCGCACGAGCGTCGTTGTTGCCGTCCACGCCACCGCCTCGTACCGCGTCTCCCGTTTCTGTGGCCGAGACTCCCATGCCGGCGGCCGCGCCATGCAAGTAGCGACTGAAGCCGGGTGCGCGGAGATCGACGAGTCGGTGGCCATCGCCTCCCCGTTCGCCGCCATCATCGAGGAGAAGTAGAACACGGGAGGCCGCCGCCGCTTGGGTCCCATGAAGGCCACCGCGGAGGCGACGCCGGCGTACACAGCAGGTGTCTTGCCGGATCCTTTTGTTGCGAGGACCTTCGTCGACCCCGCATGGGCTCCACGAAAGAGGGCATGTTAGGATGAACTCGAGCCGGTGCCGGCCATGGCGAATTAGTGGCCGGTGATGAAATCGAACCGGTGCCGGCCACTCTTCGACACCAGCCAATGATATCAGTTGGGCAGTGGGAAGCGAGCCGTCCTTTGCGCTGAAGCATATACCTCCGGGGCTCCCGGCAGTCCGGTGATCGTGCTGCCAGACATGAGGGACACAAATCGATCGGCAGGCGACCATTTAGGCCAGGTATTATATACCTGTGCTGTCCAGAACTAGCACGGCGTAGTTCATTTGAATGTAATGAAATCCGTCATGTTTGTGTGAAAATTCGGTATTTTATATGATTTCCGTCATTGTTTATATGAAATATCAGTTTGTCTACGTGCTTGCGTAAATTTCGTCCGGTTGGTTGAGTTGCTGTCATATTGTGTGTGGCTACGGTTGGATGGCGTAATTTGCGGGTCATCAGTCGGTCTGCTGGCGACTCGGGAGGCGTTGTGGGACAAAAAAACATAGCTCGTGCGAGTTCATCTCCAACGTGCGTGCTGGAGGATGCATGACAGCATGAGCACCCGAGCCATTCCTCGTTCATCGGTGGCAAAGGCACCGGTGGACAAAAGGGTCGCCAATATTTTGGCTACCTCGGGCAAGATCCAAATAGCCCCTCCCAATAGATTCAAATCCCTCGTTCACCGTGGAATTTTGCCATGTGTTGTTTTCATGGACTAGCAAGATGCCTGTGCATTGCACGGAACATCAAGATGCATTTTTTTACAAACTCCCACATGCATGCAAGGGATAATTAATGTCCTCCTTTGCTAGTACCACGAGGCAAACACCATTAATATTGCATCAATTAGTGTTAGTGGCCTTGTATATCTGCAAATTGTAATTTTGATAGTGGCCCCTTGTGTATAAAAATGGAGGGAGAAAGATGAGAGATAAGGTGAGGAGGAGTGGGGCCTGGTGGTGACTGGTGGTCAGACTGGGCGGAGGCATGGGGATGGACGGCGCATTATGTCTAGGTTTGTATCTCTCTCTCACACACCCACGTAGGTGGGGGACGTGCACGAAGAGAAGAGGTGCACGCACGGCGCATGTACTCCCATCTCTTTCCCAACCACACCCGCGCGGGTACACGGTGGAGCTCATTTCTGTACCAAAAAGGCAGCCCACGTGGTAATTTGACACGTGTACTAGTTATTCACTTGGTGGAGGGAGGATCGTCTACCACGAGTGAACAAACAAATTGCGACTTGACGTGTTATGTTAAAAAAAAGAGGCAAACCATGTGGGGCCTACCTTAGAGGCAAGGCTCTATAAACTGGAGTACTTTTGATGTGTCCCATCAACTCGCAGAACAAGGAGAAGCTTGCTTAGTACGCCGTCTCCCCCGCCCACGGGCACGGTGGCTTGCAAGATGAGGTGAATCTTGCTTACGAGTACTACTACTACTACTACTATTACTACTACTGTACGCCTTTACGCCCGCTCCCTCGCCCACGCGCGCGGTGGCTCGCAGCACGAGAGAAAATTCTCCCTCCATTTACTCCTCGTCCCTACTACGTACCTTGGTTAGTACTCCCTCCATTTACTTATACAAGGCCACTATAAAAAATACATTTTGCATCCATACAAGGCCACAAATAGTAATCGAGACAAAAGTTACTACTCCCTCCTTTCCAGTTTATGGCTCAATTTCAAAATCTCTCCAACCAAGGTAGATGGTGAGTGGTCGAATTAATTTCGTAGTTTGCACAAGTAATTAGTACGCTCGTTTTTCTCAAAAATTTATGTTTACCGAGGCATTAATTAGAACGAATGCATGAATGACCACTAAATTTCCATGAACTTGTACATGTATTGGTTAGTTTCCTCTTGACACTGCGTGCGTCGGGTGATCTAACGCACCTCAAAATCCAACATGTAATGGTACTACTACTCGTATAGTAGAATTGAGACTTATCATACGGAAAAATGAATGTTTTTTAGATGAGCCCTATAAATCCTAGTGGGTACGTACTCTGTAAAAACAGATTTTTCCAAAACTAAGTCGCTCCCTTTCATGAATTTTGTAGTATACTCCTACGTCGACGCTCCCTTTCATGAATTCTGTACTTCTTGTCGCCGACATGTGGGACATATAGCAACCGGGTCAACGTGTCAAGCACCAAATAACAGTGCAGAACAACAGGGGGACGCACCCCACTCGTACCGGCCCAGTAGTAGTAATGAGCAATGAGACATCAAATCACAATGCCGCACCTTCCCAGACGGACAAAGCAACCATTATTTCACACTTCGGTTCGCCATCATCTCAAACCACGTAGTATTGCTTCTGCCTCAAGAGGGCACACGCATGGCCTTGGTACATCATGACACGTGGGACCGCATGACAGGCCATGCTCCCCCGCTGATCGCTCGGTAAAATCACCTCATTTTTACTATACTTCCTCTATATCGGTTTACTACATGGCATGCACGTCGTTCTAGGTTGAGAATTTAACTGGCTATATATGTGATGAACAATACTCTAGCCTTTTTAAAAATGTATACTTTTGTACAGTAGTACTATCGATGGATTGCGCCATGGAGCAAAAATTGAAATTAAAAAAAAGGTGGTACATATAGAGAGCGCTCATCGCCAAATTATGCATATAGTACTATTAAAAAAGCTAGTACATGCTTAATTGGGGTGCTAAATTCTATTAAAGAAATACTAGTAGTATGTACATACTGAAGAGTTAAAGTAACGAGAAGAAACATAACATAGTTCTGCTGGGGGCTCAGCACAACACCCCCCTCAAATTAAACTAAGCACACCTGAAATTAAACTATGCAACTAATCCGGTAAACACTGCATTAGAAGTTTAGAACCACCATGAGCAACGACACTGCCACCTTACTCGGAGTCCTCGTCCACTTCCTCGACTTCGTCCTTGTCCCTCTTCCTCTTGGCCGATACTTCTTTGCTTGAACCGCACACTTGGCTGTTGCTCTTCATCCAACCATTGTAGATATTGAAACAAAGGTAGCCATCCATTGCAGTGTAGTGGATGTGGTCTATATCTAGTACATTCCGCTGCCATGCATGACAATGAAACGTGTAATGAGGTTTCTCCAATTTATGGTATGAAGGATGAACCATGGCTCCTGCCAGGGTCAGCATTGAAGGCTGACGAGAGGGCAGCAGCCGATTCTTCTGGAGGTCGAAGGGGTTGCCTACAACGAGGCCTATCCGACCCAGGACTTCCTTGTCGTTCTTAAAGTCTATAGTAACGAATTTCACTGTTTTGTCCTTGAGGAAGTTCTTAAAATCCTGGCACTCAACGTCGGCATGGCATATGTGGTAGATCAAGCAAACGTTAGGTACGCAAACCTGGATCATGGCGGGCTTCTTCCTCTCTTCGTCCTTTAGATCCTTCTCTCGTCCCAGGACTGTGGTGTACTCAACATCTAGCCCAGCGACCCACTCATCATCTGAGTTTTTGAACATGCTCCTGAAGCGAGAAAGGCATCCTTTCACCATCAAGAAAGAACGGGTGTAGATGACGTCGAACTCATCGCCGGTGATGGTTCTAACCATTTACTCACCGCCGATCGTGGAGATTTGGGATGCCATGGATTTGGGAGGAGGGTTAGGATTAGTGGAACTGCCGTAATGTGAATGGACGAGACGACTAGGAGCGAACCGCCATAGTATTGAAGGACGTGTGGGGAGGAGTATGAGCGAACTGCCAGCGTGCGAACGATAGGTGTCGGTGTCAAAATAGGTGGATCTCGGGTAGGGGGTCCCGAACTGTGCGTCTAGGTGGATGGTAACAGGAGACAAGGGATACGATGTTTTACCCAGGTTCGGGCCCTCTTGATCGAGGTAAAACCCTACGTCCTGCTTGATTAATATTGATGATGTGTGTTACAAGAGTAGATCCACCACGAGATCAAGGAGGCTAAACCCTAGAAGCTAGCCTATGGTATGATTGTTGTTCGTCCTATGGACTAAAGCCATTTGGTTTATATAGACACCGGAGAGGGCTAGGGTTACACAGAGTCGGTTACAATGGTAGGAGATCTACATATCCGTATCGCCAAGCTTGCCTTCCACGCCAAGGAAAGTCCCATCCGGACACGGGACGGAGTCTTCAATCTTGTATCTTCATAGTCTTAGAGTCCGGCCGATCATGATAGTTCGGCTATCCGGACACCCCCTAGTCCGGAACTCCCTCAGTAGCCCCCGAACTGGGCTTCAGCGACGACGAGTCCGGCGCGTATATTGTCTTCGGTGTTGCAAGGCGGGTTCTCCTTTAAACTTCATGTTCCTGTCGAATAGTGTCCGGCTTCCTTATAAATGTTGCGCTCCTTGGCTTCTACGCCCAATAATGGCCTTCTTCCACGTGTCATATGAATGCGAAAAGCTAGGGTATTTTTACATTTTACCCCCTAGCCGTGCGAACGAGCCGCCTATAAGAGAGGCGAGGATCTAGATCCAGCTCACACCATTCTCCATCCGCAAGTTCTCATCGAAGCGCCTCTGACAAAAATCCATCCTATCATGGATAGTCGACGCGGCTCCTCCTCTCGCGCTCCCAGCCCTAAGCCAGGAGATTGGCGGAGATGCTCAGTTCCACACAGCGAGCTAGTGGCGCTCCAAACTGAGGGATATCTTCCCCCAGCTTTCATTGTTCCGGTTCGAGCCGGACTGGCCACCTTCAAGGGTGGAAAGCTGGCGGAGAGCATCCCCAACCCTTCCAAAGGAGAGAGGGTATGCTTCATCCCTTATCTAATAAGGGGACTCGGATTTCCCATACATCCCTTTCTCCGGGGGCTCCTAGAGTTGTACGGACTCCAGCTTCACCACCTCACACCTGCCTCCATTTTGCACATCGCGGGCTTTGTAGCTCTTTGCGAGCTGTTCTTGGGCATCGAGCCCCATTTTGCGCTGTGGAAGAGATTGTTTTGCCTCGTACCCCGTTCTTATGAGGGGTCGATATATATTAAGTGGGCGGAGCCGAAATATGGCGCATCGCCGGGACCGGATATCTATCCGGCACCCCAAAGAAGGCGTCCGAAGACTGGCCTTCGGAATGGTTCTACATGGAGGACGCCCCTCTGCCGGATCCAGTTCGGATCGGCCTCCCGGAGTTCAGCAATGCTCCCTTGAAGAAACGCCTGAGTTGGCGCCCGCGGAGCCCTCAACGGGAGGTTGATGGGAGCGTCCATTATCTGATGGGCCGGATTAGGTTACTGGCCTACTCCGGATTGACCATGATTGGAATCATGGCCACGTGCATTATGCGAGGGGTGCAGCCACTCCAATATAGGGGCCGCCCTATGTGGGATTTCAACGGGGAAGACGACGCCACCCATCATGGCCGCAAAGGGCCGGGCTCGGCAGCCGATCTGGCAAAGATCCTGTCCGGCTTGTACAAGGGGGAGGAGGAGGAATTTCTCCGCACGAATCCATTGAATGGATTCTCCATGAACAACCCTCGGAGCTGGGTAAGCGGACGTTTATCTACCCGATCCATACTTCCAAAGTCAAGTATCTTACTTTGTCATTTCAACGCAGGAGCTGCACCGGGACGTGGAGGGCATACAAAGCCTAACTCCATAGCCCGAGGATCCGGAACGATCCCTTGATCCGACCTCCGAAGAGGATCCGGACATAAAGGTGGAGCTGATTGACGGGGTGTTCCACCAACTTAGCATGGACAATGCCCTAGTCGCCATTACGGCTGACTACCCCGGCTTGTTTCCGGCCTCCCAGGTGACTACGACCGAGGTCTTGACACCATCATTTGATCCGTGCTCAACTCTGACCATCCTATACTGATGGTGCATCGCAGGAGGTGCCTTTAAGGCGGGAAGCCGAACCTGCGGCGGCTGACCAGCAAGGGTCAGTTCGGCCCAGCAGGCAGAAGAGGAGTGCGACGCGAATCGAAACGCCACCGCAACGGTACAGCGCACCATTGTTTTTTAAGGGAAGGATCCCTAGGAGGTATATTAATGCTCATAACTTTTTTCCAGGAGAAAGAGCGCTTGCCGGACAGTGTCCGGAGAGGTTGCCAATCAAGCCTCCGCCAGCCATGCTCCATCGCGTGATCCGGAAGTGGATGCAAACAAAAGGCAAGAGCCGGATGATCCTCCGATGGAGGATACCGACAGACTGTCCGCCACCCGGTCTGAGGTGGAGAGCGCCATGAATCACAGGCATCGACGGACAGTTCTTCGTGACGCGTGTTTCTCCTCGGAGGCGTTGAATGCCTTTGATGCGGGAAACGCGCACCTCCGTGCTGCTCAAGATGGTTTAACCAGAGCCACGGAGCAGTATGTGAAGGACATACGGGTAAGTAATTTTAATAGTTATATACGCTAGTAGCCCCCGAGACTTAAAATAGTTAAAATAACTGATTTAAGGATCATTTATTATGCAGGATCTTACGGAGAAGAATACCCACCTGTCCCAGGAGCTCCAAGAGTGCAAGGCCAAACTTGAGGCCGCACTAGCCACCACAGGGGGAGCCACAGAGACCCCCGCTAGTAATACATACTTCGAAAAGATAAGTAGTTAACAAAGTGTGGCGTGTGCGTAAAACTGACAATAATATTGCAGAGGGCGCCGGACTAGATCCGGACAAGCAACAGCTACTGCGTCAGCTAAAGGCCGGCGAGAGGGTGCTTATGAAGGTGTAGCAGGAGAGAAACAAGCTCGAAGATGCCCACACCCAGCTAGGAGAAGAGCTGAAAGGTGTTCGGGCCCAGCTGTCTGGCTCCGTGAAGGAGAATCAACGGCTTCGTCGCGGCATTTATAGTAAGTGCTTGAGCAAATTCCTTTGAAAAGAAGAATTCGGCGAGGAAGTCGATTGACAGAAATGTGTCTTTAGGTGTGCTCACAGGTTGCCCTGCGGAGGAAATGCCTGGTTCAACGGGTGACCAACTTCCCGAGCTGGTGCAACTGCTCGAACGTGTTCGGCAGGCGATGACTGGCGTCATTCAGGCCTTATGGCCTTCCGTCTCCCTACCCGAGGGCCTTGGAAGGCTTGCTGAGAAGCTTCAAGGAGCACGGCAACGCCTCTGTCTGTGGAAGATATCGGCCTGCCGTCAAGGGGCCAGGAAGGCCTGGGCCATGGTGAAGACGCGGTACCCGAAGGCTGACCCAAACCACATGGCCGAGGTCGGACCTGCGGGGCCTGATGGGAAGGAGATCCCTGTGAGCTTGATGTACGGCCAAGTAGAGCTGGCCGCGAAATATTCCCAATAGGACTGTAAATTATACAGCCTGTTAGATGGGATTGAAGAGGAGTACAATCAGTCAGTTTGACGATGTAATTTGAAATGACATGTAAAATGCCTTCTAGCCGGATTGTAGATCGTTTGTCTTTGCGGACCTTTTCGCTTCAACCTCGGAACGCAATAGTCCGGAGTGTGTCCGAATACCCTTACAGTTATAGAAGAACCGGGGCATGCGTGGAGACAAGGCGTCGGGGTCATAATTGCTTTATCAGACAAGTGCCCAACTAGCTATGTTATATTACATGGTTAGTAAGAAACATCTTCCAGGGAGAATAGTTCCGTTAAGGGTTCCTTTCCCTGGGAGGCATGCCCTAAAGTGCATGTCCGGACTGCGAAAATATCAGAAAAAACATCTGGGGTAAATAAATAAGTAAGTAATAAATCATCTTTCAAGTCACCGACCGAATATTCTCTTAAGAACGCTAGCTTTCGGCTTCACCCAGTCTAAGGTACACATCCGGCTGACCCGGCAGTAACAATCGCAGAGGTGCTCCCTTTACCTCCTAGCCGAACAATCGGGAACGTAGGGGTAAGCACAGGAGCCAAGCAACCCAGCTTGGCCAAAACTTAAGTCATATCGATGCATATAATGGTGAATAAAAGGTACATGCGGAAGTATGACACATGTGTTGGGCATGAAGCCCGTATAAATAAGCTTCTGTTAAAGAAGCCCCTAGGTATAATGAGTGCTAGGAGCACATCAAGTGTATGCGAACAATGCGCAAATCAGCCTATCAAAGGTATTGAAAAAAAAGTGGGAAGAAGGAGGGGGACAGGAGACAGTGAAAATGTAAAAAGGTGGACGGAGGAGTGAGACGAACTCTGAGTCCGGCGTTAGGCGTATAATCTTCGGAGACGGGCTGCGTCCCATGGGTTCGGCTCGAGTCGGTTGTCAGATGCGTTACGTAGACGGTATGCTCCGCCGGTCAGGACTTGGTCGATGATGAAGGGACCTTCCCACTTGGGCTTAAGTTTGTCCTTTTTCTTGTCCGGCAGGCACGAGTTCGCCAACATTGTAAGCTTTGGCCCGTACTTCTCTGCTTTGATATCTTCGAGCCTGCTGTTGATGAAATGCGGAACGAGCTTTTGCCACGTCCCTCTCCTCCTCTAAGGCGTCCAAACTATCCTGCCGATCCAGCTCGGCTTCACTTTCTTCGTACATGCGCACGCGAGGTGAGTCATGAATTATATCGCAGGGCAGAACTGCCTCTACGCCGTACACCATAAAAATGGTGTGAATCCGGTAGTTCGGTTTGGCATGGTCCGCAGTCCCCAGAGTACAGAGTCGAGCTCCTCTACCCAGTGCGTGTTAGATTCCTTGAGGGACCGCACTAGTCTGGGTTTGATGCCGCTCATGATTAGACTATTTGCTCGCTCGACTTGACCGTTAGTTTGAGGGTGATAGACTGAAGCGTAGTCGAGCTTGATGCCCATATTTTTGCACCAGAGTTTAACCTCGTCGGCCGTGAAATTCATGCCGTTATCAGTGATGATGCTGTGGGGGAAGCCAAAACGGTGTACTACCCTGGATATGAAATCTATCACAGGTCCGGATTCTGCCGTTTTAACCGTCTTGGCTTCAATCCATTTGGTGATTTGTCCACCATGACCAATAAGTATTTGTGCTTGTGGGTTCCCCCTTTAAGGGGTCCAACCATGTCAAGCCCCCAGACCATGAACGGCCAGGTGATGGGTATAGTTTTGAGGGCGGTGGGTGGCATGTGGCTCTGATTAGCAAAGAGCTGGCAACCAACGCATCGTTGGACTAAGTCCTGAGCATCTGCCCAGGCTGTCGGCCAATAAAATCCTGTACGGAAGGCCTTGCCTACAAGGGCCCGGGCTGCAGCGTGGTGCCCGCCGAGTCCGGCGTGAATTTCAGCCAGGAGATTTCGCCCTTCCTCTTCGGAGATACACCTTTGAAGGACTCCGGTTGTGCTTTTCTTATAAAGTTCTCCCTCATGGACCTTGTAGGCTTTAGATCGTCGAACTACGCAGCGGGCCTCATTTTGGTCTTCGGGAAGTTCCTGCCTAATTAAGTAGGCTAAGAATGGTTCCGTCCACGGGGCAATTACTGCCATTATTTCGTGGGCTGAAGGTGTTATTTCATTGGTTGAGCCGCCGATTGTGTCAGAATTGTCTGAGTTAGGTGCTGCAGCTGGCTCCGGATTGCTATTTCCGGACTCCTCTTCCCATAATACGGATGGCTTAAAGAGCCGTTCTAGGAAGATGTTTGGAGGGACGGCGTCGCGTTTTGCACCGATGCGTGCTAACACGTCTGCTGCCTGGTTATTATCCCGGGCTACATGGTGGAATTCGAGTCCTTTGAACCGAGCTGACATTTTTAGGACGACGTTGTGGTAAGCTGCCATTTTCGGATCTTTGGCGTCAAAGTCTCCATTTACTTTGGATATTGCGAGGTTTGAATCCCCGCGCACCTCTAGGCATTGAATGCCCATGGAGATTGCCATCCGGAGGCCGTGTAGAAGGGCCTCGTATTCGGCTGCGTTGTTGGAGTCCATGTACATTATTTGAAGTACGTATTGGACTGTGTCTCCAGTTGGGGACGTCAAGACGACGCCAGCCCCCAAGCCAGCCAACATTTTGGATCCGTCGAAATGCATGATCCAATTGGAGTACGCGCCGTACTCTTTAGGGAGTTCGGCTTCGGTCCATTCGGCGACGAAATCAGCCAGGACTTGCGACTTTATAGCTCGCCGTGGTTTGTAGGTTATGTCAAATGGTAAGAGCTCAATGGCCCATTTTGCAATCCTGCCCATTGCGTCGCGATTGTTTATAATATTGTTGAGAGGTACTTCGGAGGCCACCGTTATGGAACACTCTTGAAAGTAGTGTCGCAGCTTCCGGGATGCCATGAATACCGCATACGCTATCTTTTGATAATGTGGGTACCGGGACTTGCATGTAGTTAAGACAGTGGATACGTAGTACACTGGTTTTTGAAGAGGGAATCTGTGCCCTTCTGTTTCTCGTTCGACGACGAGTACCGCGCTGACAACTTGATGTGTTGCTGCCATATATAATAAAATAGGTTCACCCAGGTTGGGCGCGGCTAGGACCGGATTTGTTGCCAGTATGGCCTTGATTACTTCGAGTCCGGCCGTGGCAGCATCCGTCCATTCGAAGTGTTCGGTGCACCGAAGGAGGCGATAGAGGGGCAGAGCCTTTTCTCCCAAACGGGAGATGAAGCGGCTTAGAGCCGCTACGCACCCAGTTAGTTCTTGTATTTGCTTGAGGTCTTTTGGGATATCCAATTGTGACAGAGCTCGGATCTTGGCTGGGTTTGCTTCAGTTCCTCTACCGGATACAATGAAGCCCAAAAGCTTTCCGACTGGTACTCCGAAGACACATTTTTCCGGGTTGAGCTTAATGTCATATGCTCGGAGGTTGTCAAATGTCACCCTCAAGTCGTCTACTAGAGTTTCGACGTGTTTGGTCTTGACGACCACATCGTCTATGTATACCTCTACTGTTTTGCCTATCCGGGTAGCCAGACATGTCTGAATCATGCGCTGATATGTTGCGCCGGCGTTTTTGAGTCTGAAGGGCATTGTGTTGAAGCAGAATGGCCCATATGGAGTGATGAATGCCGTTGCGGCCTGGTCTTTTTTTGCCATCTTAATTTGATGGTATCCGGAGTATGCGTCGAGGAAGCACAATGAATCGTGCCCTGCGGTAGCATCGATGATTTGGTCGATGCGAGGGAGAGGGAAAGGGTCCTTTGGATAGGCCTTGTTAAGGTCTTTGAAATCGATGCAAAGGCACCAGGATTTGTCCTTTTTTGGTACCATTACTAGGTTGGCTAGCCAGTCCGGATGTTTTATTCTCTGATGAATCCGACTTCTAAGAGTTTGGCTAGCTCCTCTCCCATTGCCTGTCTTTTGGGTTCGGAAAATCGCCGAAGAGCTTGTTTGACTGGCTTGAATCCTTTTAGGATATTTAGGTTGTGCTCTGCCAGCCTACAAGGGATTCCTGGCATGTCTGAAGGGTGCCAGGCAAAAATGTCCCAATTTTCCCAAAGGAATTCTCGTAGTGCGGCTTCTACATCAGGATTTAATTGTGCCCCAATGGATGCCATCTTTGTGGGGTCCGTTGGATGGACCTGAAATTTGACTATTTCGTCTGCTGGTTTAAAAGAGGTGGACTTGGACCTCTTATCGAGTATCACATCGTCCCTATCCACCGTGGAGCGCAGCGCAGTTAGTTCCTCTGCCGCTAGGGCTTCGGATAATGCCTCTAGGGCCAGTGCGGCTGTCTTATTTTCAGCGCGGAGTGTTGTATCTGGATCACTGGCGAGAGTGATTATTCCATTGGGTCCGGGCATTTTGAGCTTCATGTACCCGTAATGGGGTATAGCTTGGAAGATTGTGAATGCCTCTCGCCCTAACAAAGCGTGATATCCGCTGCCGAATGGGGCCACTTGGAACGTGACCTCTTCGGACCTATAATTGTCCGGCGAGCCGAACACTACATCTAGTGTGATTTTTCCTGTGCAGCATACTTCTCGACTAGGGATTATTCCCCTGAAGGTTGTGCTGCTTGGCTCAATGCGGATCCAGTCAATTTCCATTTTTTGAAGGGTTTCCTCATAAATGAGGTTTAATCCGCTGCCGCCATCCATGAGTACCTTGGTAAGACGAAAGCCGTCCACTATCGGACTGAGGACCAATGCGGCTGGTGCTCTAGCTATTCGGAATTTAGGTTCGTCGCTGGCATTGAAGGTGATAGCCATGTCGCTCCATGGATTTGTTGTTGCTACTTGGTAGACTTCGGCAAGGCTGCGGATTGTTCGTTTCCACATGTTATTTGATGCGAAAGTCTCGAAGACTGTTAATACCGTACTGGTACTGCTGGGCTGGTTGCCCGGGGCTAAAAAGCCTTCGCCACTTTTGGCCACCTGCCGTAATATCCAACATGCTCGAAGGCTATGTGTTGGAGTGGCGCCCTCCATACTGTGGATTTTGCAGGGTCCGTTGAGCCATCCCTCCAGTACGGTTCCGTACCCTTTAGGGGGTTTTTGCTTTCTGGTTTTTAACCCAGGTGCTTGAGTATGACGCACCCTTTTATTTCCGACTGGGGTTGTATTCAGGGCCGGATTGTCCCAAAACCTAGTTTCGGTTTTCCAGGCACTCTCCATCGCGCAGTATTTTTGTACAATGATCGCTAGGTCGGCGAAGCGTGTAACTTTGCGACGACTGATTGCGTTTATGATTCCCTTGTCCGTGCAATTGTTGCAGAAGATTGAAATCACGCTTTCTTCACGGCAGTCCTTTATCCTGTTCATAACCAGGAGGAATCTGGCCCAGTAATGATGTACTGTTTCATCGGGCTCTTGCCGTATTTGAGATAGATCGCTTATGTTTGGGTGGGCGGGTGGAATTAAGTTCAGAACCCCGCCCGATCTGAGGCTCAAAGGCCAAGAAGCTTCCGGATTCAGAAGCTTGGTTTGCTGGACGCTTTCCAACAAATCTGGTCCGATGCCTGACTTTAGGTTCAGTATTTGATTAGCGTCCGACCCTCCGCGGGAATCCGGCATGGAGGGATCGGGAATCCGGACATAGTTGGTTTTTAACATAGAAGAAGAGTCGCCGCATAGTTCCTCTACCACAACAACGTGGTGGGTAACCTGGGGAGATTTAATTTCTCTCAAATCGGTTTTAAGCCCAATCTGATTGTAGTCGATAGCGACTCCCAGGGTGGCGATGCGATCCAAGAGCTCGTTTACGGAGGAGAGCTCAATCGGATCCAGCTGCTTGGCGAATTCCAAGTTGACGTGAAGATCGCTTTCAATGACCTGAGAGGTCATTGTCGGAGCGGTGGCCGAAGAGGCGGTCATAAGAAAACCGCCTAGCCGGATAGTCTGGCCGGCGGCCAAAGCTCCCTTGACGACGGTGCCGTCTTTAAAGACGGGAAAAGGCATCCTTCCTGATGGTGACGGCACAGAGGAACTCTCAATGAAAGCACCAATGTCGGTGTCAAAACCGGCGGATCTCGGGTAGGGGGTCCGGAAGTGTGCGTCTAGGCGGATGGTAACAGGAGACAAGGGACACAATGTTTTACCCAGGTTCGGGCCCTCTTGATGGAGGTAAAACCCTACGTCCTGCTTGATTAATATTGATGATGTGTGTTACAAGAGTAGATCTACCACGAGATCAAGGAGGCTAAACCCTAGAAGCTAGCCTATGGTATGATTGTTGTTCGTCCTATGGACTAAAGCCATCCGGTTTATATAGACACCGGAGAGGGCTAGGGTTACACAGAGTTGGTTACAATGGTAGGAGATCTACATATCCGTATCACCAAGCTTGCCTTCCACGCCAAGGAAAGTCCCATCCGGACACGGGACGAAGTCTTCAATCTTGTATCTTCATAGTCTTGGAGTCCGGCCGATCATGATAGTTCGGCTATCCGGACACCTCCTAGTCCGGAACTCCCTCAACAGGGTAGTGGCTTTCCATTCTCCCATGATACTTGATTCCGAGAGCCCTTGGATCTGAGACCGAACGGTTGCATGGCGTGATTATAGACCTATGGGTGAATATCCTATCCTGGAGGGTTATTCTGCAAATTTTCAGCAACTTAGCATGCGACTATTTGATCTCAGATCCAAGGGCTGCCAACAGCCCGTATCATGGTCGCGCCTACCACGACTGTCGCGTCGCTAACGCGGTCGCGCCCTTGGAGATTTAACACGGTGCGTTAGGCTATCTGATATTGGCATGTCATACATAGTCATCACTTAGTCACTCATACTACAACATGGTTTTGGCTATAAGTGTATTTTTTTACTTCTATCCATCTCTTTCTTCGTACTCCCTCCGTCCCATAATATAAGGATGTTTTTGACACTAGTGTACTGCCAAAAATGTTCTTATATTATGGGACACAGGGAGTACTAGTATTTATTGCATTTGCCAAGGAGTGACCTTTTCCAATGAAATGGTGTTGCTAAGTTTGCTTCATTTAATTAGCTATAGACTCAAAATTGTCTTTTCACCTAGGTACACGCGCTTAGCATCGTTTCTTCCTTAGGTCACCAAACTAGTCTCTCTCTTCTTGATTAACTTGCCACATCAGACTTTATGCCTATGTGGCAAGCTTAAGCACCTGTAGGAGCAAGTAAGTACAATAGTGCGCTTTACATGGCATTTTTGCATATGTGGAGGAAAGAGAGGCAAGGAAAAAGTGGAGAAGTGGGCTCTCATGCAAGAGCCAGCCTGTACTACATGATGGAGCATTTGGAGAGGCACCTGTATGGAGGTGGTCAGGAATCGGGAGACTCACGCCGGTCGTAGCGCCTTAGTTAAAATGATAATGGCAAGTCAAATCACGGTGCCCCACCTGTCCAGCAGTAACTTGTTGTCAAATCACACAGCCCTACGTTTGCAGCAGCCTACTCCCTCGTCTTCTGCGTCTCTGTCGAACCAACTAGGCCCCGCCTACCGCACAGGAAAAGCCCCGCCCTCGACTTTTAAATACAACTAAATCCGCTTAAGAATCCAATGATATACTTTTTGGGACATAGTAACTCATATTTAGTTAGTCAAATGGATGACCTAGAACTACATGCAGGCCCTATAAACCGGAACGCCTAAAAATAAAAAACCAAGACGGAGAGGGTAGTTCAGCACGTATCTTTTTAGATCAATATAGTCGGGATTCACCAAGGAGCAAAACCAAGTGGTTGGCTGCTCCTGTCGTGTTGGCGTAGCAACTCAAGCAGGGTCAGTCCGCACATGAAATGGCGACACACTTAACATGACCCCTTTGGCCGACATGTGGCTCATCCACCATCTTGTTCCACGTGCCATGCACCAAATTATAGTTCGGAGCAGCGGTTGGAATTGGAGGCACCTCGGTCGTAGCGCCGCAGTAGTAATCACAAAGCCCCACCTTTCCCGCATTAAGCTGGACGGACGAAGCAACCATAATTTCACTCTAGGGCGCAAGAGCATAAAGAAAAGAGAAAATAATGATGCGTGCGGCAGCTACCTAGGACACCCTAGGGTAGGGGTATCCACTACAGATCCTTTTTTTTGAAAGCGCCTCCACTACAAATTGGCTTCTCCCTCGTCCTCTTGAAGAAAACCGATGATGAGTGCGGCGGTAGGGTTTGTACGAGTACTACGGCGTGCGGGGCCATGTCGTAGTAAATGGGTTCGAGTCAACGCCTTAAATATGTGTGGGCCGCTTGGTTTTACGCGAACGAGGCAACATTTTGGGTTTGGGTACCAGTGGAGATATAGTACGTACAAAAAATTGTGGACGTAGGTTCGCCCAAAAGGCAATGATGCATGGGCCCTGCATTTTGATATACCCGGGGCCGCGTGAAATTTGCTACTATACTCAGAACTAGTAAGGTACACATGTATTGAACGCATGAGATTTCGAAACCAAATTATGAATAAATACACACTATAGCATGTAAAGCTTTGAGTCATATATGCATGATGTAGATGTTCGTTTAGTTCATTTCATTCAAAATCAATTAGTTTTATAAAAATGTTAAGATTCATGGGGTTGTGCATTGTAAATCATAAAGTAAAAAACAAATAATGGCAATTCATTTAGAAAATAATAATCAATTATGATACAGAAGATTCTAAAACAAAGGTGAAGTACTTGTGTTTTGAGGTTTGTGCATTATGCTTAACTTCAACCATGGAGTCTTCTAAATT
The DNA here is from genome assembly GCF_002162155.2 of Triticum dicoccoides. Classification (NCBI taxonomy): domain Eukaryota; kingdom Viridiplantae; phylum Streptophyta; class Magnoliopsida; order Poales; family Poaceae; genus Triticum; species Triticum dicoccoides. The sequence continues at coordinate 162,249,991 of NC_041381.1, forward strand.
GTACATGTGGCGGATCTGGTGGAATGTTGATGATATCCAACACCCAGTAGTGCTCGTATTTGCCTATATCTACACTATCGGATTAGCTTCATCTAGCGACCATCTTTCAAAGTTATTGGCACACTATATAGTTCTTGTGCCATAGTTGCATGTTTTGGAAAAAAGCTACTAGTGGGTTGTACTATCTATTTAGGAATAGAAGATGTATACATGGAAGTTGTAGGGAAAGAGATGACATGGAGCATCTCAATTCCTATGAGTAGGGATTGGAAAAGAGATGTCATTTGGTTCACATCATAGTAACTTTTCTATTGAATCTAGAGATGACATGTATCTCAATTCCTATGAGGAGGGATTAGAAAAGAGATGCAATTTGGTTCATATCATAGGAAATTTTCTATTGAATATACGCTAATGTTTATTTTCCTTTGAAATTAAGGGAGTATAGGAATCCATTCATATGAACCAAGTGGCTCTAAAGCTATAGAAATGATATCATGTTTATTTCCTTTGAAATGTGGAGTATATGAATCTATTCCTATGAACCAATTGGCTGTAAAGGAAAAAATCCTATAAAAATCATATCATATAGAGTTCCTATGATATTCCTCGACACTAAAGGATGGTTGAAATTGCTGCGGGCGATACGATGGTCTTTCTTTGTAGAATCCTCACCCATCTTTATAGTTACCTCTCGAAGATGAATGAAATGATATATACAGGGTATTCTACATGTGCAATTTCGTACACGAAAACTCGGTAAAAGTTTGCGAGGTTCGAATTTTCAATAAAGCTATATGCACTTCATTTCAGAACGGAGGGAGCATATGGCAGTTGCTAACACTCACGTGGAAGATTTGTGTGTAGGAGGAGTGGCTGTTCTGTTACATGACATGGCAAAACTGACACTGTCGGATGCCGATCTAACGGTTCTTACGGTGTTCGTCAGGAAAAGGCTTGTGGAGAATGTTTGTCGGATAAGGATTTACGGACACATGCATTGCATTGATACGTGCCCCCCTCTCTCTCACGCACACGCATGCTCACGAGTCACGACTCTCCCGAGTCCTCTCACAGACTCACACATCGCACCCACCGTCTATCTGCAGGTAGACATCACACACATATGTGCTCTTCACACCCTACCCCCAGAACTTCTAAAAAACAAAAGACAGCACGAACACTTTATTTTAGCTCACACGTCACACACTTATACTATTACTCTTGCAGTGAACGTTCTTTGGGCATAGTATATTGTACTCTCACAAAGAGAAGCGGTGCACGCACTCACTAGTTCTCTCACACCCACTCGTAGGTACACATAGGAGCGCATTTTTTTGAAGCTGGTACAACAAAATCACTCCACTATATATAAAAGCAGAAGCCTTAGCGCTTGCTTTACTAGGGTCCTCTCGTTCACTCTCTCATGCTCTCCAGATCTAAGCAAGACATAGGTGGCCACACTCTCTCTCAGCTCACGGCTGGTCACAAATCCGGCCAGACAACTGAGGGAGTCCTGGATTAGGGGGTATCCGGACAGCCGGACTGTGTACAACGTCTAGACTATTGAAGCGTGAAGATACAAGAATTAAGACTTCGGCCCGTGTCCGGATGGGACTCTCCTTGGCGTGGAAGGCAAGCTTGGCGATCCGGATATTGTGTTTCCTTTCTTGTAACCGACTCCATGTAAACCCTAGCTCTCTCCGGTGTCTATATAAACCGGAGAGGTTGGTCCTTTGAAGGCCGATCACAATTACAATCATACCATCATAGGCTAGCTCTTAGAGTTTAGCCTCTATGATCTCGTGGTAGATCTACTCTTGTACTACTCATATCACCAATATTAATCAAGCAGGAAGTAGGGTTTTACCTCCATCGAGAGGGCCCGAACCTGGGTAAACATCTGTGTCCCTTGCTTCCTGTTACCATCAGCCTTAACGCACAGATCGGGACCCCCTACCCGAGATCCGCCGGTTTTGACACCGACAACAACCTCGACTGGGGCAGGGGTGTAGGTGCATCGTTCATGCTGTCCTCGACGGCGAGGGAGGAGATCAACGGCTGCCCGTGCGTCCCGATCAGCGGCTGTGCCGTTCTCTCTGAGACAGCGCCGGCTCGAGAGGGCCTCCGACCCCTTCTTCCTCCCTACGGTATTGTGGCCAAGATGCGGCCTCCCGACGCCGTCTTTTCCACATGCCGACGACCCTCAGGTATATATTCCTTTGAAACCTGCCTTGCTCTACTGCCCCAGCTCCCTTCATGTGGATCCTTTTCTACTTCCGTCCGCTGTTCCAAAGCCACCTAGACTTCTACTATTATTAGAAGTAAAGCTAGTTCATACAGTCGACTCTAAGCGTTGGTTCAAACAGGGAAGAAAGTGGGAAAGCTGTAGCATGAATCTAGGACTTGGTTCTAAGAGGAAACGGGGGAAAGTAGTAATATCTGTCACTGTTTAAATAACCATATTTCATATTTGCTCAAACAGGGATGTCTGTCTCCATATCGCTTCGGGTTGTCTGTCTCTGTGTCGTTTCTATCCGCGCAATCAAAAGCACACACCTCAGTTTTAGTACAAATGCGCAAAATGATATGGCTATCCCTCGTTGCCGTCGTCTAACCTCCCGTCTTCAAGGTATCCCTACATTGGTAGTAACTAAGGTAGAATGACCAACGCAATCTAAAAGAAGCTGATTCGTACGTTTTACTTCCTAATTGCAGTGCAGGGACGAGCGAAAACAACTGCATCCTAGTCCTGAATGCACTTTCTACCAGTTCATCAATGGACCGAGGACTAGCTTGCACGGCGGTTTTTTGGACAGGTGCGCGGACAAGAGGCATTGTGGTCTGCTTATTTCTGAAAATAACGGTGCTTAAATTTAGTGGAATGCACAAGCATTTCAGCTGGTCAGTACACTGCATGGTTCAGTTCAGCATTCCAGCTGAGACCACAATTATAATTGGTTATTCTGGAATGAGAGAACCTAACCCTGGATGGTGGCAACAAGAAAAAACCAGAGTGAACTCCAGGAAATTTAAGCCTGCCGGGAGGCCCTTTGCTCAGAGAAGCCTTGCTTGTTTTTCCTGATTTGTAAACCTTCTCACAACTTTGTCTTTTGCTGTGAACTAGTATATGTTAGTTATGTTCTATGAATCATTGAGATGTATAAAATTGCTTAACTTATGCTTTTCAAGTTTTTTATGAAGATGAGTTTAATGTGAGTGTTCCACATGAGCACTGGACTAGCGTGTGAACGTTTGGAATTTATTACATTCTGGCCTCAATTAACTGGATGAACCACTGTAACAAGATACATAGTTGCTTATATGTGAGACAGCAGATTGTTGATTGTTAGCTGGTCGATAGCCTAGTGTTGAAGCAAGCTGAGCCAATGTGACGTGTTTTGCACAACTGCTTACAAGTGGGGTAGCACCAATAGTGTTTACAAGTACTTATGTATACATCGGCGCACGGTTCTTGAACAAGTGCTCTATTTCATGAAAACACACACTGCTCGTATGATAAACCGTGACAACTTATGTCTTACCATGCCATATTCATAAAAAACTAGTGAGGACGCATCTGTTTCGGCAACAATTACGATGGTTATCACATGATTCACGGGCACACAAAAGTAGCAGCAGTTCCCATAGACAGATTCAAACAGAGTACTAGCCCCAGAGGGGTCGATAACAGGCAAGGTTCGGATAATTAGACACAATCCAAACTACTATTAAACACTAGCTGGGGCAACTATTTCATGCCTCGATCTAATTTGGGCTGGACACAAGATGGACCTTGCCATGAACATCATCGAGGACGTCCCGCAACAACTCAATCCCGTGAACCTTCATGAAGACAACCTTGTGGCCTTTCCACTGATAAACTTGTTTGTGGAGGCATGCCACGTCATCTTCCTGCGTAAGCTTGACAAGAACAATATGCCTCGCAAATGAAGGAGTAGCTTTGAACTTCTTATGCTTCAGTACACCCTAGACAACACGCCTAACAACAGTGAGGCTGGAATACAACTCTTCATTGGTATAACCGCAAATGGCTTCCAGGATCCAACAGCCTAAGAACTCTGTTTTCCGTGTGTGTATATTCAGGTCATCCGCCTCATAGCGAGTGACATGTACAACCACACAATCCTTGTCCGCATCAGGGCTCTAATTGAAACAGAAACAAATTCTGAATTACTTTTCAGTATAAGAAACACAAGTTATTTAAACCACTATGTATAGCATGGCATCGAAGCTAATAAAATTTTGCATTATTAATCACCACATACTTAGATGAAAAAGCACAATTGAGATCAGCAAAGAAGGGATCACATTGGGCAGCT
>NC_041381.1:162254510-162255454 GCF_002162155.2 Triticum dicoccoides
GAAGGGGGAAAACTGTTTCTGCAGTGCCACGGGGGTTGTAACCTCAAACGGGGCGTTGACCATCTCAGTAGTGGCCGTGAGCGTATCTGGGGTCGGCTCGGTGGCTGCCTCCATCTTCTTGGAGCTCTCTGTCTTGTGGGGATCAGCCTCCCGCGTCTTCTCTAATATCGGCAGATCTTTGCCTGGTTCTCCTTGGTCCATCATGAAACTGACGAATACTAGGAGACCACTGAAAGGAAAACACAATCGCAATGACAATGAAACAAAAAAGAGAGTGAGGATCGGTTACTGCTTTGCAAAAGTTTTGTTTTTCTCTGAACGAAAATATACCAACATCATGGATCCGCTTACCTTCCCTTCGTTGGGAGAGAAGAACAGTGGCAGATGCGAGTGTTGCCTTTCTTGAAGATGGTGAGGGAGAAGGGGATTCAGCGAAGAGTGAAATGATGGTTGCTTCGTCCGTCAAACTTAGACTGCGAGGAGGTGGGGTTTTGTGATACGACGGCTCGTTACTGCCGCACTACGACCGAGGTGACTCTCCGCCTGCATACTGCCTTCTAATTTGGTCGATGGCATTTGGGCCCGCGCGCTGCATGACCCGCATGTCGGTGAACAAATGTATAATGACATTCAATAGAGGGAGACGTTTCAATGACCTAGGAGGAGCCAGAAGCGGTAGAGTGTCTCCACTGTATTAGTAGTAATTGTTTTTCTGGGTAGCTGTAGAGTGTCTCCACTTTACTAGTAGTAATTGTTTCTCTGGGCCCAAGACAAAACAGCCCATCCACACTAGTAAATAGTAAAAACAATTCAAAAGCCCATATATTTACTGAATGAGAGGAGCTACCCACAACCAGCACACCGCCCCCCCCCCCAAAAACCTGGGTGCTCTTCTTCCTCCTTGCTCCCACCCACCTCACATCAGCTTGCTCCACTCGTACCCC
>NC_041381.1:162256235-162274677 GCF_002162155.2 Triticum dicoccoides
GTCTCCACTTTACTAGTAGTAATTGTTTCTCTGGGCCCAAGACAAAACAGCCCATCCACACTAGTAAATAGTAAAAACAATTCAAAAGCCCATATATTTACTGAATGAGAGGAGCTACCCACAACCAGCACACCGCCCCCCCCCCAAAAACCTGGGTGCTCTTCTTCCTCCTTGCTCCCACCCACCTCACATCAGCTTGCTCCACTCGTACCCCCAAATTCATCACCTCACTCCTACAGAAAACCACAGCTCCCCTTCTTCCTCACTCCTACAGAAAACCACAGCTCCCCTTCTTCCTCACTCCTACAGAAAACCCCCCAGCTCCCCTTCTTCTTAGCTCGCACTACAACTAGGCTCGTCTTTCGTTACTCTGCTCAAAATCCGTGAGCACGACGCGACACCCTCGAGGAAAATGGAGTCGGCTGACCCCAACGCCAAGAAGATGAGGCTCCCGCCAGCGGCGACGCCTGTTGTAGATCCCGCACCCGGCAGCGCGGGGAGAAGCGGTGACCCTGCCCCCACCAGATCCCAGGAACCCGTAGAATCTCGGGTGGACCGCATCAGCTATCTCCCGGACGCCGTCCTTGGGGAGATTATCTCGCTTCTCCCCACCAAGGATTGCTGCCGCACCCAAGTCCACACAATTCGGTGGCGCCCTCTATGGCGCGCCGTGCCCCTTAATCTCGACTGTCGTCAGCTATCTCTCTTCAATGATTTTGAAATCCCAGAGCCATCATCTCCTCCCACCAGGGCTCCGTTCAAAGCCTCTGGATCCCGCCATGCTACCTAAGCAAGCATACCATGCCCTGCATGGTGGATGCCTGGCTGAAATCCCCTGAATTCATAGAACTACAGCTGCTTGAGTTCTACTACTCCCTTGGAAATCACATACCGCATACCGAACGCCATGAACTTGTGCCCTCAGCACCGATGTCCATCTCGCAGTTTTCCTCCTCTCTCCGCACCGCCACCTTTGCGCTGTGCTACCTACCAGACAATTTGGTACTAAACCTTCTACTCCCATTTCTCAAGAAACTTTCACTTGTGCGGGTTCGTGTATCGGAGGCCTCATTGCACAACATCATCCACTCCAGTTGCCCTGCGCTAGAGTGCTTGGTGCTTGTTTTCACAGTTAGAATTGGTTGTCTCCAAATAAAGTCGCCTAACCTTGTAAGAATTGGAATTTCTTTTGACGGAAGGCAGCTCATCATCCAAGATGCCCCTTCACTTCAAAGGTTGATCCTTGATTCTAGTTATTCACCGTTGCAAATAACCGTCCTCTCTGCGCCCAAACTGGAGACCTTGGGTGTAATACATGATCTCTTTGCTCATTTCAATATAGTGTTTGGCTCCACAGTTCTTCAGGTACTTTATATTGTCATCTACACTTGTAACCATAAGCTGCATTTTAAATTTCTGCGCATAAGTTATATATCATCTTGGAGTACACATTTTGTACTAATATTCTGTTCTATGCTCAATGAAGAGTTTCTCCATGGATGGCCTATCAATGGTGCTGGATTCTGTCAAGATCTTATATATCCAAATGAATAGTTTTGATATGAACAAGATTATTGGCTTGCTGCAATGCTTTCCATGTCTGGAGAAGTTGTATATAAAGGTGATAATTTCACGCACATTGGAAACCCGCATATAGTGTACTAGAATTAACCGTTCAGTTTTTGCTCTTTCGACACTCTTCTTTTAGACCTTAACTGTTTTCAATCTTCATGTCTATTTAGGCAACAGGATGGGGTAAGAAAGTTATAACCAATCGGTGGATTCATAAGCATCGAGATTTTCTCACTTCTCATGAGATTTGATTGAAGACAATAACGCTAGAACGATATGTAGCCAACAGTGCAAACACAAGATTTGTCACATTCTTCCTGCTGAATGCGAGGTTACTATTGTCCATCAGGCTTAAGTTTATCAGCGGCATGGTTTTGACGGATGGGTATGTCGAAGAGCAAAAAAAGGAGTTTCAGGTGGGCAAAAGAGCTTATGAACATGTCGGGCTTCTATTTACAACATATTGTGGTCATAATCCATTAAATTTTACGACCCATGGTGTTCATTCTATGGACCTGACCGATCCATTTGACCGTGACTGCCGAAAACAGTGCTGGAGTTAGATGTTGTTGCCCTTTTCAATCTGGGTTTTTTTGTAAACCTGATGAACAATTAACCCTCGTGCTTTTGTACAGTTTGTAAGCTGGAGTTTGATGTTCCTGCCCTTTTCAACTCGGCTGTGACTGTCATATTTTCTTTGAAACAAGGCAAATGGCTTGCCATTCGTTTAATTTAGAGTGAAATATTGTAACAAATCCCAACCAAGGGAAATAACATCACTCTCGCCGGCTGCTTGAGCTCACTGTGCATTATAGAAGCCAAGTGATTAGCCCCCACCAGCACCCACAAACTTATTTCGAACTAGCACATCAAATGGGCTGTAAATTTTCATAGGAAAGGCTGCATGACCGTGACAGATTTGGATTCTGACATTTGGGACCCGCGAGGAAATAGCCTATCCAAGGTGGTGTCGACTTACTAGCCAGTCAACAAACGATTCTGCCTACCAGACGTTGGATTGACATCCAACATCTGTCGTGTATCTTCTATCTCTTGTCTTCTTCTTCCTCCAGCCGCCCAAACCAAACCACCCCGTCGGCTCCGCCTGCTCCCGCCTCCCATGGTTGGCTGCGCCTCCGCGGCCCTACCGTACGTACCCTCCAACGTTGGCCAGTCCCTCCCTGTATTCCCCCACACGTCCTGTTATTCTCGAGCGATGTTAGCCCCAACACGCACCCACGCCCGAACCAGAAACCCTCATACTCCCCTCCGCCTGCGACTGGACCGACGCATCTTCCACAGTTCCTGTTCGTTCCGTCCGAGGCCTCACCGTCGTCCTCCACCTTGCGGCCTTGGTTCGCTCGCCGTGCGCAGTGCGCCGCCCTCTTGCATTGTCAACATCGTTAACAACCGAGAGGAACAAGGAGATGATTGTACGTGGAGAGGATGACAGTAGGGACCCACCAGTGTCATGGCAGTATGCAAGCAAGTGCCTCTATATTACAAGCCCAAAAATTTGGTTCCTCCTAATGGTTGGACATCTAGGGCTCACGCCATTGTCAACGTAGTCACTAAACGAGTGAATTACACTACGAGCGGCTGACACCAGGGACCCAGCAAGTCATGCAGTTTTTTTTTGAGGAACAAGCAGTTGTTATTTATACTAGTTATAGCGATGGATCAGGGTAACAACAGGGCTGTGCGGGGGCTGTGGCCCATCTAGCAAGGGTTTTATTTATGTTTAGCACATCATGAGCCCAGCTGTGTTTTTCTCTTGCTGAAAATGGCTAGCCCAGTTCTATTTTTTAAAAGAAATACCCAAACAAGGCCTACTTGCTTTATTGGACATGCTGGGCTGCAAATCTTTCAAGACGAGGAGAGTGTCATTCGGTTTGCCCAGAAATGGGCTGTACATTTTGAAAACACATCAAACCGGGAATTAGTTTCAATTTTTTTTCATTACAAGATCTTAAATGCCATTGATTTTTATGCGTGGACAATTATTTGGATTTTATATTTATATAAATTATTTTTCAAAATAGTTTGAATGTGAATCGATATTTCTGGATTAAAAACAGTTGACCGCACCCAAATATGCAAAATTTCGTATACTTTTTAACCGTGGCCACAATATGGTGTGTAATGCTAACAAAAAGAAGATGGGCTCCAAAAAAATTCTTAAGAATTAGCAAATGGGCTATACATTATTAGAAATAATGGTAGATGGGTTGTATGCTGTTTTCCACAGATTTGAAGCTGATTTGTGCACCTACTACAGGTTGACGTGTATGCTTTCATAAAAAAAGGTTGACGCACACGCAACACCCTGTCAACTTAGTCAACACATGAGAGCAGTGACTGTTGGATGTCCATCCAACAGCTATCGTGCTTCTTCAATCTCTGCTCTTCATGCTCCAGCCACTCAAACATGCGCCGGCAGGACTGCCTGCTCCCTCCTCCCACGGCCGACTATGCTACCGCACAGGCCTCACGGCCCCGCCGTACTCCCATCGCTGGCCTAGCCATCCCTCTACTCACCCATACATGCTGTTATTCTCCGGCGACGGCAGATGAACCAGCAAACCCTCGTACTCCCCTCCGCGTGGGAAACAGCTGCCGAGTCTTCCCTGCCTCCGCGTCGTTCCCTTCCTAGGCCTCGCCGTCATCCACAGCCCTGGTGCTCTCGGCGCGGCCTGGTCAACGTGGTCAATGAACGACATCCATCGAAAGTGGACTATACGTGGAGAGGCTGACAGCCGGGTCCACGGCCGCACGCAAGGAAATGCCTCCTTATTACACGCAAAATAATGATTCCTCCACCTGACAGCTAGGACCCACGGGAAGGGCCTCTGTATTTCGCAAAAAATGTTCCCCCACTGACAGGTCGGACCCACCAGCTATATCTTCGCACGCAAGGAAGTGCCTCCTTATTATGCCCAAAAAAATGAATACCCCCTCGTAGCTGGGACCCACCATATTGTTGGGCTGACTTGTGGGCCTACTAAGTTGACGGGGACGGAGGGCTTTGTCAACTTAATATACTCCAGTGACCATATGATGTCCATCCAACAGCCATAGTGCTTCTTCAACCTCTGGTCTTCTTTCTCCAGCCGCCCAAAGCAGCGTCGGTCGTGCCGCCTGCTCCTGCCTCCCGTGGCCGGCTGTGCTACCGCGGAGGCCTCACCGCCCCCATACTACTCCCACCACTAGCCAGGCCATCCCTCCACTCACCCACACCCCCTGTCATTCTGCGGCGACGACAGCCTCACACCGCAGCCGAACCAGTGAACGCTCACACTCCTCTCCGCGTGGGCATCCACTGTCGCGTCTTGCCCGGCTCCGTGTCGTCCCCTTCCTAGGCCTCGCCGTCGTCCACTGCCGTGGTGCTCTCGGCATGGCGTGGTCAATGTGGTCAACGACCGACTTCCATGGGAAGAGTACTATACGTGGAGAGGCTGACAGCTGGGTCCACGACAGCCGCAAGGAAGTGCCTCCTTATTACGTGGAAAATAATTATTCCCCCACCTGATAGCGGGGACCCACCAGACGGGCCACCGGTATTTTGCGAAAAAAAACATTTCCCCCTGACTGCTGGGATCCAACGGCCGTAGTGCTTCTTCAACCTCTGGTCTTCTTGCTCCAGCCGCCCAAAGCAGCGCCGGTGGTGCCGCATGCTCCTGCCTCCCGTGGCTGGCTGTGCTGCCACGGAGGCCTCACCGCCCCCTACTATTCCCACCGTTGGGCAGGCCCTACGGCGACGGCAGCCTCACACACAACCAAACCAGTGAACCCTCGTACTCCTCTCCACACGGGCTTCCACTTCCGTGTCTTCCCCGGCTCCGTGTCGTCCCCTTCCTAGGCCTCGCCGTCGTCCACCGCCGTGGTGCTCTCCGCGCGGCGTGGTCAACATGGTCAAGGAACGACTTCCATCGGAAGAGTACTGTACGTGGAGAGGCTGACAACTGGGTCCACGGCCACAACCCAGTTTTTTTGTGATTTGCCAAGTAAGTCGCTTTGTCAGGCCTGTTGGGCTGCAAATCTTTCAAGACGTGGAGAGCTTTCATTCGGCTGGCCGAGAAAATGGCCCATCAGTAATGAGAAATGGGCGGTACATTTTTAAAACACATCAAACCGACAAATTAGTTTCAAATGTCTTTTTTTTCCATTTCAAGATTTTAAATTACATTAATTTTTATGCGTGGAGAATTTGTTGGATTTTATATTGATATTCATTCATTTTTAAAATCAGTTTGAATGTGAGTCGAAATTTCGGGATTAAAAACAGTTTGGACCGCACCGAAATATGCAAAATTTCATATAATTTTTTAACCGAGGACACAATATGGGATGTAATGCTAACAAAAAGAATATGGGCTCCAAAAAAACCTTAAGAATTAGCAAATGGGCTGTAAATTACTAGAAATAATGGCAGATGGGACGTATGCTGTTTTCCATAGATTTCAGGCTTTCCTAAAAAAAAGTTGACGCACAAGCAGTGACTGTTGGATGGCCATCCAACAGCCGTCGTGCTTCTTCAATCTCTGCTCTTCCTGCTCTAGCCGCTCAAACAAGCGCCGGCGGGACTGCCTGCTCCCTCCTCCCCGCGGCCGGCTATGCTGCCGCACAGGCCTCACCGCCCCACCATACTCCCATCGCTGGCCTAGCCATCCCTCTACTCATCCACACCTGCTATTATTCTCCGGCGACGACAGACGAACTAGTAAACCCTCGTACAGTCGTACTCCCCTCTGCGTGGGTGTCGGTGTCAAACAGGCGGATCTTGGGTAGGGGGTCCCGAACTGTGCGTCTAGGCGGATGGTAACAGGCGACAACGGACACGATGTTTTACCCAGGTTCGGGCCCTCTTGATGGAGGTAAAACCCTACGTCCTGCTTGATTAATATTGATGATGTGTGTTACAAGAGTAGATCTACCATGAGATCAAGGAGGCTAAACCCTAGAAGCTAGCCTATGTTATGATTGTTGTTCGTCCTATGGACTAAAGCCATCCGGTTTATATAGACACCGGAGAGGGCTAGGGTTACACAAAGTCAGTTACAATGGTAGGAGATCTACATATCCGTATCGCCAAGCTTGCCTTCCACGCCAAGGAAAGTCCCATCCGGACACTGGACGAAGTCTTCAATCTTGTATCTTCATAATCTTGCAGTCCGGCCGACCATGATAGTTCGGCTATCCGGACACCCCCTAGTCCGGAACTCCCTCAGTAGCCCCTGAACCAGGCTTCAATGATGACGAGTCCAGCGCGCATGTTGTCTTCGGCATTGCAAGGCGGGTTCTTCCTCCAAATAATTTATAGAAGATTGTGAACACCAGGATAGTGTCCGGCTCTGCAAAAATAAATTCCACGTACCACCATAGAGAGAATAATATTACACAAGTTCAATCTGCTGATATATTTGGTGGCGTGATGTCACACCATTACCAAGCCGTTACTCGAATTGTTTTTATTGTATCACGTCAGCGCATTTAGTGAGGCGGTTTCCTTGCCACGTCTTGTCGAAGCAGAGATCTTGTTCCCCTTATTCTGGGATTCCCATCAATACGGACGTGGGTAACCCAACCGCGCCATTGATTGTGACGCTTGGGAGATAAGCGAGTTTTACCAGGCCGGTGGGGACACATGTTTTTGTCCGCCCATATAAGGGGATAGAGATCCAACCCTTTTACCTACACCTTCTTCCTCCTTGGCTTATCCATCTCCGCGAACTCAAGCTCCAGCGCCCAAGTCCGCACTTCTCACCTCAACCTTCTCCAACTATGTCCAGAGCGGGAGGCAAGTGGATGGCCTCCTCCGTCACGGAGGGGCAGATCCAGAAGCTGCGCGACGCCGGATATTTGTCCAGCGACATCATGCACCGGCTCCCCGACGAGGGAGAGCTCATCCCCACCCCCAGGCCCCATGAGAGGGTAGTATTTCTTCCCCATTTCCTCCGCGGACTGGGCTTCCCACTTCATCCCTTTGTCTGGGGGCTCATGTTCTACTACGTCCTAGATTTCCATGATCTGGCCCCGAATTTCATCCTCAACATCTCGGCGTTTATCGTCGTGTGTGAGGCCTTCCTCTGCATCCAGCCCCACTTCGGCTTGTGGCTCAAGACCTTCAGTGTCAAGCCGAAGGTTGTGAAGGGCAGCCAAGCGGAGTGCGGAGGCGCCATGGTGGGCAGGATGTCCCACGTTACGTGGCTGGAGGGCACTTTCGTGGAAACCATCAAGGGGTGGCAATCGGGGTGGTTCTACATCACCGAGCCGCGTGACCCTGATTGGGCAGCGGCCCCCGAATTCAGATCCGGCATCCCTACACGGCTCACCTCCTGGAAAGAGAGTGGACGGATCTAGGGCGATTCGAAGGAGTTGACCGGACTCCAAGCCTGCATCCAAAAGCTGGTGGACAAGAAGCTCAAGCTTGTCAACATAGTCCAGGTCATGCTCATCCGCCGGATTCTCCCGTGCCAACGACGGGGCTTCAACATGTGGGAGTTCGATCCGGCGCAGCACCAGACCCTGAGCGGGCTCTTCGACACTACGTACGAAGATGTCTGGAAGGTGCTGTTCAAAGGCGCCGAGGCTCCCGCATCCGCTAACGAAGATCGCGGATTCCGCTCGCAGCGTCCAGCTGACGAGGTAAGTGATTTTGCCACTTGTTTTCCATAGTTTGACTCTATGCGGGATCTAAACTCCCTTTACCTTTGACAGGACTAGCTGGCGAAGGCCGAACAGACTATCTGTCCGGCCCCATTACCAGAGGACCCAGCGGACGCCCGCTTAACGGGGCTGCTGGCTCCGGCACCCCACGTGGTGCCAGAGAAGAAGGCCAAGAAGAAGGCCACAGGGACTCGAAAGAGTTCCCATTTTCAGGTGCTATCGGATGATGAATCCGAGGCCGACTCCTCCCACCAAGGCGAGGAGGAGAAGAAGAAAGCCTCTCCCCTAGCGGGGGGAGGGAAGAAAAGGAAGGCCTCCCCAACAAGGGAGGCCGAAGGGTCTAAGAAGGGAAAAACTCTTCCCCCGGACTGCTCTGCCAACGCTAGTGACGACCACGAGGACTGGCCTCCAAGGGCCAAGCCCCTGGCGAGATCGTAAGTATCCGGACTCCCAAATAACTTCAAGGTTTTTATTTTTCGCCACATAATGTCATTCTAATGCCGCACACAGCCCTGCAGTCCACCTAAGGATGATCTTCCTGCTTCGTCGAGCGGGTCCTTAGGTGCGTCGGATATGGATTCTCTTCCGACGGCCTCCACCCCCCGTGATGCGGATGATGCCGAGGTAGGATCCCAGGAAGGAACCCAACAGGAGGAGGAGGCCCCGGGGGTGTCGCAGGACAACCTCCTGGCTTTGCACCGGACTCGGCCCCGGAACCCACAGTGGCTCCGGAGTCCGGCGGGCGACCCCTTCGCAAGAAGGGCAAGACCGTGACGCTGGCAGCCTCCGTCCAACCGGAGGCGCCGGATAACTTGCTGGAGGCGCTCAATGGCGCCTCCATTGAAGAGGAACACCGCACTGTTATGAGTGTGGTGATTCAGAAGGTTCAGCTTGCCAAGAGGGGGCTGACCAAAGCCTGCAGCAGCCTTCTAACAAGCTTTGAGGTAAGAATTTCAATATGTATAAAATGGTACCGCATAGACAGTAGCCCCTGATGCTCGGTTCGGTGTTCGGAAAGAAAAGCTGGACTGAGGATCTAAAAAGATATACGCAGGAGTCATAATAAATATGTCAATATGGGATTGCAGGCTGCGCTGCTGACCTCTGCCGCACTAACTGCGGAGGTTAATACGTTGAAGGAAAGCCTCGAGCAGTCCAAGAACGAGCTCAGCCGTGCCAAGAAGCAGCTCAAGGACAAGGAAGGTGAGTAACACCTTACTAAAATTGTACCTTACAGAAAAGGATTTTGGTTGCAAAAAGAATGACAAGGATAACATGGGTATTGCAGGGGCCACTAAGAAGGTGGCGACCCTGAAAGAGGCGGTGGACGCGGCTGAACGCAATGCGGTCGCGGAGCGCACCGAGCGAGAGAAGAAGGAGGCGCGGGTGGCGGAGGTACAGCAAGAGCTCCAGGATCTCGTGAAAAAACATGAGAGCCTGGAGCGTGACTCGAAGACTCGAGAGTCTGAGCTTGCAACGGCTCTTGAGAGTGCCAAAGCCGCTAAGGCTGAAGCCTACAAGGCCCTCCAGGAGATTGAGGCGGTGAAGAAAATAGCAGCGGGTAAGGCATTTTTCAAGCAGAGTAAGCATGTGAGTGTTAATTACCTGTTGCTTACCCGAATTCGGAGCTCTCCAGGAGCTTTCGCAGATCTTCCTTGCAGCGTATCCGATGCTGCCGCATTCTACCGGGCCGAGGAGGGCAGCTCGACAGAGAAGGTCTTCTGGTCTCAGTATGCTGAGGCCGGACATCCGATGCCCCTTAGCGACCAGCTGAAGCAGCTGGTCGAGCTCCACAAGGCGGCCGAACAGGCCATGAAGGGCCTCTAGTTCGGCTGTGGCCTAAGGAGGCCATGCCTGGGAGCTACTTCGGCCTGGTGCGCCGGCTGGTGGATGCGTGCCCGTGGGTTGAAGTCATCAAGCACTCCGCCTGTATTGAGGGTGCCCGTCGGGCCCTTGCCCGCGCAAAGGTGCACTGGGGCAAGATGGATGCCCAGAAGCTTGTGACGGACCCGCCACAAGAGGGCAAGGAGCATCGCACGCCCGAGATGTATTATAAGAGTGTGCTGAAGGGCGCCCACACTATTGCGGGTGAGTGCTCCAAAGATGTAATATTTGAGTAGACTCGCATTTTGTTATCCTGTGCGCTGAAAACTTAGTTCATATGCGCTAAGCAATGCTTGTTAATTTAAAATATTACCTTCTGTGCGGCTGTTTATCAAATCTGAGAGATGGCAAGTCGTCGGCTTCAGCCCCCATGCCACGAGTGTTGGGGTGTTCGGGATAAACTTGAGCACTCTTGTTCCCATTTTTGGGTCCATCTAGGGAGGCGCTCAACATAGCGAACAAGGCAACCGGACTTATAATGCTTGAACACTCTCACTTAGCCATAGAATTCTATAATTTTAAATTTCGGCGAAGCCCCTAGTCTTCGGAAGGCCGAATTTGGGGCACTATCCACGCCTGGGCCGGACAAGATCCGGCTCCTCGCCCTAAGCGGCATAAGTCTTTAAGGACTCGCAAAAAACCTCTTCGAACAGCGACCGGCTCTCGCCTCATCATGACGGTGAGTTTTAGCTTTCTCCACTGAGGCGTTAACCCAGCTCAACTGGGGCGCAATCGTAGTGGTTCTCCCAGTGCTACCTTAGCCGATACAACGGAATGTAAGGTACCAAAACATGGGAGCCGGGCAAACCCAACTATTGACCCAAGACATGATTCGGAGCCGATGCATATCGTGCTATAAGTTCGGGGTGCCGCACTTGTGAAAGTGTTCGGACTTATCACACCATGATGCGGGAAACATAAGCCCCTACTGTATTTTAGCCGTACCAAAGTGTACGGATGCAACATGCCGTAAATGAACATATGTATAAAAAGGAAATGCAATTATAAGCAAAAAGGTGCTGCATTGTTTATTTAAGAAAGACTGCTGTAAGTGCAGAACGATACAAATGGTGCGATAAGCAAGGGATGGGACTGTTAAACATGTCCCCCTCCAGGGGTGGGCTGCCGAATGGTGCGTAAAACAGATTTAATGCTCGTAATGGAGACCACCTGGATATTCGTTGTAGCCTTTATCCTTCCCTGGCTGTTGCATCGTTAGTTCGGCAGGTCTGCTGCCGGACAGGGCCTCTGACGAAAGGAGTCCTGTGGGTAAAAAAGGAAAAAGAAAAGAAAAAAGAACGACACACTTGAGAGCCCCTGGTGTGGTTGAGCCGCAGTCTGGGCTTATCATGGTCGTGCCCCTCTCCCCATGCCCATGGTATCTTCAGAGCGTAATGGTGTACGCGAAGGACCTGTTTTGACGTTTTACAGGGGCCGGGGTTGGGGCCGCACTGCTACGCATGCTCGGAACGTGCCAGGTGGTCTTGTTGTAGGTTACTCCGGGCGCGCTTAGCTGTGTCCGGCCGCTTAATGGCCGGACTCGAGAATTGCCTTAAGAGGCTGCATTGTACTTCTGCCGCGAGAGCCGCTGTATGTTCCTCCGTTCGGAGAGAACGTTCAGTGTTTCCGTTGACCGTGATGACTCCTCGAGGGCCTGGCATCTTGAGCTTGAGGTATGCATAGTGCGGCAGCGCGTTGAACTTTGCAAACGCGGTTCGTCCGAGCAGGGCGTGATAGCCGCTGTGGAACGGAACTATGTCGAAGATTAACTCCTCGCTTCGGAAGTTATCCGGGGATCCGAAGACCACTTCCAATGTGACTGAGTCTGTACAATTGGCTTCTACTCCTGGTATGACGCCTTTAAAGGTCGTCTTGGTAGGTTTAATCCTTGAGGGGTCTATGCCCATTTTGCGCACTGTATCCTAATAAAGCAGGTTCAGGCTGCTGCCGCCGTCCATCAGGACTCTGGTGAGGTGAAATCCATCGACGATTGGGTCTAGGACCAATGCAGCGAATCCACCGTGGCGGATGCTGGTGGGGTGGTCCCTTCGGTCAAAAGTGATCGGGCAGGAGGACCATCGATTGAACTTCGGGGCAACTGGCTCCCTCGCGTATACATCCCTTAGCGCACGCTTATGCTCCCTTTTGGATATGTGCGTTGCGTATATCATGTTCACCGTCCACACCTGTGGGGAGAAGCCCTTCTGTCCTCTATTGTTCGGCGGTTGGGTCTCTTCCTCGTCATCGCTATGCAGCCCCTTGTCATTGTTTTTGGCAATTAACTTGCCTGCCTTCTTGAATACCCAACAGTCCCTATTGGTGTGGTTAGCTGGCTTTTCGGGGGTGCCGTGTATCTGGCACAAGCGGTCGAGTATTCGGTCCAAATTGGACGGACCCGGAGCAGTTCTTTTGAATGGCTTTTTCCGCTGACCGGGTTTAGAGCCTCTGAATCCGGCATTGACTGCCGTATCCTCACTATTGTCGCCGTTAATGCGGCGTTTGTTTTTGTTATGACGCGACCTGCCACTACGGTCCTTGATGTCCGGACTGCCAGAATTTTTTTTGAGGTTGTTGCTGCGTGCTAGCCAGATGTCCTCACCCGCGCAGAAGCGGGTCATGAGTGATGTGAGGGCTGCCATGGATTTCGGCTTTTCCTGTGCCAGGTGCCGGGCAAGCCACTCGTCGCGGATATTATGCTTGAATGCCGCGAGGGCCTCCGCATCCGGACAGTCGACGATTTGGTTTTTCTTGGTTAAGAACTCTGTCCAGAATTGTCTGGCCGATTCGTCTGGCTGCTGAATTATGTGGCTTAGGTCATCAGCGTCTGGTGGTCGCACATACGTGCCTTCGAAGTTATCGAGGAATGCGGCTTCCAGGTCTTCCCAACTCCCAATTGACTCTGCTGGCAAGCTGTTAAGCCAATGCCGGGCTGGTCCTTTAAGCTTGAGGGGGAGATATTTGATCGCGTGAAAATCGTCACCGCGGGCCATGTGGATGTGAAGAAGATAGTCTTCGATCCAAACTGTCGGGTCTGTTGTGCCATCGTAAGATTCGATATTCACGGGTTTAAACCCTTCGGGGATTTGATGATCCATTACTTCATCTGTGAAGCATAGTGGGTGTGCGGCGCCTCTATACTGGGCGATATCACGACGGAGCTCAAAAGAGCTTTGTCTGTTTTGTTCGGCCCGTCCGGACTTACTGTGTCCGGCGCGACGGTTGTCGTCACGTACCGTGGGGCGCCCATGCGATCCATAGATCGATCTTGATTGTCTTGCCTTATCCTCCAATATATCTCGCAAGTCCGAAGTGTTCCCCTGTGGCCTTGTGCTTTTCGAGCGATGCCGGGGTACGGGTCTAGTGAAGGGCCTAGAGGCCTCTCTGTCGCGACCACGGGGTGGTCGGTCAGCCGTATTGTCTCCTGGTGATGCGGGTTCATACGCTTCCTCCTCTAATCGAGGGAGCAGCTTGCGTTTAGGGTAGCTTTTGGAGGGGCGTTCGAGCTCATGCTCTTCGGCCGCGAGGACTTCAGTCCATCTATCAGCTTGCAGATCTTGATCAGCTCTAAGCTGTTGCTGCTTTTTCTTGAGGCTGTTCGCCATGGCCATAAGCCTGTGTTTAAAACGCTCTTGTTCGACGGGATCCTCATGCACGACGAATTCATCGTCGTCGAGGCTTGCTTCGTCTCCAGAGGGAGGCATATAATCCTCTACCTCTTCTTCTGCCGCTCTCTCACGAGGGTTGGCGTCTCCGTCCTCCTGCGCTGCATCTTGCTGGAGTGGATTGTCTTCGGCACTGTCCGGTGTATTATTATCTCCTGTGCCGGAGTCTTCATTCTTGCTGTGGCGGGATTTAGAGCGGTGTCGCTGACGCCGGCGCTTGGGCTGCTTCTTGGAGGGGTCATCCTCCGCTATTTCTTCGCCATTCCCATCCTTTGGGATATCCACCATGTATATGTCATATGATGAGGTGGCTTTCCAGTGCCCAATAGGCGCTGGTTCTTGGTCGTCTCCAGCATCGTCGTCCATACCTTCGATGTCTTTGGAGTCGTAGTCTAGCGTGTCAGTTAGATCGTCGACAGCGGCTACCAAGTGGGTAGTGGGTGGGCTTTGAATTTCTTCGCCGTCCGCATCCCAACCATCCTGACCGCAGTCCGGCGAGGGCTCTCCTGATAATGAGAGATACTTTAGCGAACTCAAGATGTCGCCAAAAGGTGAGTGTTGAAAGATGTCCGCTGTGGTGAACTCCATGATCGGCGCCCAATCGGATTCGATCGGAGGGGGCGCGGGAGGTTCGGAGTCCGGCGAGGAGTCCGACACCTCGGAGTCACGAGCTTTATGAGGAACAAGGTCAGTGTTCGGCTCTATCGCCGTAGAGGTTGCAGCCCCCGAGGCGGTGTCCAGCCATCCATCCTCGATCTGTGCAGCCGGCTCTGAATTGAAGATTGGAGCGGGTTCGAGTGCGGTCTCCAGGGTACTGTCCGGCTGCAGAGCTAAATCATGCTCGCCGTGACAGTGCGGCACGCTCGGCTGTGGCTCGAATCCATCGAGGATCAAGTCCCCGCGGATGTTAGCCGTGAAGTTCAAACTTACAAATCTGACCTAACGGCCAAGGGCATAGTTTTCGATCTGCTCCAGATGGCAAAGTGAATTGGCCCGCAGTGCGAAGCCGCCGAATACGAAGATCTGTCCGGGGAGAAAGGTCTCACCCTGGACTGCGTCGTTGATGATGGTCGAAGAAGCCATCGAGCCTATTGGTGACGACACAGAGGAACTCTCAATGAAAGCACCAATGTCGGTGTTAAAACCGGCGGATCTCGGGTAGGGGGTCCCGAACTGTGCGTCTAGGCGGATGGTAACAGGAGACAAGGGACACGATGTTTTACGCAGGTTCGGGCCCTCTTGATGGAGGTAAAACCCTACGTCCTGCTTGATTAATATTGATGATGTGTGTTACAAGAGTAGATCTACCACGAGATCAAGGAGGCTAAACCCTAGAAGCTAGCCTATGTTATGATTGTTGTTCGTCCTATGGACTAAAGCCATCCGGTTTATATAGACACCGGAGAGGGCTAGGGTTACACAAAGTCGGTTACAATGGTAGGAGATCTACATATCCGTATCGCCAAGCTTTCCTTCCACACCAAGGAAAGTCCCATCCGGACACGGGACGAAGTCTTCAATCTTGTATCTTCATAATCTTGGAGTCCGGCCGACCATGATAGTTCGGCTATCCGGACACCCCCTAGTTCGGAACTCCCTCAGTGGGAAACAAATGTCGAGTCTTCCCTGCCTCCCTGTCGTTCCCTTCCTAGGCCTCGTTGTCGTCCATCGCCCTGGTGCTCTCGGCACGGCCTGGTCAACATGGTCAAGGAACGGCTTCCATCGGACGTGGACTATACATGGAGAGGCTGACAGCTGGATCCACGGCCGCAGCAAGGAAGTGCCTCCTTATTAGGCACAAAATAATTATTCCTCAACCTGACAGCGGGGACCCACCAGATGGGCCATCGTATTTTTCACGAAAAAACCTTTCCCCCTGACTGCTGGGACCCACCAGCTACATATTCGCACGCAAGGAAGTGCGTCCGAAAAAGAAACGATTCGCCTCCCTGACTGCTGGGACCGACCAGCTACATCTTCGCACACAAGGAAGTGCGTGACAGTCGTGACCCACCTGGTCGAACCGTACGTAGCGTTGTCATTCTGGTCGCGAACGTGTACGTACATATATACTGGTGGATGTAGAGGCACACGTGTCATAGTAGAGGCGCACACGTAGCATGTACATGTACGTACAGCGGCCAGGGTGCAAGAAAGAAAATTCGGCCATGTATGTGTACATACAGGAGGGGTCTCGAACGCCTACTCGCGCATACGTAAGCCGAGGGCTCGTGTACATGGCTGGGTCAGAACGGAGAAACAACGTCATTGTCGTGTTCATGGGAAGGCAACCGGCTGGGTCGAAACGGAATGCGTCGTCGTGTTCATCGGGAGGGCTTGGACGGAACAACCGATGGAAACGAGGCCTGGCGTACCCCAGAACGGAGGAAACGGCCTTGTGTTCGACCGGCCACGTTCAAAATGGGATCCTGTTCTGCAAAACGGAGGAAACGGACCTCCTAAGGTCGAAATGGGGGTCCTGTTGATCGGGAGGGGTGTGGCGTATCGCAAAAGAGAGGAAACGGACCTCCTACGGTCGAAACGGGGGTCCTGTTGATCGGAGGGGTTTGTTATACCGCAAAACGGAGGAAACGGACCTCCTACGGTCGAAACAGGGGTTCTGTTGATCGGGAGGGGTGTGGCGTACCGCAAAACAGAGGAAACAAACCTCCTACGGTCGAAACGGGGGTCCTGTTGATCGGGAGGAGTGAGGGAGTTCTGGACTAGGGGGTGTCCGGATAGCCGAACTATCATGATCGGACGGACTCCAAGACTATGAAGATGCAAGATTGAAGACTTTGTCCCGTGTCCGGATGGGACTTTCCTTGGCGTGGAAGGCAAGCTTGGCGATACGGATATGTAGATCTCCTACCATTGTAACCGACTCTGTGTAACCCTAGCCCTCTCTGGTGTCTATATAAACCGGATGGTTTAGTACATAGGACGAACAACAATCATACCATAGGCTAGCTTCTAGGGTTTAGCCTCCTTGATCTCGTGGTAGATCTATTCTTGTAACACACATCATCAATATTAATCAAGCAGGACGTAGGGTTTTACCTCCATCAAGAGGGCCCAAACCTGGGTAAAACATCATGTCCCTTGTCTCCTATTACCATCCGCCTAGACGCACAGTTCGGGACCCCCTACCCGAGATCCGCCGGTTTTGACACCGACATTGGTGCTTTCATTGAGAGTTCCTCTGTGTCGTCACCGATAGGCTCGATGGCTTCTTTGACCATCATCAACGACGCAGTCCAGGGTGAGACCTTTCTCCCTGGACAGATCCTCGTATTCGGCGGCTTTGCACTGCGGGCCAATTCGCTTGGCCATCTGGAGCAGATCAAAAGCTACGCCCCTGGTCGTCAGGTCAGATTTGAAAGTTTGAAATTCATGGCTGACATCCGCGGGGACTTGATCCTCGATGGATTCGAGCCACAGCTGAGCGTGACACACTGTCACGGCGAGCATGATTTAGCTCTGCAGCCGGACAGTACCCTGGAGGCCGCACTCGAACCCGCTCCGATCTTCAATTCGGAGCCGGCTGCGCAGATCGAGGACGGATGGCTAGACACCACCTCGGGGGCTGCAACCTCTACGGCGATAGAGCCGAACACTGACCTTGTCCCTCATAAAGCTCGTGACACGAGGTGCCGGACTCCTCGCCGGACTCCGAACCTCCCGCGCCCCCTCCGATCGAATCCGATTGGGCGCCGATCATGGAGTTCACCGCAGCGGACATCTTACAGCACTCACCTTTCGGCGACATCTTGAGTGCGCTAAAGTGTCTCTCATTATCAGGAGAGCCTTGGCCGGACTGCGGCAAGGACAGTTGGGATGCGGACGACGAAGAAATTCAAAGCCCACCCACCACCCAGTTAGTAGCCACTGTCGACGATCTAACCGACATGCTAAACGATGACTCCGAAGACATCGACGGTATGGACGACGATGCCTGAGACAACTGTAACACCCCGGATCCGATGCGCCAGGTGTCTGCCAGTTATTCGTCGTCATTGCCATATCATTTGCTTGCGTGTTGCATATTGTCATGTCATCTTGTGCATTTCATTTTGCATACGTGTTCGTCTCATGCGTCCGAGCATTTTCCCCGTTGTCCGTTTTGCAATCCGGCTCTCCTATGCCCTCTGGCGTTCCCCTTTCGTCTCTTGTTGTGAACGGGTGTTAAACTTTCTCGGAATGGCCCGAGGCTTGCCAAGTGGCCTTGGTATAGCACCGGTAGACCGCCTGTCAAGTTTCGTGCCATTTGGAGGTCGTTTGATACTCCAACGGTTAACCGCGTAGCCCGAAACCCTCCTTTCTCTTTGCAGCCCAACACCCTTCCAAAGTGGCCCAAGACCCATCTAACTCCCCTCCATGCTCTCGCTCGTTCGATCACGATCATGTGGGCAAAAACCGCTCCTCATTTGGACTCTCCTAGCTCCCTCTACCTATAAATATGCCCTCTCCCCCGAAATTCCGGATCATTTTCCCCCTAACCCTAGCAGATTCGTCCCCGCCGCCACCGGACACGTCCGGGTCGCTCCACCGTCGCCACGTCAGCGCGTTGCCGCTCTCTCTCTCCTCGCACCCGTCGCGGCCTGCCAGGCCCGTTCCCGGACCCCACGGTCCGGTCGCCGCCCGCCGCCGCGCCCAGC
>NC_041381.1:162274916-162328895 GCF_002162155.2 Triticum dicoccoides
TCCGCGCAGGCCCGCCGGCGCCGCTCGCGCCCGAGCCGCCTCCTGCCGGAGTCTCGCCTGCCGGCCGCGCCTCGCCTTCCCTCGCCGTCCTCCTCCGCTACGGCCGGAGCCGGAGCTCGCCGGAGCCGCCGCGTCGTCGCCGGATCTGGGGAGTGGGATGAGATCCACCACTCCCCCGATCCAAACGTCTCCCCCGTATCTGGATCCCTCCGTCCCAATCCGCGTCATCCAGTTTTCCCGGAGGTCAAAATTCCACTAAGTCCCGAGATATTTCGACATTATCATGCCATGTTCATCGCATCATATCTCTGCATCTGTAGCTCCGTTTTGTGCGTGTAATATGTCAAATTGTTCGTGTCGACGAGTACATCATTTCATTCCATTGCATCATATTCATTTGAGGTCATCTTGATGCCTTAATCATCGTTGTAAGAGTGCTTCGTGATGTTTCCTGCTGTCTGTTAACAGAACGAGCTCTTTTGTCATTTTTGCCATGATTGATGTGTGCATCCTATAAGGTTGATGTCTACATGTGTTTTGATCTATGCTATGTCTTCTTTACAGAGGTGCTTACCATGTATTTTTGTGAACAATGTGGTGACTAGCACAAGCATGCAAACTAGGCATCGTGATGTTGCTGTTTTTAGTCCATGTTCTGCTGTTATTTTGATGCCATGTAAACTTGATGCTACAGAGAGATCCATGCATATTTTGAGATACTTTAGTAAGGGTGTTTTGAACATATGGTTATTGTCTATCCATTCATGGCCTTGGTTGCAATTATGGATTAATCTAGCATGTCATTTTCGTGCTCTACTTTTGCTTCAAAATGTTTCCTGGCAGATTGTTTACATGTTATTCAATTTTGCCAAGGTTGTTGTAGTTGATCCTTGCATGCTATGAACTTGTTCTTGCCTTGGTTTGTTTCACAAACATGCCTTCTTACTATTGGTTGCCTTGCCATGCCATGTATTGCTCTGTGGTGAGTTTCACAAGCTCATCTACATGCCTTCATAATTCTGTTTCTGCCATGTTTGAATCTCTATTATAACTTGCTATGTTTACGTGGGTGCCATCATATTTTCTGATCCTTTTTGTCCCATGGTCAGTAAGGGACTTTTGATCTATATATTTAGTAGATTAATGCCATGCCTTTGTTTTCCATGATAAGTTCCTGTAACATGTTGTTTGATAGCTCTAAACATTGCAACCTGATGTTATTTTCTGCAAAGTCTGAATTGTTATAACTAGCAATCTTACCATGTGTGTTTGAGCATGTTCTTGTGATTTCTGGAGATAGCTCAGTGTTCATGTTTTGTAATGCTTTACCTGTACATCATGTCCATGCCTTTTGTTTTCATATTGGGGTGCTGTAGCATATCGTTTTGGTGCTTGCAATATGCGTAGTTTCTGTTTTGGACAGATTGTTACTATAACTTGTATAGAGTGTGTGTGTTGAACCGTTGCTCAGTTTTGAGTGTGCTCTATATGAAACTTGCTTAGAATTGCATGTAGTTTCATATTATGATGTTGCATCCTTGTTTTTAGGTGTTTGCTTGATGTTTGGGTGCATTTTGCATCAATGCCATGTTTAACTTGTTTTTCTCATATCTTCTAGGCCGTAGCTCCGAACTAAATGAACTTTATATGTAACTTGACTAGAATCTCGTGTAGATCATCTTTGTGCATCTTAACTTGCTGTTTAACAACTTGAACATAAGGTTTATTCAGATATGGACCAATTTCGAAGTTGCATATGAGGACTTACCGGAACTGTTATATGTTGTTCCCGGCCTCATTTAAACTTGCCTTGATGTGTTGCTCTTGTTTGCATCATCTCTTGCCATGAGTAGCCTCATCTAGATTGGTCATGCATCATTCTTGGTTGTGCATCATGTCTTGTCTATGTGTGGTGTATTTACCGTGTTGTGTGCTTCTTCTCGATAGTTCCTGTTTCGTTGCGATCGTGAGGATTCGTTCGTCTACGCTTGGTTCGGCTTCATCCGTTCATCTTCTTCATGGACTTGTTCTTCTTCCTTGCGGGATTTCAGGCAAGATGACCGCTACCCTGGATCTCACTAGTATCATTGCTATGCTAGTTGCTTCGTTCTATCGCTTTGCTGCGTTTCCTATCTTTTGCTCATCAAGCCATCCCAAATTGCCATGAACCTCTAACCTTTGATACCTTTCCTATGCAAACCGTTGGTTGGCTATGTTAGCACTTTTGCTCAGCCCCTCTTATAGCGTTGCTAGGTGCAGGTGAAGTTGAAGATTGCTCCATGGTGGACAGGATTTTGGTTGGGATATCACAATATCTCTTACATTATTAATGCATCTATATACTTGGTAAAGGGTGGAAGACTCGGCCTTTTGCCTGGTGTTTTGTTCCGCTCTTGCCGCCCTAGTTTCGGTCATACCGGTGTTATGTTCCAGGATTTTACGTTCCTTACGCGGTCGGGTGATTTATGGGACCCCCTTGACAGTTCGCTTTGAATAAAACTCCTCCAGCAAGGCCCAACCTTGGTTTTACCATTTGCCTCACCACCACCTACCCTTTCCCTTGGGTCGGCCAACCCAAGGGTCATCTTTATTTTAGCCCCCCCAGGCCAGTGCTTGTCTAAGTGTTGGTCCGAACTGAGCTGCCTGCAGGGCCACCTCGGGGCAACTTGAGGGTTGGTTTTACTCGTAGCTAGACTCATCCGGTGTTGCCCTGAGAACGAGATATGTGCAGCTCCTATCGGGATTGTCGGCGCATCGGGCGGCTTTGCTGGTCTTGTTTTACCATTGTCGAAATGTCTTGTAAACCGGGATTTCGAGTCTGATCGGGTCTTCCTGGGAGAAGGTATATCCTTCGTTGATCGCGAGAGCTTATCATGGGCTAAGTTGGGACACCCCTGCAGGGTACAATCTTTCGAAAGCCGTGCCTGCGGTTGTAGGTAGATGGGAATTTGTTAATGTCCGGTTGTAGATAACTTGACACCAGATCCGAATTAAAACGCATCAACCGTGTGTGTAGCCGTGATGGTCTCTTTTCGGCGGAGTCCGGGAAGTGAACATGGTTTCTGGGTTATATTTGACGTAAGTAGGAGTTCAGGATCACTTCTTGATCATTACTAGTTGACGACCGTTCCGCTTGTTTCTCTTCTCGCTCTTACTTGCATAGGTTAGCTACCATACTTGCTTAGTCGCTGCTGCAGCCTCACCACTTTACCCCATCCTTTCCCATTAAGCTTTGCTAGTCTTGATACCCATGGTAATGGAATGCTGAGTCCTTGTGGCTCACAGATTACTACAACAATAGTTGCAGGTACAGGTTATTCGATGATCATGACACGAGAGCGATGCTTGCTTGTGTTGAGTTCTTCTTCTGCGTCTTCTTTGATCAGGGGATAGGTTCCAGGTTGGCAGCCTGGGCTAGCAGGGTGGATGTCGTTTCAGTTTCTGTTTGTGTTTCATCCGTAGTCGGATGATGCTCTTATGTATTGTGATGTTGTCTTCGTGTGGCATTGTATGCCTCTTGTATGTATCCCCATCTATTATGTAATGTTGATGTAATGATATCCACCTTGCAAAAGCATTTCAATATGCGGGTCTATCCTTGGTGGGACCTTCGAGTTCCTTTTGGATAGGGTCGCATATTGGGCGTGACAACGACCAAGAACCAACGCCTACCGGGCACGGGAAAGCCACCCCAACTCACAACGTATACATGGTGGATACACCAAAAGGAAGCGATAATGAGGAACAATGGGACGTGGCGAAGGACAACTCCCCCAACAAACAACCAAAACAGCGACGCAAGCGCCGCCCGAAGACCGGCCTCGATAAAAACGGCACCCATACGGACCCGGCCCTAGAGCAGGGCGAAGCAGTGGACGACGCACATGTCACCAAGCAGCTAGCCGGACATGAATTGGACAAGCAACCCATCCCCGGCGAAGTCGATCTCACATCACCAGAGCATACGAATCTTCATAAAAGGCTCGTCCCCACTGCAAGAAGTTTGAAGAAGCAAAAGCGGAAGCTCAAAACAGCGGAGGACACACTTAGAATGAGATGGAGCAAAGTACTCAACAGCGCAGATAAACATGGCGCTAGTCACCAGACAAAGAGCTACCCGAAGCGCAAGCTGTTGCCTGAATTTGACGAGGAGGCCTTAGAGCCCCCGCAGTCAAAAAAGAAAGAAGTCGCCTGGCCGGATAAACGACCAGATGACAGGCCAAGAGCAACAAGGGGCGCCCCACAAGCCGGCACACGATCAGCATAAAGATCCTCGGAAAAAGGACGACCCAGTCAGATCTATTTATGGGCCAAAAAAGAAGACTCCAGGAAGCACCATAACCCGTCGAGCATTTGAAGACAACGGCACACCCACTATGTTTCACCGACGAGGTACTGGATCATGGATTTCCAGCGGGATTCAAACCCGTAAACATAGAGGCATATGACGGAACAACAGACCCCGAAGTCTGGATTGAGGATTACATCCTACACATACATATGGCCAGAGGAGACGATCTCCATGCCATAAAATACCTACCCCTCAAGCTCAAAGGGCCAGCTCGACATTGGCTTAAAAGCCTCCCAGAAAATACCATTGGAAGTTGGGAAGAGCTTGAGGATGTGTTTCGAGCAAATTTTCAGGGGACCTATGTCCGCCCTCTGAATGCAGACGATTTAAGTCACATAACTCAACAGCCCGGAGAGTCAGCACGCAAATTCTGGAACAGGTTCCTCACTAAAAAGAACGAAATAGTCGACTGTCCGGATGCTGAAGCCTTAGCAGCCTTTAAACACAACGTCCGAGACGAATGGCTTGCCAGACACCTCGGCCAGGAAAAACCAAGAACAATGGCCGCACTAACAAGCCTCATGACCCGCTTTTGCGCGGGGGAAGACAGCTGGCTGGCTAGATGCAGCACCAGCGACCCGAGTACATCCGAAGTCAGGGATGGAAATGGGAAATCACGACGCAGAAAATATCAGCGCCGGAATAAGGAAAATGGCCCGAATAGTACGGCGGTCAATGCCGGTTTCAAAAGCTCTCGGCAGAACAACAAAACACTGCCCCTCAAGGACAATAGTGACGAGCTATCCAACCTAAACAAGATTCTGGATAGACTATGTCAAATACATGGTACCTACGGGAAGCCTGCAAACCATACCCACAGAGATTGTTGGGTCTTCAAACAGTCCGCCTGACTTAACGCCGAACACAAGTGGCTCGACACACCAAGCGAAAGTGACGAAACCCAAAAGCAGCACTCCGGAAAACAGAGGACCCACTAGAAGTCAAAACAGTGAACTCACTTCATGTGATAACACTAAAAGACAGCGCGGCACCTGCAATACCAGGACACCGCCCGCAGAATGGGGATAGACCCTACCAAAATTTGCCATAGCAGCACTTCCTTCAAAGGAGTGACACCAGGCCTTTAAGCCAATTATACAGGCTCTGTACCACTAGAGGTTGTGTTCGGTTCATCCAACAACCTCCGTCGCGAAAATCTCACTCTCCATCGCCCCATTCAACAGTAGCCCTTAAGCACTACTGGGGCGCACATCTTTTGCCAGCCCTAAGGCAATACCACATTACGCGTTTAAGGTCAACAGTAGCCCTTAAGGTCAACGTGGCATAATCTCATTAAAAAGTAACTCCGAGTGTTCCTCGACCACGGAGAACGTGAGACTGCCTCAACAGCCACACACTAATCAGACCTTGCAGGTCAAAGCCCCTAAAAATAGGTCATTCAGACCTCGGACATGGTTAAGCGAGTCCAGCGTAACTAAACAAGGGGCTTCCCATCCGCATATCCCCTTTATAAGGGGCCGCGTATCTAAATGATGAGAGCCAATAAAGCTCAACTTTCTTCATTCTATTCTATTTTAATACAACTTCTGCATGATATTTCTTGGAAACTAAGTCCTTCTCTTTTATAGATGAAGCACGTGCTACACCCGTCCAGGATACAGCACAACGGAGACACAGGCGCAGACGTGCAGCAGGGACCCATTGCAAGGATTCTTTTCAGATTAAGACCCTGCGTAAACCTTTCTTAATGTCTCTTGTTGATACACATCCCCCGGTTTCCCACCATAGCCGAGGAGGAGGCTGGCGTTTTGGCATCGGCCGCATCAGAAGTTCCCGCCTGTACCCGGACACTAGGGGCTTAGGGCATTGTTCTGCCCGGTATCATAAAGACCGAACACCTCAGGGAGTGTTCGGCGTCTCGAGTTAGGCCTTATATGCATCAGCTCCGAATCATGTCTTTGGTCAAATGTTGGGTTTGCCCGGCTCCTATGTTTTGCTGCCTTACGTTCCGTATCATCGGCTAACACGGCACCAGGAGAACTACTGCGATTGTGCCCCGGTTTGGCCGGGCGAGCACCTCAGTAGAGAAAGTTGAAAACTGACTGTCATGATATAGCGAGAGACTGGTCAACCAATCGATCGACCATTGGAATGTTTAGAATTCCTCCGCTTTGACGAAGGACCGCTTCCCGGTCAGGCACATACGCGCCCC
Source organism: Triticum dicoccoides (assembly GCF_002162155.2). Classification (NCBI taxonomy): domain Eukaryota; kingdom Viridiplantae; phylum Streptophyta; class Magnoliopsida; order Poales; family Poaceae; genus Triticum; species Triticum dicoccoides. The sequence continues at coordinate 162,281,441 of NC_041381.1, forward strand.
GAAGTTCGGAGAAGAGCGGTGCCGCTAGGGGCTATATAGTAGCCCCACATTCGAGCTCCTATGGCTAAGTGAAAGTGATAAAGCATTATAGTCCGGTTGCCTAGTTTGCTACGCTATAACCTCCCTAAAAGGACCAAGACATTGGATTAAGTGTGAAAAGCCGCTTTTCTTTTTGCAAACACCCCCGCACCATGTGCGTGGGGGCTGAAGCCAAAGACTGCAAGTTTCAGGTTATTCATACATATACGGCCGGACAGGAGATAGTTCAATACTTGAACGCACAAGTATAAAAAGCTATTGCATTATAAATATGATCTCACAAATTATACATGTCATTTGAACATGACATCTTTCGAGCACTGCGATTCTATTAAATGAGCGCCCTGCAGGACTTCCTCAAAATAATGCTCGGCGGGTAATCGGCTCTTGTCCGAACCCCGGGATGCAACAGCGGTGGCATCCATGTTCGCCCAGTATGTCTTCACACGGGCGAGAGCCATCTGTGCACCTTCTATGCATGCCGACCGCTTCATCGCCTTGATATGCGGCACCGCCCCAAGGAATTGCTGCAACAAGCCAAAATAACTCTTCGGCTTGGGCCTTTCCGGCCACAGATGAGTGACCACATCCGTCATGGCAAGTCCGGACAACCTATTCAACTCAGCCCACTCAGCCAGCCGATCAGTCAACGGAAGTGGACGCTCCGGACTATGGAATTGAGACCACTAAAGTTCTTCCATTTCATGATCCTTCTGGCTTCGGAAGTGCACGACTGCGTCCGCCGCACTCGCCGCCAAATCCAGATAATGATCCTGCGCACCACACAACTGGCCCATCTGAGCATACTTCGGATTCGTGAACTTCCTACGCAGAAGAAAGGGCTTTCCAGCCGCAATGTCTCCGGCCTGACGCAGTTCCTCCTTCATAGCCTGCATCTCACTCCGGGCATCCTTGACTTCGGCGCCGGCCTTCTTCAGACCCTCTTGCTCCACTTGGCATTCTCCTTCAAGAACCTCACAACGGTCGGTAGCATCTTTTAATTTCAAGGCCATTCCGGCCAACTCTTCCCTGCTTCGGCAGTGAGCAGCCTTTTCGGCTTTTAGCTCTTCTGCTGCATTAAAGGCAGCCGCATCACTTATCCTGGATTGCTCCTTGGCCCGAGCAAGCTCTGCCCGAAGGTCTTCCACAGCAGTAGCACCATCTGCATCAAGCATACAAATTGTAAGGAATGGGCATCAGCTCCCTTACTAGGCGACCGCGGAGCAACCACATACCTTGTGACTCATCAAGTCGTTTATTGATTAGCGAGATGTCCGCATCCGCAACGTCGAGTTGCCTCTTAAGCTCGGCAACTCCATCAGTCCGGCTGGCCACCGAACGTCCCGCCACCTCCGTAGGAAAGGCGACAATCTATAACTGAGATTATGATCCTCGGCACGCTGCCGTTTTCGACAGCATACCAAGTCTAAGGGGCTACTATCTATACAGGGCGCACTTCATGTGCAAAAACTGTCAAAAGGTATGTCATTTTTTGCGTACCTCAAATCCCGTCAGCAAACTTCCGACGGCCTCACACAACCCGCTTTTGGTGGACGAGATCCTCTCAATCACCATACTCATTAATGTGCGGTGATCTTCTGAGATGGACGCCCTCTTAAGCAAATCCTGCAGCTGCACTGGCCGTACTCCAATGGTTGCCGAACTCTCTAGCCCCGCCGGACTCGGGGAGACCCTCTGCGACGACACCTCAGGGTCATCCGCCCCGCACGATGGGCCGGCAGATGGAGGCGTTTCGCTCTCCATCATCTCCGGACGAAGGTCTCCCGAAGATGAGCTGTGCTGAGACGGGCTGAGATCCGAACTAGAAGATGAAAACTTCGGTTACCTTTAGAAATTAAGCAGGGGTGTCCACTATTACAAAATTCCCCCTTCTTTACTTACTGCTCGCTGGAGGGCTGATTCCTCCGAGGAGACAGTACAGCCGGGGCTCTTCCCGGCACAGGACCTTCCGGTACAGATTTCTTTCCCCGCTTTGAGGCCTTGGCCTCCGGGTCTTCGGAAGCGGTCCTCTTCTCCCCCTGGAAGGAGGGACTCTCGATTCCTCCCTTACTGAAAGCCTCCGTGGCTGAGGTGGTAGTTCCCCTGTACCCTTCCTCGCCCTCCTCTGAAGGTGCAACCTCTAACATTTTGATTAATACGGGATCCTGCGTGGTCTCAGGGAGGGGGGACGGACACCCTATCAGTTTTGCTTGCGCTATCCACTCCTATCCAAGGGATAGCTGGTTAAAAGGCAAGCCCACAATAAATGAATGGACGATGTGTCCGGACACAGGGCTACTTACTTGAGTATCCGGGCGATTGCAGCTTAGGCCAACATCCTCGGTCAATTCCGGACGCATCTCTTGCGATCCGAAGAACAGTTTGTACATCTCCGCGGGTGTCAAACCCATGAAGTGTTGAAGAGCTCGTGGCCCCTCCGGATTAAATTCCCACAGGCGGAGGGGGCAACGTTTGCAGGGCAGTATGCGCCGGATCAACATAACCTGTACCACTACGGCCAGATTGATCTCCCTTTCTTGGAGGCCTTGAATCCGGTCCTGCAACAGGGGAACGTCCTTGGACGGCCCCCAGTCACGCCCCTTGTTGACCCATGACATCAGCCGATGTGGAGGGCCCGAGCGGAAGACGGGCGGCAGCCTCTGCCTGCTGCCCCTGGGAGCGGTGATATAGAACCACTCCTGTTGCCACAAGCCGAGCTCCTCCTGAAAAGAGCCCTCGGGCCATGGAGCATCGGCCCTCTTACTTATAACCGCCCCACCGCAATCTGCCAGACGCCCCTCAATCATCTTCGGCTCCACATTGAAGGTTTTGAGCCACAAGCCGAAGTGAGGGGTAGTGCGGAGGAAGGCTTCGCAGACGACAATGAATGATGAGATGTGGAGGATGGACTCCGGAGCCAAGTCATGGAATTCCAGCCCATAGTAAAACATGAGCCCCCTCACGAAGGGATCCGTCGGGAAGCCTAAACCCCGACGGAGGTGAGACACGAACACGACGCTCTCGCCAAGCTCGAGAGTAGGAATAACTTGCCCTCGGGCAGGCAGCCTATGCGAAATCTCGTAGGTTAAGTACCTGGCGTCTCTTAGCTTTAGCACGTCCTCTTCCGTGACGGAGGAGGGCATCCATCGGCCTCGTAGGTCGGGGCCGGACATTGTCGAAGATCGAAGGTACCCGAATATGGAGCCCTGGGTGTTGGAACTTGGGGCGAGGGGCGGATTCGATAGAGGATTGAAGGAAAAGAACGGGCCTTGGTCTCATTATAAAGAGGAAGAATACCAAGAGCCGTCCCCGTGACCGTTTGGAACCCGCCTTCGATGGATTGGGCGTGGCAACTGGCGCGGTTGGGTTACTAAGGGAGTTCCGGACTAGGGGGTGTCCGGATAGCCGAACTATCATGATCGGCCGGACTCCAAGACTATGAAGATACAAGATTGAAGACTTCGTCCCGTGTCCGGATGGGACTTTACTTGGTGTGGAAGGCAAGCTTGGCGATACGGATATGTAGATCTCCTACCATTGTAACCGACTCTGTGTAACCCTAGCCCTCTCCGGTGTCTATATAAACCGGATGGCTTTAGTCCATAGGACGAACAACAATCATACCATAGGCTAGCTTCTAGGGTTTGGCCTCCTTGATCTCGTGGTAGATCTACTCTTGTAACACACATCATCAATATTAATCAAGCAGGACGTAGGGTTTTACCTCCATCAAGAGGGCCCGAACCTGGGTAAAACATCGTGTCCCTTGTCTCCTATTACCATCCGCCTAGACGCACAGTTCGGGACCCCCTACCCGAGATCCGCCGGTTTTGACACCGACATTGGTGCTTTCATTGAGAGTTTCTCTGTGCCGTCACCATCAGGAAGGATGGCTTTTCCCGTCTTTAAAGACGGCACCGTCGTCAAGGGAGGTTTGGCCGCCGGCCAGACTATCCGGTAGGCGGTTTTCTTATGAGCGCCTGTTCGGCCACCGCTCCGACAATGACCTCTCAGGTCATTGAAAGCCATCTTCACATCAGCTCGAAATTCGCCGAGCAGCTGGATCCGATTGAGCTCTCCTTCGTAAATGAGCTCTTGGATCGCATCACCGCCCTGGGAGTCGCTATCGACTACAATCAGATTGGGCTTAAAACCGATCTGAGAGAAATTAACTCTCCCCAGGTTACCCACCACGTTGTTGTGGTAGAGGAACAATGCGGCGACTCTTCTTCTATGTTAAAAACCAACTATGTCTGGATTCCCGATCCCTCCATGCCGATTCCCGCGGAGGGTCGGACGCTAATAGAATACTGAACCTAAAGTCAGGCATCAGACTAGATTTATTGGAAAGCGTCCAGCAAACCAAGCTTCCGAATCCGGAAGCTTCTTGGCCTTTGAGCCTCAGATCGGGCGGGGTTCTGAACTTAATTCCACCCGCCCACCCAAACATCAATGATCTATCTCAAATACGGCAAGAGCCTGATGAAGCAGTACATCATTACTGGGCCAGATTCCTCCTGGTTATGAACAGGATAAAGGACTGCCGTGAAGAAAGCGCGATTTCAATCTTCTTCAACAATTGCACGGACAAGGGAATCATAAACGCCATCAGTCATCACAAAGTTACATGCTTCGCCGACCTAGCGACCATTGTACAAAAATACTGCGTGATGGAGAGTGCCTGGAAAACCGAAACTAGGTTTTGGGACAATGCGGCCCTGAATACAACCCCAGTCCGAAATAAAAGGGTGCGTCATACTCAAGCACCTGGGTTAAAAACCAAAAAGCAAAAAAACCCTAAAGGGTACGGAACCGTACTGGAGGGATGGCTCAACGGACCCTGCAAAATCCACAGTACGGAGGGCACCACTCCAACACATAGCCTTCGAGCATGTTGGATATTACGGCAGGTGGCCAAAAGTGGCGAAAGCTTTTTAGCCCCGGGCAACCAGCCCAGCAGTACCAGTATGTATTAACAGTCTTCGAGACTTTCGCATCAAATAACATGCGGAAACGAACAATCCGCAACCTTGCCGAAGTCTACCAAGTAGCAACAACAAATCCATGGAGCGACACGGCTATCACCTTCAATGCCAGCGACGAACCTAAATTCCAAATAGCTAGAGCACCAGCCGCATTGGTCCTCAGTCCGATAGTGGACGGCTTTCATCTTACCAAGGAACTCATGGATGGCGACAGCGGATTAAACCTCATCTACGAGGAAACCCTTCAAAAATGGAAATTGACTGGAGCCGCATTGAGCGAAGCAGCACAACCTTCAGGGGAATAATCCCTAGTCGAGAAGTACGCTGCACAGGAAAAATCACACTAGATGTAGTGTTCGGCTCGCCGGACAATTATAGGTCCGAAGAGGTCACGTTCCAAGTGGCCCCATTCGGCAGCGGATATCACGCTTTGTTGGAGCGAGAGGCATTCACAATCTTCCAAGCTATACCCCATTACGGGTACATGCAGCTCAAAATGCCCGGAACCAATGGAATAATCACTCTCGCCAGTGATCCAGATACAGCACTCCGCGCTGAAAATAAGATAGCCGCACTGGCCCTAGAGGCATTATCTGAAGCCCTAGCGGCAGAGGAACTAACTGTGCTGCGCTCCATAGTGGATAGGGACGATGTGATACTCGATAAGAGGTCCAAGTCCACCTCTTTTAAACCAGCAGACGAAATAGTCAAATTTCAGGTCCATCCAACGGACCCCACAAACACGGCATCCATTGGGGCACAATTAAATCCTGATGTAGAAGCCGCACTACGAGAATTCCTTCGGGAAAATTGGGACATTTTTGCCTGGCACCCTTCAGACATGCCAGGAATCCCACGTAGGCTGGCAGAGCTCAGCCTAAATATCCTAAAAGGATTCAAGCCAGTCAAACAAGCTCTTCGGCGATTTTCCGAACCCAAAAGACAGGCAATGGGAGAGGAGCTAGCCAAACTCTTAGAAGCCGGATTCATCAGAGATATAAAACATCCGGACTGGCTAGCCAACCTAGTAATCGTACCAAAAAAGGACAAATCCTGGCGCCTTTGCGTCGATTTCAAAGACCTTAACAAGGCCTGTCCAAAGGACCCTTTCCCTCTCCCTTGCATCGACCAAATCATCGATGCTACCGCAGGGCACGATTCATTGTGCTTCCTCGACGCATACTCCGGATACCATCAAATCAAGATGGCAGAAAAAGACCAGGCCGCAACGGCATTCATCACTCCATATGGGCCATTCTGCTTCAACACAATGCCCTTCGGACTCAAAAACGCCGGCGCAACATATCAGCGCATGATTCAGATATGTCTGGCTACCCAGATAGGCAAACCAGTAGAGGTATACGTAGACGATGTGGTCGTCAAGACCAAACACGTCGAAACTCTAGTAGACGACTTGAGGGTGACATTTGACAACCTCCGAGCATATGACATTAAGCTCAACCCGGAAAAACGTGTCTTCGGAGTACCAGCCGAAAAGCTTTTGGGCTTCATTGTATCCGGTAGAGGAATTGAAGCAAACCCAGCCAAGATCCGAGCTCTGTCACAATTGGATATCCCAAAAGACCTCAAGCAAATACAAGAACTAACTGGGTGCGTAGCGGCTCTAAGCCGCTTCATCTCCCGTTTGGGAGAAAAGGCTCTGCCCCTCTATCGCCTCCTTCGGCGCACCGAACACTTCGAATGGACGGATGCTGCCACGACCGGACTCGAAGAAATCAAGGCCATACTGGCAACAAATCCGGTCCTAGCCGCGCCCAACCTGGGCGAACCTATGTTATTATATATCGCAGCAACACATCAAGTTGTCAGCGCGGTACTCGTCGTCGAACGAGAAAAAGAAGGGCACAGATTCCCTCTTCAAAACCAGTGTACTACGTATCCACTATCTTAACTCCATGCAAGTCCCGGTACCCACATTATCAAAAGATAGCGTATGCGGTGTTCATGGCATCCCGGAAGCTGCAACACTACTTTCAAGAGTGTTCCATAATGGTGGCCTCCGAAGTACCTCTCAACAATATTATAAACAATCGTGACGCAACGGGTAGGATTGCAAAATGGGCCATTGAGCTCTTACCATTTGACATAACCTACAAACCACGGCGAGCTATAAAGTCGCAAGTCCTGGCTGATTTCGTCGCCGAATGGACTGAAGCCAAACTCCCTAAAGAGTACGGCGCGTACTCCAATTGGATCATGCATTTCGACGGATCCAAAATGTTGGCTGGCTTGGGGGCTGGCGTCGTCTTGACATCCCCAACTGGAGACACAGTCCAATACGTACTTCAAATAATGTACATGGACTCCAACAACGCAGCCGAATACGAGGCCCTTGTACACAGCCTCCGGATGGCAATCTCCATGGGCATTCAATGCCTAGAGGTGCGCAGGGATTCAAACCTCGCAATATCCCAAGTAAATGGAGACTTTGACGCCAAAGATCCGAAAATGGCAGCTTACCGCAACGCCGTCCTAAAAATGTCAGCCCGGTTCGAAGGACTCGAATTCCACCATTTAGCCCGGGATAATAACCAGGCAGCAGACGTGTTAGCACGCATCGGCGCAAAACGCGACGCCGTCCCTCCAAACATCTTCCTGGAACGGCTCTTTAAGCCATCCTTATTATGGGAAGAGGAGTCCGGAAATAGCAATCCGGAGCCAGCTGGAGCACCTAACTCAGACAATTCTGACACAATCGGCGGCTCAGCCAATGAAATAACACCTTCAGCCCACGAAATAATGGCAGTAATTGCACCGTGGACGGAACCATTCTTAGCCTACTTAATTAGGCAGGAACTTCCCTAAGACCAAAATGAGGCCCGCTATGTAGTTCGGCGATCTAAAGCCTACAAGGTCCATGAGGGAGAACTTTATAAGAAAAGCACAACCGGAGTCCTTCAAAGGTGTATCTCCAAAGAGGAAGGGCGAAATCTCCTGGCTGAAATTCACACCGGACTCGGCGGGCACCACGCTGCAGCCTGGGCCCTTGTAGGCAAGGCCTTCCGTACATGATTTTATTGGCCGACAGCCCGGGCAGATGCTCAGGACTTAGTCCAACGATGCGTCGATTGCAAGCTCTTTGCTAATCAGAGCCACATGCCACCCACCGCCCTCAAAACTATACCCATCACCTGGCCATTCGCGATCTGGGGGCTTGACATGGTTGGACCCCTTAAAGGGGGAACCCACAAGCACAAATACTTATTGGTCATGGTGGACAAATTCACCAAATGGATTGAAGCCAAGCCGGTTAAAACGGCAGAATCCGGACCTGTGATAGATTTCATATCCGGGGTAGTACACTGTTTTGGCGTCCCCCACAGCATCATCACTGATAACGGCACGAATTTCACGGCCGACGAGGTTAAACTCTGGTGCAAAAATATGGGCATCAAGCTCGACTACGCTTCAGTCTATCACCCCCAAACTAACGGTCAAGTCGAGCGAGCAAATGGTCTAATCATGAGCGGCATCAAACCCAGACTAGTGCGGTCCCTCAAGGAATCTAACGCGCACTGGGTAGAGGAGCTCGACTCCGTACTCTGGGGGCTGCGGACCACGCCAAACCGAACTACCGGATTCACACCATTTTTTATGGTGTACGGCGCAGAGGCAGTTCTGCCCTGCGATATAATTCATGACTCACCTCGCGTGCGCATGTACGAAGAAAGAGAAGCCGAGCTGGATCGGTAGGACAGTTTGGACGCCTTAGAGGAGGAGCGGGATGTGGCAAAATCCCGTTCCGCATTTTATCAACAGCAGGCTCGAAGATATCAAAGCAGAGAAGTACGGTCCAAAGCTTACAATGTTGGCGAACTCGTTCTATGCCTGTCTGACAAGAAAAAGGACAAACTTAAGCCCAAGTGGGAAGGTCCTTTCATCATCGACCAAGTCCTGACCGCCGGAGCATACCGTCTACGTAACGCATCTGACAACCGACTCGAGCCGAACCCATGGAACGCAGCCCGTCTCCGAAGATTCTACGGCTAACGCCGGACTCAGAGTTCGTCTCACTCCTCCGTCCACCTTTTTACATTTTCACTGTCTCCTGTCCCCCTCCTTCTTCCCACTTTTTTTTCAATACCTTTGATAGGCTGATTTGCGCATTGTTCGCACACACTTGATGTGCTCCTAGCACTCATTATACCTGGGGGCTTCTTTAACAGAAGCTTATTTATACGGGCTTCATGCCCAACACATGTGTCATACTTCCGCATGTACCTTTTATTCACCATTATATGCATCGATATGACTTAAGTTTTGGCCAAGCTGGGTTGCCTGGCTCCTGTGCTTACCCCTACGTTCCCGATTGTTCGGCTAGGAGGTAAAGGGAGCAACTGTGCGATTGTTACTGCCGGGTCAGCCGGATGTGTACCTCAGACTGGGTGAAGCCGAAAGCTAGCGTTCTTAAGAGAATATTCGGTCGGTGACTTGAAAGATGATTTATTACTTACTTATTTATTTGCCCCCAGATGTTTTTTCTGCTATTTTCGCAGTCCGGACATGCACTTTAGGGCATGCCTCCCAGGGAAAGGAACCCTTAACGGAACTATTCTCCCTGGAAGATGTTTCTTACTAACCATGTAATATAACATAGCTAGTTGGGCACTTGTCTGATAAAGCAATTATGACCCCGACGCCTTGTCTCCACGCATGCCCCGGTTCTTCTATAACCGTAAGGGTATTCGGACACACTCCGAACTGTTGGGTCCCGAGGTTGAAACGAAAAGGTCCGCAAAGACAAATGATCTACAATCCGGCTAGAAGGCATTTTACATGTCATTTCAAATTACATCGTCAAACTGACTGATTGTACTCCTCTTCAATCCCATCTAACAGGTTGTCTAATTTACAGTCCTGTTGGGAATATTTCGCGGCCAGCTCTACTTGGCCGTACATCAAGCTCACAGGGATCTCCTTCCCATCAGGCCCCGCAGGTCCGACCTCGGCCATGTGGTTTGGGTCATCCTTCGGGTACCGCGTCTTCACCATGGCCCAGGCCTCCCTGGCGCCTTGACGGCAGGCCGATATCTTCCATAGACGGAGGCATCGCCGTGCTCCCTGAAGCTTCTCAGCAAGCCCTCCAAGGCCCTCGGGTAGGGAGACGGAAGGCCATAAGGCCTGAACGACACCACTCATCGCCTGCCGAACACGTTCGAGTAGTTGCACCAGCTCGGGAAGTCGGTCACCCATTGAACCAGGCATTTCCTCCGCAGGGCAACCTGTGAGCACACCTAAAGACACATTTCTGTCAATCGACTTCCTCGTCGAATTCTTCTTTTCAAAGGAATTTGCTCAAGCACTTACTATAAGTGCCGCGACGAAGCCGCTGATTCTCCTTCACGGAGCCAGACAGCTGGGCCCGAACACCTTTCAGCTCTTCTCCTAGCTGGGTGTGGGCATCTTGGAACTTGTTTCTCTCCTGCTGCACCTTCATAAGCACCCTCCCGCCGGCCTTTAGCTGACGCAGTAGCTGTTGCTTGTCCGGATCTAGTCCGGCGCCCTCTGCAATATTATTGTCAGATTTACGCACATGCCGCACTTTGTTAACTACTTATCTTTTCGAAGTACGTATTACCAGCGGGGGTCTCTGTGGCTCCCCTTGTGGTGGCTAGTGCGGCCTCAAGTTGGGCCTTGTACTCTTGGAGCTCCTGGGACAGGTGGGTATTCTTCTCCGTAAGATCCTGCATAATAAATGATCGTTAAATCAGTTATTTTAACTATTTTAAGTCTCGGGGGCTACTAGCATATATAACTATTAAAATTATTTACCCGTATGTCCTTCACATACTGCTCCGTGGCTCTGGTTAAACCATCTTGAGCAGCACGGAGGTGCGCGTTTCCCGCATCAAAGGCATTCAACGCGTCCGGGGAGAAACACGCGTCACGAAGAACTATCCGGCGACGCCTGTGATTCATGGCGCTCTCCACCTCAGACCGGGTGGCGGACAGTCTGTCGGCATCCTCCGTCGGAGGAGCATCCGGCTCTTGCCTTGTGTTCGCCTCCACTTCCGGACGACGCGATGGAGCATGGCTGGCGGAGGCTTGATTGGCAACCTCTCCGGACACTGTCCGGCGAGCGCTCTTTCTCCTGGAAAAAGTTATGAGCATTAATATACCTCCTAGGGATCCTTCCCTTAAAAACAATGGTGCGCCGTACCGTTGCGGCGACACTTCGATTCGCGTCGCACTCCTCTTCCGCCTGCTAGGCCAAACTGACCCTTGCTGGTCAGCCGCCGCAGGTTCGGCTTCCCGCCTTAAAGGCACCTCCTGCGATGCACCATCAGTATAGGATGGTCAGAGTTGAACACGGATCAAATGATGGTGTCAAGACCTCGGTCGTAGTCACCTGGGAGGCCGGAAACAAGCCGGGGTAGTCAGCCGTAATGGCGACTAGGGCATTGTCCATGCTAAGTTGGTGGAACACCCCGTCAATCAGCTCCACCTTTATGTCCGGATCCTCTTCGGAGGTCAGATCAAGGGATCGTTCCGGATCCTCGGGCTGTGGAGTTAGGCTTTGTATGCCCTCCATGTCCCGGCGCAGCTCCTGCGTCGAAATCATAAAGTAAGATACTTGACTTTGGAAGTATGGATCGAGTAGATAAACGTCCGCTTACCCAGCTCCGAGGGTTGTTCATGGAGAATCCATTCAATGGATTTGTGCGGAGAAATTCCTCCTCCTCCCCCTTGTACAAGCCGGACAGGATCTTTGCCAGATCGGCTGCCGAGCCCGGCCCTCTACGGCCATGACGGGTGGCATCGTCTTCCCCGTTGAAATCCCACATAGGGTGGCCCCTATATTGGAGTGGCTACACCCCTCGCATAATGCACGTGGCCGTGATTCCAATCATGGTCAATCCGGAGTGGGCCAGTAACCTAATCCGACCCATCAGATAATGGACGCTCCCATCATCCTCCCATTGAGGGCTCCGCGGGCGCCAACTCAAGTGTTTCTTCAAGGGAGCATTGCTGAACTCCGGGAGGCCGATCCGAACTGGATCCGGCAGAGGGATGTCCTCCATGTAGAACCATTCCAAAGGACAGTCTTCGGACGCCTTCTTCGGGGTGCCGGATAGATATCCGGTCTCGGCGATGCGCCATATTTCGGCTCCGCCCACTTGATATATCGACCCCTCATAAGAACGGGGTACGAGGCAAAACAATCTCTTCCACAGCGCAAAATGGGGCTCTATGCCGAGGAACAGCTCGCAAAGAGCTACAAAGCCCGCGATGTGCAAAATGGAGGCAGGTGTGAGGTGGTGAAGCTGGAGTCTGTAGAACTCCAGGAGCCCCTGGAGAAATGGATGTATGGGTCCGAGTCCCCTTATTAGATAAGGGATGAAGCATACCAGCTCTCCTTTGGAAGGGTTGGGGACGCTCTCCGCCTACTTTCCACCCTTGAAGGTGGCCAGTCCGGCTCGAACCGGAACCATGAAAGTTGGGGTAAGATATCCCTCAGTTTGGAGCGCCACTAGCTCGCTGTGTGGAACTGAGCATCTCCCCCAATCTCCTGGCTTAGGGCTGGGAGCGCGAGAGGTGGAGCCGCGTCAACTATCCATGATAGGATGGATTTTTGTCAGAGGCGCTTCGATGAGAACTTGCGGATGGAGGATGGTGTGAGCTAGATCTAGATCCTCGCCTCTCTTATAGGCGGCTCGTTCGCACGGCTAGGGGGTAAAATGTAAAAATACCCTAGTTTTTCACATTCATACGACACGTGGAAGAAGGCCATTATTGGGCGTAGAAGCCAAGGAGCACAACATTTATAAGGAAGCCGGAAACTATTCGACAGGAACATGAAGTTTGAAGGAGAACCCGCCTTGCACCAAAGACAATATACGCGCCGGAATCGTTGTCGCTGAAGCCCGGTTCGGGGGCTACTGAGGGAGTTCCGGACTAGGGGGTGTCCGGATAGCCGAACTATCATGATCGGCCGGACTCCAAGACTATGAAGATACAAGATTGAAGACTTCGTCCCGTGTCCGGATGGGACTTTCGTTGGCGTGGAAGGCAAGCTTGGCGATACGGATATGTAGATCTCCTACCATTGTAACCGACTCTGTGTAACCCTAGCCCTCTCCGGTGTCTATATAAACCGGATGGCTTTAGTCCATAGGACGAACAACAATCATACCATAGGCTAGCTTCTAGGGTTTAGCCTCCTTGATCTCGTGGTAGATCTACTCTTGTAACACACATCATCAATATTAATCAAGCAGGACATAGGGTTTTACCTCCATCAAGAGGGCCCAAACCTGGGTAAAACATCGTGTCCCTTGTCTCCTGTTACCATCCGCCTAGACGCACAGTTCGGGACCCCCTACCCGAGATCCGCCGGTTTTGACACCGACAGTTACCCACGTCCGTATTGATGGTAATCCCGGAATAAGGGGAACACGGTCTCTGCTTCGACAAGACGTGCCAAGGAAACCGCCTCGCTAAACGCACTGAGGTGATACAATAAAAACAATTCGAGTAAAGGCTTGGTAATGGTGTGACGTCATGCCACAAAATACGTCAGCAGATTGAACTTGTGTAATATTATTCTCTCTACGGTGGTACGTGGAATTTATTTTTGCAGAGCCGGACACTATCCTGGTGTTCACAATCTTCTATAAATTATTCGGAGGAAGAACTCACCTTGCAATGCCGAAGACAACATGCGCACCGGACTCGTCGTCGTTGAAGCCTGGTTCAGGGGCTACTGAGGGAGTTCCGGACTAAGGGGTGTCCGGATAGCCAAACTATCATGATCGGCCGGACTCCAAGACTATGAAGATGCAAGATTGAAGACTTCGTCCCGTGTCCGGATGGGACTTTCCTTGGCGTGGAAGGCAAGCTTGGCGATACGGATATGTAGATCTCCTACCATTGTAACTGACTCTGTGTAACCCTAGCCCTCTCCGGTGTCTATATAAACCGGATGGCTTTAGTCCATAGGACCAACAACAATCATACCATAGGCTAGCTTCTAGGGTTTAGCCTCCTTGATCTCGTGGTAGATCTACTCTTGTAACACACATCATCATTATTAATGAAGCAGGACGTTGGGTTTTACCTCCATCAAGAGGGCCCGAACCTGGGTAAAACATCGTATCCCTTGTCTCCTGTTACCATCCGCCTAGACGCACAGTTCGGGACCCCCTACCCGAGATCCACCGGTTTTGACACCGACAAGGGGTGTGGCGTACCGCAAAACGGACGAAACAAACTTGTGTTGGAGCGCTACAGTCGAAACGGGGGTCCTGTTCATCGGGAGGGGTGTGGCGTACCGCAAAACGGGACTCCACGGGGTACTGTTCATCTCCACCGTCGACCTCCTCGAGCCTCCACGGGCTACCGTCGACCTCCTCCTGCCTCCACGGGCTCCTGTTCATTCAGCCTCCACCGCACGCTACTCCATCGGCTACTATTCAACCACCCCTCCACGGGCACCCCTCCACCGTCTACTGTTCATCCAGCCCTCCACACCACGAGATCATGTTCAACCACCCCTCCACGGGCACCCCTCCACCGTCTACTGTTCATCCAGCCCACCACACCATGGGGTCCTGTTCATCCAGAGGCAACGCCACTGCTCACTGTTCATCCACCCCCCCCCTCAACGCTCACTGTTCATCCAGAGAGGCAGCATCGATCAGCTTCAGTTAGCAGCAGTAGAGAAGGAATCGCTCGATCGGGTTCAGTTAACAGCCATCGATCGATCGCTCGGGTTTAGTAACGCATAGCCTGCAGTGCAATCGCTCGGGTTCAATTAGAGCCCAACACCTCGCTCGGGTTCAGTTAGAGCCAATGTCTCGCACACACGCGTGTACCTGTACGAGAGAAACGCGCATCGCTCGGCCCCCAACCTCCCACCGTAACCGGGAACTTCCCGAAATTTTCCTCGCCCTCGCTTCTACGACGGGTTTTTCCGTCATGGACGGCCCAAAGAATTTCATGCAGTTGCGTCTCCGGCCTGCCCAGGACGAAAAGCCTATTTTCTGTCATGATTTTTTGTCATAGAAGTAGGAGCCCACCACATCTACGATGATACCGGGTTTTTTCACAATTATCGTCCTAGATGTGTCATATGTATGATAGAAAAAATTTACATTCGGCCCAAAATGTCACGGATGTGTCTTTTTTTAGTGGTAGTAAAGCACTAAGGCTTTGTTTGGTGGCTACGGAAAGACAACCCAGGGCAGTAAACCTCGAGAGGGAAATTTCAACAGCACACGGGCTTCCACGGGGGAGTTCTCAGCAAAACACAATAGAAGAGTAGCGATGCATCTGGCTCATGTTGCTGCACTAGCCCATAAATTGAAGCTTGCTTTTGTGGCCCTAAAACGTCCATTTTGCATCATGATTTTCTATGGTTATTTTTAATGTTTTTTTACCAATATTTCACTTTATGATGCAATTCTAATATTTTTTCTCTCTTAATATGAAAGATATACATAAAGAGGGAAATTGCCACCAATTGAATTTTTGGACCTAAAAGAGCCACATCAGAGATAGTTATTCCCTAGAGCTCCAAGTGACCTAAAATCGTATGGAGAATTATTTTGCAATATATAAAAAAATACTGAAAGGAAAAAGTACCAAAGAAGATCAACCATGGGCCCACAAGGCAGGTGGTGCTTCATGTCCTCCTCATGGGGCCCACAGAAGCTATCTAGTGCCCATCTTCCCTAGAAAAATAAATAAAGAGAAGACTTTTAGGATGAAGTGCCATTGTCTCTAGGCGGAACCTGGGGAGGAGCAATTTTGCTCTCCGGTGGAGCGATCCCGCCGGGGATACTTCCCTCTCGGAGGGGGAAATCGAAGCCACCGTCAACACCAATGTTTCTCTCATCGTGGAAGGACTCATCTCCATCAACATCTTCACCGGCAGCAGCACCATCTCATCTCAAACTTAGTGCATCTCTTGTTTTCAATCTTTGTCTCAAAACCATAGATTGTAACCTGTGGGTTGCTAGTAGCCTTGATTACATCTTGTGGTTGATACTAGTTGGTTTGTTGGGTGGAAGATCATATGTTCAAATTTTCAATCATATATTATACTCCTTTGATCTTGAATATGAATATGATTTGTGAGTAGTTTCGTTTGTTCTTGAGGACATGGGAGAAGTCTTGATATAAGTAATCATGTGAAGTTGGCATTCGTTCAATATTTTGATGAAGTGTATGTTGTTCTTCCTCTAGTAGTGTTACGTGAACGTCGACTACACCACACTCCACCATGTTTGGGCCTAGAGGAAGACATTGTGGAGTAGTAAGTAGATTATGGGTTGTGAGAGTGACAAAAATTTAAACCCTAGTTTATAAGTTATTTCCTAAGGGGCTGATTTGGATCCATATGTTTCGTGTTATAATTAGATTTATTTTAATTCTTCTTTCGTAGTTGCAGATGCTTACGAGAGGCGGTAATCATAAGTGGGTTGTTTTTTCAAGTAAGAACAACACCCTAGCACGGGTTCACCCACATATCAATTTATCGAAGTGGTGAACGTGAATGCGTTAAACATGACGAGAGTGGCTAGATGAAATTCTCATGTATCCTCGAGAAGACTTTGCTTAATACAAGAAGTACTTATGACTTGTCCTTTGCAATAAAAGGATTGGGTCACTTTGCTGCACCTTGTTATTTTGATTACTTGTTACTTGCTATTAATTACCTTGCTATCAAACTATCTATTACTACTACTTTGCAGCACTTGGAGAGAAAACATTGATGAAGTCGCTTATCATTTTATTTTGCTCCTTGTTGGGTGTGACACTCTTACTTATCGAAAGGACTACGATTGATCCCTTACACTTGTGGGTCAGCAGGTCCATATGGTCACTTTGGCCCATTAGTTAACCAACTAACCCAATTTTGGTGACAGTAAGCTCATGCTCTGCCACAGGAGCTCCTAGTTGGCGCATTAAGCGCCGACTAGGAGAACTAGCGCCCACGCGCCCTACAAATTGGTCTGGCCCAATTTCAAGGCGTTGCCGCTTGTCCCTCCCGTCGCCTTGTTTGCTCGGTCATGGTTGACCGGTCGATGGTCAAACCATAGACTTTTCTATAAAAACCCAAAAAATCAAAAAACAAATGTGAATACAAAATAGTTCACAAAATGGAAAAAGGGTTCATAAATTTTGAAAAAAAGGTTCATGAATTCTGAAAAAGGTTCACAAATTTTTTTAAAAAGTTCATAGATTTTGAAAAAAGTTCACGAATTTGAAAAAAGTTTATCGATTTAAAAAAAGTTCATCAATTTTGAAAAGGTTCATCAATTTTGAAAAAGTTCATCGGATTTGAAAAATGTTCATCAAATTTGAAAAAAGTTCATCTAATTTAATTTTTTATAAATTTAGATGAAATGCTAACGGACTTTAAAAAAAGCATGTTAAAGAAAAAAAAGGATGAGAAATAAAGAATAAAACCAAATTGAAGAACCAAATAAAAGAAAAAAACGAAGTATCTTTACACTAGCGGGTGTCGGTGTCAAAACCGGCAGATCTGGGGTAGGGGGTCCCGAATTGTGCGTCTGAGGATCGAAGGTACCAAGGAGGCAGGGGACACGATGTTTACCCAGGTTCGGGCCCTCTTGATGGAGGTAATACCCTACTTCCTGCTTGATTGACTATTATGAGTATAGGGGTTACAAGAGTTGATCTACCTCGAAATCGTAATGGCTAAACCCTAGATGTCTAGCATGTATGATTGTGATTGACCCTATGGACTAAACCCTCCAGTTTATATAGACACCGGAGGGATCTAGGGTTGTACAGAGTCAGTTACAGAGAAAGGAAAGCATATGATCCATACGCTAAGCTTGCCATTGAGACGTCTCCAACGTATCTGTAATTTTTTATTGTTCCATGCTATTATATTACCCCTTTTGGATGTTTAATGGGCTTTATTTTACACATTTATATCATTTTTGGGACTAACCTACTAACCAGAGGCCTAGCCGTATTGCTGTTTTTTGCCTATTTCAGTATTTCGGAGAAAAGGAATATCAAACGGAGTCCAAACGGAATGAAACCTTCGAGAGCATGATTTTTGGAACGAACGTGATCCGGAGAACTTGGAGTGCAAGTTAAGAAGCTTGCGAGGCAGCTAGGAGACAGGAGGGCACGCCCACCCCCTCTGGGCGCGCCCCTATCTCTTGGGCCCCACAGGTGGCCACCGACGTACTTCTTCCTCCTATATATACCTACGTACCCCGAAAACATCCAGGGAGCCAACGAAACACAATTTCCACCACCGTAACCTTCTGTATCCGCGAGATCCCATCTTGGAGCCTTCGTCGCGCTCCGCCGGAGGGGGAATCGACCATGGAGGGCTTCTACATCAACACCATAGCCCGTCCGATGAGTTGTGAGTAGTTTACCACAGACCTTCGCGTCCATACTTATTAGCTAGATGGCTTCTTCTCTCTTTTTTGATCTCAATACAATGTTCACCCCCTCTCTTGTGGAGATCTATTCGATGTACTCTTTTTGCGGTGTGTTTGTCGAGATCCGATGAATTGTGGGTTTATGATCAAGTTTATCTATGAGAAATATTTGAATCTCCTCTGAATTCTTTTATGCATGATTGAGTTATCTTTGCAAGTCTCTTTGAATTATCAGTTTGGTTTGGCCTACTAGATTGATCTTTCTTGCCATGGGAGAAGTGCTTAGCTTTGGGTTCAATCTTGCGGTGTCCTTTCCCAGTGACAACAGGGGCAGCAAGGCACGTATTGTATTGTTGCCATCGAGGATAAAAAGATGGGGCTTATATCATATTGCTTGAGTTTATCCCTCTACATCATGTCATCTTTCTTAAAGCGTTACTCTGTTCTTTATGAACTTAATACTCTAGATGCAGGAAGGAGTCGGTCGATGTGTGGAGTAATAGTAGTAGATGCAGGCAGGAGTCAGTCTACTTGTTGCGGGCGTGATGCCTATATACATGATCATGCCTAGATAATCTCACAATTATTCGCTTTTCTATAAATTGCTCGACAGTAATTTGTTCACCCACCATAATACTTATGCTATCTTGAGAGAAGCCACTAGTGAAACCTATGGCCCCCGGGTCTATCTTTTATCATATAAGCTTTAAATCTACTTTTATTTGCATCTTTACTTTTTGCATCTATATTATAAGATACCAAAAATATATTTATCTTATCATACTATCTCTATCATATCTCACTTTCGCAAGTGGCCATGAAGGGATTGACAACCCCTTTATTGCGTTGGTTGCGAGTTCTTTGTTTGTTTGTGTAGGTGCATGGGACTTTTGAGGAGCCTCCTACTGGATTGATACCTTGGTTCTCAAAAACTAAGGGAAATACTTACGCTACTATTGCTGCATCACCCTTTCCTCTTCAAGGAAACAAACGCAAGCTCAAGACGTAGCAAGAAGGATTTCTGGCGCCGTTGCAGGGGAGGTCTTCGCTCAAGTCAAGACATACCAAGTACCCATCACAAACTCATCTCCCTCGCATTTACATTATTTGCCATTTGCCTCTCGTTTTCCTCTCCCCCACTTCACCCTTGCCGTTTTATTTGCCCTCTCTTTCCCAATCTCCTCCTCTCTATTTCGCTTGCCTTCTTCTGTTTACTTGTGTGCCTGTTTGTCCTTATGGCTTTGCCTAAGAGTACCGACTACCTTCTTAGAAGGTTGGAAGAGATTGAATCAAATATTAGAAGCTTTATAAATTTGCAATTTGAGCATAATTATTTCTTCAGAAAAGAGCTTAAGGAACAAAAAGGTTTTTTGGGGTTTATGAACAAAGAGCTTGATGATATGTCTAAGAAATTTTATGGTGTGAACTCTCAAATTACACGTCTTGAAAATGCTATAGCCAAAATTTCTGATAAGCAAGCTACCTTAGTCAATAAGATGGCTGCCAAACCAGTAAGTTAAATGAAAATAATGATGAAGATCTTAAAGTTATTGATGCGTCTCCCATTAGATCTTTGTTTTGAAATATGAATCTTGATAATAATGGGACTGGAGATGAGTCAACTTTAGTTAGAAGGCGTCCCAAGAATTCGAAGTTTTTAGATCTTGATGCTAAATTTGGTAAAAGTGGGATTGGAGAGGTCAAGACTTTAAATAGCATTGAACCCACTATCTCGGATTTCAAGGAATTTTATTATGATAATTGTTCTTTAGAAGGTTGTATTTCCTTGTTGCAATCCGTTGTTAATTCTCCTCATGCTTATAGTCAAAATAAAGCTTTTACCAAACATATCGTTGATGCCTTGATGCAATCTTATGATGAAAAACTTAATTTGGAAGTTTCTATACCTAGAAAACTTAATGATGAGTGGGAACCTACTATCAAGATTAGAATTAAAGATCATGAGTGTTTTGCTTTGTGTGATTTGGGTGCTAGTGTTTCCAAGATTCCAAAAACTTTATGTGATATTCTAGGTGTCCATGATCTTGATGATTGTTCTTTAAATTTGCACCCTGCAGATTCCACCATGAAAAAGCCAATGGGAAGGATCAATGATGTTCTCATTGTTGCAAATAGAAATTTGGTGCCCGTAGATTTTATCGTTCTTGATATAGATTGCAATCTTTCTTGCCCTATTATTCTTGGTAGACCTTTCCTTAGAACGATTGGTGCGATTATTGATATGAAGGAAGGGAATATTAGATTCCAGTTTCCATTAAGGAAAGGCGTGGAGCACTTTCCAAGAAAGAAAGTCAAATTACCTTATGAATCTATCATGCGAGCTACTTATGAATTTAGTGCCAAAGATGGCACTACTTAGATCTATCTTCGCTTTTATGCCTAGCTAGGGGCGTTAAACGATAGCGCTAGTTGGGAGGCAACCCAATTTTATTTTTGTTTTTTGTTTTTGTTCCTGCTTAGTAATAAATATTGCACCTACCTTCTGTTTATATGTGTTTTTATCTTTTAATTAGTGTTTGTGCCAAGTAGAACCTATAGGATAACCTATGGTGATAGTTGATTTGATTCTGTTGAAAAACAGAAACTTTGCATGCACAAAATTAGTTTTGTTAAATCACATAAATGTGCTTTTGCGTTGATTCGTTTTTCTGATGATTAATAGTCACATTTTACAGGACTTCATATTTTGGTAGGATTTTTAGAGTTCCAGAAGTTTGCGTTAGTTACAGATTGCTACAGACTGTTCTGTTTTTGATAGATTCTATTTTTCGTGTGTTGTTTGCTTATTTTGATGCATCTATGGCTAGTAAAATAGTTTATAAACCATAGAGAAGTTGGAATACAGTAGGTTTAACACCAAAATAAATAAGTAATGAGTTCATTACAGTACCTTATGTGGTGGTTTTGTTTTCTTTCACTAACGGAGCTTATAAGATTTCCTGTTGAGTTTTGTGTTGTGAAGTTTTCAAGTTTTGGGTAAAGCTTTGATGGACTATGGAATAAGGAGTGTGTCGGTGTACTAGAGTAGGGGTACCCTAGTACCCCGAACTTGTGCACGGGCAGTCGCAGCACCCCGCGGCAAGGCTTGCCGGGTGCCCGCCAAGACCCTCCGTGGTTCCCTTGAAGACCATTCAAGAACAAAGTACTCAAACCAAGGCCCCGGCAAGAGGAGCTTGCCGGGAGAGCCAACCAAGGCCCCGGCAAGAGGAGCCTGCCGGGAAGGACTACCAAGGCCCCGGCAAGAGGATCTTGCCGGGAAGAGACAAGACCCCGGCAAGAGGAGCTTGCCGGGAAGGCTACTCAAAGCATACCAAGAAAGCTTGCCGCGACGCGCCCTGCGTCCCGGCAAGATCCGGCGAGCGACAAGCTTCCGGACGCGACAAGACGACGGCCGCGGCAAGGAGCTTGCCGCAGGAAACCACCACTTCGTGCCCGCGCTCCAGCACACCTGCTAACGTGTCGCTTTGGGACTCTCCCAAGCACACGTGGCAGGAGGCCGTGCAGCTAGGGGTACGTGGTGGCAAGCGGAGATGAAGAGAAGCCCATCGTGGCAAACGGTGGCGCTCCTAACAGTCACCTTTTGCACTGTTTAGGAGACTCAGACAGGCATTTAATGCCCTTGTCCCCTGCCGTCAGAGTTAGGTAGGGCGCACTGTATCCACAGTAGCGGTAGCTGCACCTACCGCATCCTTTTCCATTTTTACCCTTCTAGTCTACGTTGCCACCTGTGGGTGACCCCTTGAGAGTATAAAAGGAGGCCCAAGGGCAACTTAGAGGAGGTTCGGCCAGTTCGGCTCATTGGAGACACCAGAAACACTCCCACGCTCAGTCTGGTAGCGTCGATCGCTCCTGAGCAAAGATTCAATACACACAAACAAGCAGCAGTAGGGTTTAACGCATCCGTGCGGCCCGAAGCTGGGTAAAATCGCCCGCGTGTACTGCCTCGATCCGCTCTTTGTGCGCTCTCCGCCTCCCACCGAACCGAAAGGGGCCCTGTCCCCATAGGTGTTGGTGGATCAGCACCCCCCGACATCTTTGGCGCGCCAGGTAGGGGGCTGCTTCGGCGGCAGCTGTTCTGTGCACGTCAAGGCTCAGCTGTTCTTCATCGTCATGGCTCCTAAGAAGCGGGCGAGCAAAAGAACGGCGCCAGTGCGGCAAGAGAAAAGCTAAGTCATGCGAAACTTTAGATATTTCCTTTCTATATAAAGTTATCCGCCTCGGAGATCTTGTTCTTTGTACGGAAAACCTGTGCGCAAAGGAATCAACTCATAGCCAGTTGCGCCCTTACTTTGTTTCGAGTCCGCTCTACAACTTAAGTGAGCTGCTAGCGCCCTTACTTTGCTTCGAGTCCACTCAGCAACTTAAGTGAGCCGCTAGCGCCCTTACTTTGTTTCGAGCCCGCTCAACAACCTAAGTGAGCTGCAACTAGTTGCGACAAGATTGCTTGTCGGTAGCGACCCCGCCAGCAGGCTGCTGAAGTTCCACACTCGGCGCTCGCGGCAAGGGTGCCTGCACCGGCAAGTTTCCCTAGAAAGCGTAGGGTGGACGTACAAAGAGTGGTTGAACAGGAAGATAGCATGCACTATTTATTTGAGATTTCTGCATAGACCTGTATGCCAAGGAGCCTTCTCGGGGCTAGTTACGCTCCATGTTGCCTCGAGTCCGCTCGGCAACTTGTGCGGTTGCGCTAGAACCAAGAAGGTAAACCTTTCCGGGAGGCGATATTCCCGAATAGCCGCTAAGGGCCCGTTCCGTCAAGCGCTGCTGGCTGGATCGTACGCACCGGAAAGCATTCCATTAGGCATAGGGAATATGTAGCAGAAGTCAAAATTCGCAAGCGAGTTAAGTGCACTTCAGATGCTAATAACTTGTCATGTTTGAACGCAGTTATGGCCCGGGGGCTGGCAACGCCCTTAGGACCAATCTTTTTGGCATCAAGAACGACGAAGTTCTTCGCCATAAGCCTTTCCGGCAACGATCTTGCCGGTAGCCGGCGTCAAGAACGACGAAGTTCTTCGCCATAAGCCTTTCCGGCAACAGTCTTGCCGGGAGCCGGCGTCAAGAACGATGAAGTTCTTCGCCATAAGCCTTTCCGGCAACGGTCTTGCCAGGAGCCGGCGTCAAGAACGACGAAGTTCTTCGCCATAAGCCTTTCCGGCAATGATCTTGCCGGGAGCCGGCGTCAAGAACGACGAAGTTCTTCGCCATAAGCCTTTCCGGCAATGATCTTGCCGGGAGCCGGCGTCAAGAACGACGAAGTTCTTTGCCATAAGCCTTTCCGGCAATGATCTTGCCGGGAGCCGGTGTCAAGAACGACGAAGTTCTTTGCCATAAGCCTTCTTGGCAACAAGCTTGCCGGAAGCCGGCATCGAGAACGTCAAAGTTCTCTACCGAAGATAAAAGCCTTCCTGGCAACAAGCTTGCCGGAAGCCGGCGTCGAGAACGTCAAAGTTCTCTGCCGAAGATAAAAGCCTTCCTGGCAACAAGCTTGCCGGAAGCCGGCATCGAGCACGTCAAAGTTCTCTGCTGAAGATAAAAGCCTTCCTGGCAACAAGCTTGCCGGAAGCCGGCATCGAGAACGTCAAAGTTCTCTGCCGAAGATAAAAGCCTTCCTGGCAACAAGCTTGCCGGAAGCCGGCATCGAGAACGTCAAAGTTCTCTGCCGAAGATAAAAGCCTTCCTGGCAACAAGCTTGCCAGAAGCCAGCATCGAGAACGTCAAAGTTCTCTGCTGGAAGATGAAAGCCTTCCCGGCAAGCCAGTATCACTGGGGGCTGCGAGTGTCAAGAATCGTCCACGGCAAACCAGAGTTGCCGGGGGCTGCAATATCAGATAAGTCTTTTATCCCTCATCATGCATCCTCTTATGGACTGGGGAATGCGGAACCACGTTTCTTCCCGAAAACTTCCGTGCTCCCTCAACTCTAGGCCCTGGGGCTCGTTCTCGGGGCCAAGTTTGGTCGTAGTCGCGGCAGCAAAGGGATGAAACGAGGAGACCGCACCCACCTCGTTCCTGCCTCCGTCAAAAGCGTGAGAAAGGTCGAGCGACGTGGGAAGGCGGCAGGGCCTGTTGCCGGGAGATGAAATGTCTGTCCGAGGGATACCAAGTATTTGCTCCTTGGCGTGGGTTCAACTCGCGAGACAAATAACCCGGCAAGCATCCCCTCTTCATTAAAAAACATCCCACTCAGGTACAGTCCATAGAGGATGAAAAACATGAAAGAGAGGATTACAAATTTTAGATACAGCTAATGCCCGAAGGCTTACAAATTAAAAAGATAAGATGCCCGTAATCCCTTTCCTGTCCCTCTCCTCAGGAGGCAGGTCAAGGAGGTGAAAAGGGCAAAAGGAGCGCCTAGGCGAGCTATGGGTGCCAGAAGACACCAAGGGAACATCCCGGGGGTCATCCGAAGGCTGGACGGCGACGGCGGCGCTGGAAGCGGGGCTCGAAGACGGGGCGGCAGGACGTCAGCATGCTGTCGAGGGCACCATGCCCTCGTACTCCGACCTGACGGCCTTGTCGCCAACCCTCTTCCCCTTCCGCAGCCTCCCTACGCCAGCCGCCAAAGGAGACGACCCCGGGGAGTTCAAGAAGCCGGTGACGCGGATGATAGGGTCGCCGGTGCCGCGCAAAGCGGCGCCCGACACCTAGTCGGACCCGCCGCTCCGCCGCCCGCTACCCTCATTGTCGCTGTCGCTCCCCTCCTCGTCGCTCTCGCTCGAGGAGGAGCCTTCGCTGTCGGAGGAGCTGTCCACGCAGCACTTCGCCCGAGTGCCGAAGCACCCGAAGGCCTTGACGGAGAGGAGATCGCCCTCCATCAACTTAAAATGGAGGGTAAACCCCTCCGTCAAGCTGTGGATGCGGGCGAATGTCTTCCACCCTCGATCAAGATACATCACATTAGGGGCTGGGAATGCAGCACGGACTCGCGTGCCGCTGATCCCACAGCCCCTCATGTGCAGTCTCAGTGTCTCGGGCGGGTCCAACTCCATCGCGCGCACAAACGGAGCTGGAAGCCGGAGGCGACGACCAGGCGCCCGGCGCAGCGTGACGAAGAACTCGCAAGGGTCGTCCCCTATATGGACCGCCGTGGGGGGAGGAGCCGCCGGCGGAGGTGAAGCTGATGCGTTGCCCCGTCCGCCTCTTCCCCGAGCGCCTCGACCTCGTCCTCGACCTCGTCCGCGACCTTGCCCCCTCCCTCTTCCCCTTATGGCTGGCTCTGCCACCACAGGCGCGGAAGAGGGAGAGATGCGCTGTCTGGCGGCGACCCTCGCCGCCACCGATGAAGGGCCTGGTTTCCCTTTCTCCATGGCAGATGAGAGAAAGGGGAGTAGAAGCTAAAGAAAAGAGAAGATGAGAGAGTGCGGGTTTCTGTGCTCCCATCCCGCTCTTTATAAAGGAGCGAGGTGGGGGCTCGGCCACCCCGCTCAGCGAATCAAGGCACGGGAAGGGCAGGGAGTCGGGGCCAACCCGCTGCCTCTGCTCGCGACGGCCCAGTTTCCCACTCCACCATCCGTGACCCCAAGCGCATGGGAGCCGCATGGCGGGGATGCAGAACCAAGGCGACAGATGAGGCGGCTTCGCTCCGCCCCGTGAACGCGGGGAGTGGACGTCCCGAAAACCGCGCACTGGCCCCGTCCAGTAAATGCATCACGCCCCCACACCAACCTCCCACGATCTCTCCCACGACGCCGCGTTTGACGCGTGCCGTTCTGGGCGTGCGCGGTGGGAGCGGAGAGATATGCGGCGTGACCTAGGCCGCGCGTGCCCGTGCACTGTTTTGGGCCTGGCCCAACAGCGCTCGGCACCGTGTATGGCCCAGGCCCGGGGGCTCCTGTCGGTGTACTAGAGTAGGGGTACCCTAGTACCTCGAACTTGTGCACGGGCAGTCGCAGCACCCCGCGGCAAGGCTTGCCGGGTGACCGCCAAGACCCTCCGTGGTTCCCTTGAAGACCATTCAAGAACAAAGTACTCAAACCAAGGCCCCGGCAAGAGGAGCTTGCCGGGAGGGCCAACCAAGGCCCCGGCAAGAGGAGCTTGCCGGGAAGGACTACCAAGGCCCCGGCAAGAGGATCTTGCCGGGAAGAGACAGGACCCCAGCAAGAGGAGCTTGCCGGGAAGGCTACTCGAAGCATACCAAGAAAGCTTGCCGCGACGCGCCCTGCGTCCCGGCAAGATCTGGCGAGCGACAAGCTTCCGGACGCGACAAGACGACGGCCGCGGCAAGGAGCTTGCCGTGGGAAACCACCACTTCGTGCCCGCGCTCCAGCACACCTGCTAACGTGTCGCTCTGGGACTCTCCCAAGCACACGTGGCAGGAGGCCGTGCAGCTAGGGGTACATGGTGGCAAGCGGAGATGAAGAGAAGCCCATCGTGGCAAACGGTGGCGCTCCTAACGGTCACCTTTTGCACTGTTTAGGAGACTCAGACAGGCATTTAATGCCCCTGTCCCCTGCCGTCAGAGTTAGGTAGGGCGCACTGTATCCACAGTAGCGGTAGCTGCACCTACCGCATCCTTTTCCATTTTTACCCTTCTAGTCTACGTTGCCACCTGTGGGTGACCCCTTGAGAGTATAAAAGGAGGCTCAAGGGCAACGTAGAGGAGGTTCAGCCAGTTCGGCTCATTGGAGACACCAGAAACACTCCCACGCTCAGTCTGGTAGCGTCGATCGCTCCTGAGCAAAGATTCAATACACACAAACAAGCAGCAGTAGGGTTTTACGCATCCGTGCGGCCCGAAGCTGGGTAAAATCGCCCGCGTGTACTGCCTCGATCTGCTCTTTGTGCGCTCTCCGCCTCCCACCAAATCGAAAGGGGCCCTGTCCCCATAGGTGTTGGTGGATCAGCACCCCCCGACAGAGTGGCAAGAGCCTAAGCTTGGGGATTCCCAAGGCACCCCAAGATATTCAAGAATAGCCAAAATCCTAAGCTTGGGGATGCCCCGGGAAGGCATCCCCTCTTTCGTCTTCGTTCAGTGGTAACTTTACTTGGAGCTATATTTTTATTCACCACATGATATGTGTTTTGCTTGGAGCGTCGTGTATTATATTAGTCTTTGCTTTTTAGTTTACCACTATCATCCTTGCTGTACACACCTTTTGGGAGAAGCCCACTTGATTAGAATTTGCTAGAATACTCTATGTGCTTCACTTATATGTTTTGAGCTTGATAGTTTTTGCTCTAGTGCTTCACTTATATCTTGTAGAGCACGGCGGTGGCTTAATTTTGAAGAAATTGCTAGTCTCTCATGCTTCACTTATATTATTTTGAGAGTCTTTTAGAACAAAATAGTGTTTTTTATGGTTACAAATTTGGTCCTAGAATGATGAACATCCAAGTTGGGTATAAAAAAACTATCATAGAAAGTGCATAAAACACTAGGATCAATTTGATGCTTGATAATTGTTTTGAGATATAGAGGTAGTAATGTTAGAGTCATGCTAGAGGGTAATTATGAAATTTTGAAATACTTGTGTTGAAGTTGGCAAGTCCCGTAGCATGCACGTATGGTAAAAGTTGTGTGACAAATTTGTTGCATGAGGTGCTCCTTTGATTGTCTTCCTTATGAGTGGAGGTCGGGATCGTGTGATGGTTAACTCCTACCAACTCTTCCCCTAGGAACATGCGTAGTAGTACTTTGCTTCGAGGGCAAGTAGACTTTTGCAATAAGTATATGAGTTCTTTATGACTAATGTGAGTCCATGGATATACACACACTCATCCTTCCACTTTGCTAGCCTCTATTATACCGTGCAACTTTCGCCGGTATCAAGCACCCATTATTTACCTTCCTCAAAACAGCCACCATACCTACCTACTATGGCATTTCCATAGCCATTCCGAGATATATTGCCATGCAACTTTCCGCCGTTCCGTTTATTCTGACACACTTCATCATTGTCATATTGCTCTTTGCATGATCATGTAGTTGACATCGTATTTGTGGCAAGGACACCTTCATAATTTTCATACATGTCGCTCTTGATTCATTGCATATCCCGATACACCGCCGGAGGAATTCATATAGAGTCATATCTTGTTCTAGCTTTGAGTTGTAAATCAATAGAAGTGTGATGATCTTCATTATTAGAGCATTGTCTCAGTGAGGAAAGGATGATGAAGACTATGATTCCCCCAGAAGTCGGGATGAGACTTCGGACTTTACAAAAAGAAAAAAAAGAAAAAAAGAGAAAGGCCAAAAAAAAGAGAAAGGCCAAAAAGAAAAATATATAAGAAAAGAAAAAAAAAGAAAAAAAAGAAAAAGAGAGAAAAAGAGAGAAGGGACAATGCTACTATCTCTTTTTCCACACTTGTGCTTCAAAGTAGCACTATGATCTTCATGATAGAGAGTCTCCTATGTTGTCACTTTCATATACTAAGTGGGAATTTTTCATTATAGAACTTGGCTTGTATATTCCAATGATGGGCTTCCTCAAAATGCCCTAGGTCTTCGTGAGCAAGCGATTTGGATGCATACCCACTTAGTTTCTTTTGTTGAGCTTTCATATATTTATAGCTCTAGTGCATCCGTCGCATGGCAATCCCTACTCACTCACATTGATATCTATTGACGGGCATCTCCATAGCCCGTTGATACGCCTAGTTGATGCGAGACTATCTTCTCCCTCTTTTTGTCCTCACAACCACCACCTTATACCACCATAGTGCTATGTCCATGGCTTGCGCTCATGTATTGCGTAAGAGTTGAAAAAGCTGAAGCACATTAAAAAGTATGAACCAATTGCTTGGCTGAAATCAGGGTTGTGCATGATGGAAGTATTTTGTGTAATGAAAATGAAGCATGGACTAACTATATGATTTTGTAGGGATAAGCTTTCTTTGGCTATGCTATTTTGATAGGACATGATTATTTGTTAGTATGCTTCGAAGCATTATTATTTTTATGTTTTATAAGCTTTTATCTTGAATCATTTGGATCTGAACAATCATGCCACAATAAAGAAAAATACTTTGAGAATTATGCTAGGTAGCATTCCACATCAAAAATTCTGTTTTTATCATTTACCTACTCGAGGACGAGCAGGAATTAAGCTTGGGGATGCTTGATACGTTTCCAACGTATCTATAATTTTTGATTGTTCCATGCTATTATATTACCCCTTTTGGATGTTTATGGGCTTTATTTTACACATATATATCATTTTCGAACTAACCTACTAACCGGAGGCCCAGCCCGTATTGCTGATTTTTTTCCTATTTCAGTATTTCGAAGAAAAGGAATATCAAATGGAGTCCAAACGGAATGAAACCTTTGAGAGTGTGATTTTCGGAACAAACGTGATCCGGAGAACTTGGAGTGCAAGTCAAGAAGCTTGCGTGGCGGCCAGGAGACAGGAGGGCGCGCCCACCCCCTCTGGGCGCGCCACCTATCTCCTGGGCGCCACAGGTGGACACCGACGTACTTCTTCCTCCTATATATACCTACGTACCCCGAGAACATCCAGGGAGCCAGGGAAACACAATTTCCACCGCCGTAACCTTTTGTATCCGCGAGATCCCATCTTGGAGCCTTCGCTGGCGCTCCGTCGGAGGGGGAATTGACCATGGAGGGCTTCTACATCAACACCATAGCCCCTCCGATGAGTTGTGAGTAGTTTACCACAGACCTTCGGGTCCATAGTTATTAGCTCGATGGCTTCTTCTCTCTTTTTGGATCTCAATACAATGTTCTCCCCCTCTCTTGCGGAGATCTATTTGATGTAAACTCTTTTTGCGGTGTGTTTGTCGAGATCCGATGAATTGTGGGTTTATGATCAAGTTTATCTATGAGAAATATTTGAATCTCCTCTGAATTCTATTATGTATGATTGAGTTATCTTTGCAAGTCTCTTTGAATTATCAGTTTGGTTTGGCCTACTAGATTGATCTTTCTTGCCATGGGAGAAGTGCTTAGCTTTGGGTTCAATCTTGTGGTGTCCTTTCCCAGTGACAACAGGGGCAGCAAGGCACGTATTGTATTGTTGCCATCGAGGATAAAAAGATGGGGTTTATATCATAGTGCTTGAGTTTATCCCTCTACATCATGTCATCTTTCTTAAAGCGTTACTCTATTCTTTATGAACTTAATACTCTAGATGCAGGCAGGAGTCGGTCGATGTGTGGAGTAATAGTAGTAGATGCAGGCAGGAGTCGGTCTACTTATTGCGGACGTGATGCCTATATACATGATCATGCCTAGATAATCTCATAATTATTTGCTTTTCTATCAATTGCTCGACAGTAATTTGTTCACCCACTGTAATACTTATGCTATCTTGAGAGAAGCCACTAGTGAAACCTATGGGCCCCGGGTCTATCTTTTATCATATAAGCTTTCAATCTACTTTTATTTGCATCTTTAGTTTTTGCATCTATATTATAAGATACCAAAAATATATTTATATTTTCATACTATCTCTATCAGATCTCACTTTCGCAAGTGGCCGTGAAGGGATTGACAACCCTTTTATTGCGTCGGTTGCGAGTTGTTTGTTTTCTTGTGTAGGTGTGTGGGACGTTTGAGGAGCCTCCTACTGTATTGCACCTTGGTTCTCAAAAACTGAGGGAAATACTTATGCTACTATTGTTGCATCACCCTTTCCTCTTCAAGGAAAACCAACACAACCTCAAGACGTAGCAGCCATCCACGCAAAGGAGAGTCCCATTTAGAGACGGGAAAAAGTCTTCTATCTTGTATCTTCACAGCCCATCAGTTCGGCCCATATCACATAGCCTGGAGGCCCGAGGACCCCTTAGTCCAGGACTCCCTCAGTAGCCCCTGAATCAGGCTTCAATGACGATGTATCCGGCACGCAGATTGTTTTCGGCATTGCAAGGAGGGCTCCTTTTTCGAATACACAAAGCAGCCTTCCGCACACAAGAGCTGTATCCGGCCCTGCTCCACACGTACAACCCTAAGTTGTAACAATACTTAAAATAAGTCACGTCCACGGGCTACTTTTTTGGCAAGACGTTATGTTCTGGCCTTATTATTATTTTAAATCGCTTTATAGCCTCGTTTCATATTTCGAGGCACGGCCAATGACATGTCTTGTCAAAGCAGAGATCGTGTCTCCTTATCACGGGATTCTCATCAATAGGGGTTTTGGGTAATCAACCATGTCGTTCACACGTCCCCTTGGGGATAGGCGAGATTTAAGGCTTATGAGGGGGTACTTGATATGCGCTGCCTCTGTAAGAGGACAAAGACCCCTCTGTTCATCCCATGCCATCTTCTTCCTCTGCCTCTCAATCCTCCGAGCTCGAGCGCCCAAGTTCCAAACTTTCCTTCCAACCTATCCTCTCCAGCCATGGCCAGATCTGGCTTTCAGGGCAAGTGGATGGCCTATTCCGTAATGGAGAAGAACATCCAGGACCTGCGGGAGGCGAGGTACCTGACAGCGGAGATCAAACAAAGGCTCCCAACTCCAGGGCAGATCATCCCCACCCCAGAGCCCGGTGAAAGGGTGGTCTCTATCCCTCACTTCCTCCAAGGACTTGGGTTCGCCCATCACCCCTTCGTCCGAGGTCTCATGTACTACTACGGGCTGGATTTCCATTCTCTGGCCCCGAATTCCTTCCTCCACATCTCGGCGTTTATCATCGTGTGTGAAGCATTTCTCGACGTCCCTCCACACTTCGGCTTATGGCTCAAGGTTTTCAATGTGAAGCCAAAGGTGGTTGTAGGCCATCACGCCGAGTGCGGGGCGCGTGAGCAAGCTCAACAAAGTTACCTGGCCCAAAGGAAGATTTGCAGACACTGTCAAGGTGTGGCAGCAGGAGTGGTTCTATATTACCCAACCCCGCGGCACCAAGTGGGCCGCTGCTCCTCCCTTCAGATCCGGACCTCCGCTGCGGCTCGCATCCTGGACCAACAAGGGCCTAGATTGGTGGTCCCCGGACGATGTGTCGACGCTGTAGAAGCGTGTCAAGAGCATGATAAACAAGGACATCACTCTTGCTGATGTGATTCAGGTGATGCTCATCCACCGAACTCTCCCTTTCCAATGACGGCCTCTCAAAATGTGGGAGTTCAACCCGGAGGGGCCACGGAGTCTGCAGCGCTTCTATGGCACGACGCACAAAAAGATCTGGAAGCTACTTTTCAAGAAGCAGAAGACGTGGCCACGGACGTCCGACGACACCGGCCTTGACTGCAACAACCCGGCATCCCCAGTAAGCATTATATTGTCGAACACTACTTAGCTTGTCAATCTTAGGGAGGGGTCCTGAAAATTCCATCTCCTGAACATGACTCGTTAAAGAAGGTTGAGCGGATCAAGTGTCTGGCCCCGCTCCCCGAAAACCCAGCCGATCCTCTATTAATGAAGATGCTGGTCCCGGCGCCCAACCAGGCGCCGACAAAGAAGGACAAGAAGAAGAAGAAGAAGAAGACCAAGGAGGCCCAAGCCGACCTCCATCCTGAAGAGACTTCGGGCGCCCTTTCCGGAGGAACCGAAGCTCCTTCCTCTAGCGAGGAAGACGAAGACGAGAAGGAGGAGGAGGAGGAGGAGGAGGAGGAGGAGGAGGGGGAGGAGGAAGCAGAGAACCCTCCTCCCAAGGGGAAAAAGAGATCGGCCTCCATAGATCCGGAGGAGGGGGCATCCAAGAGGGGAAGGGTATCCCTCTCTGATGACTCGGATTCGGGCATCGAGGCCGCTCCCAAGCACCGCTCCGCACCAAGCCCCTTGCCGAATCGTGAGTACCTTCACATGCCTTGTACACATCTAATCCTCTTTATAGATTATGAGAATAATATCAAATATCATATCACAGTCCGGCCCGTGACATTCCTCAAGGATCGTCGTCATCAGGGGATCTTTCACCGGACAAGATGGAGAATGAGATGCCTCAACGAGCTTCCTCGCCTCCTAGGGCGGATGACCCCGAGGTGTCATCCCAAAGGGTTTCTCTGGGCTCCGAAGAAGTGTGGGGGGCGACCAATGCGGCACCGGAGGCTGCCGTGGACATGGGGGGCGCAACCCCTATGGAGACGGGCCATGGGGTCCTGGGTCATCGGACCCTCAGCCAGATACCGTTCCGGAGACCCATACGGTCCCGGAATCGGATCGGCAACCCCCTTTGCAAGAGGAGGGACGGCGACCTCTACCAATACAGAGGCGTCAAACAAGCTGATGGATGCACTACAAGGTGCATCCATCTTGGAGGAGCACCGTACCTTAATGGGTACAGTGGCTGAAAAGTTCAGTCTGCTAAGAGCAGACTGGATGAAGCCTTCACGAGCCTACGAACAGGCTTCGAGGTATGCAATGTAATGTCTTTTAGCCGCTTTCCATAAAAATCCGTCTATTTCTGTCTATATATAGATAGTAGCCCCTGAGACTTTATTTGGTCAATGAAGGATGGCGAACAAAGGGTCTATAGGTACCTGCAGTAAGTAACATATTTAGCCTTTTTGATAATCATCAGGCTTCTCTGTTAGCGGCGACCGCTCAGGCCGCTGAAGTTTCCGAACTGAAGCGAAAACTATAGCTGGTCGATGAGGACAATATCCGGATTAACAAGTGGCTCGACGAAGCGCAAGGTATGCTTCGAGTGCTCCATATTCCATTGAATTAGTTTGTGAATGTTTAAGTGAAGCTCATGTTCTACTACATGCATAATTACAGATGGCAGTGCTGAGGTTGAGACCCTCAGGGGTGACCTTTCTCGTGCGAAGGAGCAGGCAAGGGTGAGCAAGGCGGCCGCTGAGTAAGCGGCTGCTGAACTGAAGGATGAACAGGCCACCCGGCGCCAGTCCGAGGAGCGTGTATCCAAGATTGAGCAAGAGTTCAAGGACGCAACTCGCAAGTGCGAGCTCCTCGATGAGTGGAATAAAGCGAAGGTAGACGAACTCTTCAAAGCCCTTTAGGATGCCCAAGAGGCGAGGTTCGAATCCCACGCGGTCCGCGAGGAGCTCTGATAGGCCGGACAGATAGCGGCTGGTAAGCCCTTTATTTTATAGTCTAAGTTTGGCGATCAGAGGTATGCCTTACTTAATCGTCTATGGAGTTCTCCAAAGTCCTTTGCGGATTGACCGAAGAGCGCCACTGACGCAGTGCAATTCTACCGGCCCAGGAGGGGCATGCGACGGAGAAGCTGTTCTGGTCGTAATACGCGACGCAAGAGCGTTCGATGTTGCTGAACGACCAGATGGCGCAGTGGGTCGAGCTGCACAAGATGTCTAGAGTGGCCATGAAGGAGGTTATACTCCGGCCGTGGCCGGTTGAATCCGTTCCGAGCTCTTATTTTGGCCTAGTGCAGCGACTCGTCGATGTCGTGCCCCGCATTGAGGCCATCAAACAGTCGGTGTGCATAGAAGGTGCACAGAGGGCTTTCGCCCGTGTCAAGGTGCACTGGGCGAAGATGAAGGCCGCCGTTGTCGCGGTTGAGGGTCCTCCCGAAGGCAAAGACCACCGCACACCGAAATGTTATTGAAACGATGTCCTAGAGGGTGCTCGTTTGATAGAGGGTCAATGCTCAAAGGATGTCATATTCGAATGAGTGTATCCGAACGACCAGATCGTGTGTATTATAGATATTAAGGCTTTGTAATATATTTGCACCATTATCTAAAATTGCTTTCGTTCTGTGCGGCCATTTTTTGAATGTCTAAGAGTTTTCCAGTCGTCGGCTTCGACCCCCACGTAGATGCTATGGGGGTGTTCGGAATGACACATTAACACTCTTGACGCAACGTCTTGGTCCGTGATGGAGGTGTTAGTGCGTCGAACCAGGCAATCTGACTATACGACTGTACCGCTCTCACTTAGCCATAGGAGTTTGACAATGGGGCAAAAAAATAGCCCTTGGTATGTATGTGACTATCCGAATGCGGATGCATTACGTGTATGACTAGAAAAAATAGTCCTTCATTTAAAATAGGAAAATTGTTAAAGATTTAGTAAGTCATCGAACGGCTGACCAGCTCTCGCCGCATCATGACAGTCAATTTTCGGCTTTCTCTACTAAGGTGCTTGACCAGATGAACCAGCAACACAATCGCAGTAGTTATCCCTTTATTACCCTAGCCGAACAAACGGAACGTAAGGTAGCAAACACAGGAGCCGGGCAACCCAACTATTGACCAAAGACATGATTCGGAGCCGATGCATATACTGCCAAGCTCGGGACGCCGAAGTGTGTTACAAAGCTATTCAGGCTTTCATTTAGCCACTCATAACTAGCCGTATAGAGCCCCTGGCAATGGGTGTCGAGGTGTGTATGACAACTAGAGAGATGGACTGCGGTTTTATAAATAAAGTTGATACCAAAAAAATTCTCACTACTAGAATTTGATTGATACGTCAAGATGTCATCTTATAGAGGGTACTATAAGCACCAAAATCATTTTACATGCTGGGGGTCTAATAACAAGGAGAAAAGCTCAGTACAGGTCCTTTTAAATAAGGTTTGGTCCGAAGAGTCCTTTGGATGTCCTGTCGCATGTTGCGCCACTTTTGTCCTGTAGAAAGGGGTTCCTTGAAGGAAACGGTCTTCTGTTTGCCATATGGAACTGGGCTCGGAGTGAGTCCTTGTAAGTCCGTAGGATACATGGGCTCGAATGCACCTGTGGTAAAAAAGTAAGAGAGAAAAGGTGGATGATCATATAGGGTCGAGCCATACTATAGACCTTCCCGTATTGTGCCTCCGCCGATGCCCAAGGTATTTTGAGTGCGTAATGGTGCATGCACGGTATGAATTCCGAAGGTGTGCATGGTGATCGACAGAGGCGGAACTGCTAGTCGAGCTTTGGATGTACTGAGCCACTAGCTTGCAGGACTGACCGGACTGTTTTAACAAAGTTCGGCTGCTTGATGACCGACGAGTTGTGCGGCTTAAGTGGACTGCTCTGCACTTTGGTTGCGAGAGCTGGAGTGTGCTCCTCTGTGTGGAGGGAGTGTTCCGTGTTGACTGTTATAACACCGCATGGACCGGGCATCTTGAGCTTTAAATAAGCATAGTGCAGCGCCGCGTTGAATCGAGCAAAAGCGGTCCGTCCGAGTAGTGCATGATAGCCACTTCGGAAGGGTACGATATCGAAGATCAAGTCTTCACTGCGGAAGTTGTGGGCGAGCCGAAGACAATTTCCAACGCTATTGAGCCTGAGTAGCAGGCCTCCACGCCAGGTATTACTCCTTTAAAGGTAGTTTTTGTGGGCTTGATTCTGGACGGATCGATACCCATTTTGCGGACGGTGTCCTGATAGAGCAGGTTAAGGCTGCTGCCGCCATCCATGAGGACTCGCGTGAGATGGTATGCATTGATGATTGGATCGAGGACCAAAGTTGTTGATCCTCCATGATGGATACTAGTAGGGTGGTCCTTTCGATCGAAGGTGATCGGGAAAGCCGACCATGGGTTGAATTTTGGGGCGACCGGCTCTACGGCGTAGACGTCCCTTAATGCGTGCTTGCGCTCCTATTTGGGGATGTGTGTGACATAGATCATATTTACCGTTTTGACCTCGAGGGGAAATTGCTTCTGCCCCCCTATGTTCGGTGGACGAGGTTCTTCATCATCGTCCTTGCTGGGCGGCCTTTTCCCCTTTTGTTCGGCGTTGAGCTTGCCAACCTGTTTAAACACCCAACGGTTTCTGTTGGTTTGATTGGCAGGTTTATCGGGGGTGCCATGAATCCGGCAAGGCCGATCAAGTGTTCTGTCCAGACTAGACGTACCATTTTTCTTTCCTTTGAATGGCTTCTTCCGCTGACCGGATTTTGAGCCACTAAATCCGGCGTTCACCGTCGTGTCTTCTGTATTGTTTCAACGCTTGTTCTTGTCGCATCGTGGTTTGCCATTGTCGTCTCTGACTTCAGAGGTGCCTGGGTCACTGGTGCTATTGCTTCTACGAGCGAGCTAGCTATCTTCTCCCGCGCAAAAGTGGGTCATAAGTGTGGTAAGGGCTGCCATAGACTTCAGTTTCTCTTGGCCGAGGTGTCGAGCGAGCCACTCATCCCGGATGCTGTGTTTGAAGGCCGCGAGGGCTTTGGCGTCCGGACAATCCACAATCTGGTTCTTTTAAATTAAGAACCTGGTCCAAAGCTTCCATGCTAATTCACCGGGTTGCTGGATTATGTGACTAAGGTCATCGGTGTGACGCCCTCGATTCAATCGTACACTAATCATACATGCAAATGTGTACGATCAAGATCAAGGACTCACAAGAAGATATCACAACACAACTCTAGACACAAATTAAAATAATACAAGCTTTATATTACAAGCTAGGAGCCTTGAGGGCTCGAATACATAAGCTCGAATACACATGAGACAGCGGAAGCAACATTATCTGAGTACAAACATGATTTAAACAAGTTTTCCTTAAGACGGCTAGCACAAAAGCAACAACGACCGAAAAGGCAAGGCCTCCTGCCTGGGAGCCTCCTAACTACTCCTGGTCGTCGGCGACGGTCTTCACGTAGTAGTAGGCACCCTCGTGGTAGTAGTAGTCATTGTCGAAGGTGGCGTCTGGCTCCTGGACTCCACCATCTGGTTGCAACAACCAGAAAGAAAAAGGAAGGGGGAAAAGGGGGAGCAAAGCAACTGTGAACACTCATCCAAAGTACTCACAAGCAAGGATCTACACTACATATGCAACATTATAAGGAAGGTTGTATATGTGGACTGGGATGCAGAAATGCCAGAATAGAGAGAAGGCCTAGTCCTATCGAAGACTAGCATCTTCTGGAAACCACCATTTTTCAGCAAACAGGAGGGAGTAGAGTAGCATAAAGTAAAGTAGTAGTAGTGTTATCAACCTCGGTCAGAGATCCTTTCTCGACTCCCTACGAGAAAGAAATCCCAGAGCCGTACTATCCATTTCTCATCACAATCCAATTCTCATCACAAGTATCCAGTTCTAGTTGTATCGATCGGGATACAACTCCAAGTGTCCGTTACCGTAGGACATGCTATTGATAGATGGTTTCTTCCCTGCAGGGGTGCACCAATTTACCCACCACGCTCGATTAACTCCGGCCGGACACACTTTCCTGGGTCATGCCCGGCCTCGGCCAAAAAATACGCCGCAACCCGACCTAGGCTTAATAGAGAGGCTAGCATGCCGGACTAAACCTATGCCCCCAGGAGTCATGGGACATCGGCCCGGGAACTCCTGCACGTTGCATACGCGGCCGGTGAGCAGACCTACACTACAAAAAAATAAACTTCCGCGATGATACGTGTTTGTCATAGTAGGTCGCGTTTTTTGTCATGCATGTACATCCATGACAAATTTTTGACAGAATCAAGATAGTCATACCTGTGCTATCGTAGAAGTGTTCCATGACATTACCAAAATTATCATCACGGAAGTGTCCACTTCCATGACGATAAATCGCGCGTCATAGAGGTGCTTTCGTCAAGGGTGACCGACACGTGACATCCACCGTAACGAAACGCCGTTAAGCTATCGGGTCGGATTTGGATCTGATAACCCGTTAACAGCCCTGACCAATGGGAAATTTCCACGTGTAAAATTCTGATTGGCTGAAGGGAACACCTGTCAGCTCATCAGTGGGCCAGATGTCGCCCGTCCATTGCAGGAGACATTCCTATGGTACGTCCACATGTGGCTGGGCCCAACAGAGGCCCATATAGGTTAAAAAGGCCGACCCAGTCAAAGGCCCGTAGAACTTAATCAGGTACTGGTGGGCCAGCCCAATAACGTCCTGCTTAATAAAGGCCCATTTATGGCCCGAAACCAGATCTGGCCCGTTAATTGTTCGCCCAATATTTGGGCCCATTTACAGCCCAAAGCTAGATCTGGCCCGTTAATTGTTCACCCAATATTTGGGCCCATTTGCGGCCCGAAGCCAGATCTGGCCCGTTAATTGTTCACCGAATATTCGGGCCCAACTACAGCCCACTGACTTTCGGCCTGTTAGAGGCCTGATGTAGACATGGGCCCATTTCAGCCCGGTGTGACTTTCGGCCTGGGAATGGCCCGTGCTGCCCACGGGCCATATATGATCCGACGGGACATCGGGCCCACTAACGGCCCATGCTAAAGGTGGCAACAGTTAAGCCCAACGTGACTTTGGGCCTGTTAAAGGCATGTCGCGTAATTCGGCCCGTTGATGCCTGTACTAAGCTTTCGGCCTCTTAAAGGCCCATGATATCAGTGAGCCAACTAAGGCCCGAGATATGTTTCGGCCTGGTAACGGCCCATGAGCTAACTGGGCCCATAACGGCCCGGTCTACATTTGAGCCTGCTGAAGGCCCGTCGACGACTAGTGAAAATTGAGGCCCAACATGCATTTTGGCCTGCTAAAGGCCCATGGTTTCATCTCGGCCGTAACAGGCCAGTACAATATTCAGCCTGTTAATGGCCCAACGCTACCTGGGCCAAACTAAGCGCTGGGTCGACAAAAGGCCCAACTAAAATATAGGCCGGTGTAAGTTTGGGCCTGGCACAATGTGTGAAGGCCCCAATCGTTCGGTCCCAAGAAAGACGCAGGATGGCCCAATTGTGGCCCGCTAAAAACCTGGCCCGTTAGAGTCGAATGTTTCGGCCCGGTCGACTACATCAGATGGCAGTAACTAGTAGGAATTAAGAACAAACCTACTCTATACAATAAATAAATTATGGCATAGTAACTAAGAATAAACCTACACTATACAATAAAGGATTTAAGGTATATTACATCCACTGGGCATCAAAATTCGCCACCAGTGATCATAAAGAGCAATGAAGAAGCAGATTACAAAATCTGGGCACCATTGCAGTGTAACAAAATAATACTGAACCAAGACCACTTCCAAGACAGTTCAAGAAAGGTTAGCCTTGCGGGGGAACTGCTGCGGAAGCTGCTGAGCAAGGCTGTGAGACCGGCCTAGCATGTCGGTCATAGCTTCCAGGTGTAGCTGTTTAGCGATGAGGTTCTCATTGGTGTTCTCCGCAATGTTTCTTAGAGATAGGATTTCAAGTCGAAGTTGAGTTGCAGAATGCCTTTCTGCTAGAACTTGGGACTAAAGAAGTCGAACTGATTCAGACAATGAATTATGTGAGCTTGTCTGACTGTTATTCTCAAGTAACTTGAACACTGCATCAAGACAAGACTTTGCGGTTGTCTCGCTATCTTCAAGATGTTTTGCCTTCTTTGCTGCAATGTATGTTGGGTTTGTCTCACAGCCTTCAGCAGACTTGTGCATGCCATCAGGCATATCATCTTGAAACAAAGCAGAGTGATGACAGGTTTTGCACGTGTATAAACAAAGATGATAACTGTTCTGTCAATTCTATCAAATTTCAAATTAGAAAATAAAGAGTAAGTTCAAAATATCAATAGCATAATTTGGCATTGTTCATAATGCGGGGAGCTTCACCACACTACTGGATTACCATGTCAACATAACAAGCATAGATGAAGGGCAAAGAAAATCATTGTATCTATTTTGGATAATGTGCATGGCATGTTGTTCATATCATCAGCCACATCAGTAAGATAAAACAGGAGATGACAAGGTGCAAACGTGGGCTGCTTCACCACACACTGGATTATAGATCCACAAAACCAAGCATACATATAGGGAGTATTAAGTAATGTGCATGGTATGAATAAGAAATTTGGTTTTACAAGTAAAACTTAGAACTGACGGTTCTTACGAACATGCATTTTGGTAGAAACAGCAAACTAAACAGCAGTAAACGATAGGGAGTATGAGCAAATTAAACAGCAGTTGAGGATAAAGGCTTTAGAAGGACTGACTTACATTAACAGTTAACACCGGCTTTATAATGCCCTTCTCCATGTCAAGGGAAGGATAACTCAAGAATTTTAGCATAGAATCTTCTTCATAAGCATTGCCTGTACTCTACATTTTGTAGAGAGTAATTATAGATATGATAATACTGGAAGGGATACAGGATAATGAAGATAAGATGCAGATTGATGCTACATAATCAACTACCAATCCCTGGAAGTACAAGCGTTACAGGACAAAATGTACTGACAAGAGCAATGGGCTACACTTCTGCACTGGCATTGTTTGTGTATTCTACTTGCTGGTAAGATTAAATATAGATCTGATCTTTTTTAGTAAACGGTGGGCGAGGGAGATAAGATGCAGAATGCTACAAAATGAATCAATCCCTCTTCCCATAATACAAGAGTGTTTTGAACACCGGTGTACTGTACAAAACGTTCTTATATTATGGGACGGAGGGAGTAGCTGTTAATGTAAGTACAGTGACCACGTTTAGTCCTTACAAGAGGACTGCAGAGCTAAACCTCTTCAAAAGCATTGGGTTGATTCTAAATTTGTGTAAGAGTCCATACGGATCTTATAATGTCCACCAAATGGACGATTATGAGGCTAACATGTGCAGTGAATGGGAAAATGGAGGGAGAGGTACGGGGAACCATGTTTTTGGGATGCGCCTGTCTGAAATATGGGAAAGTTACGAACTTAGCCCACGTTTTAAATTTGGGCGTCTCGTCGGTTGGGGATAGAACGGTAATCTCGCATCTCGCCAATATTTGCCCAGAGCGATTTCGGGCGAGGAGAGGGTGGTTGGCGCCCATGGTTGGCGCCCATGGTGTATAAACGGGGCTGACAGGTAGGGCGGTTGTGTCACGTCTGAGTGAAGTTACAAACCTGCCCCTATTGAAAATATTTGCCTACATCGATTTCGGCTGAGTCGAGTTTGTTTTGCCGCCCACCGTGTATGAATGGGGAATGGAGGGAGAAACAGAGGTCTTTCGGACAAGCTTGAATCAAATGTGTTTTGGCGCCCATGTTTGACGCCCACCATGTCGGAATGGGCTCATAGGCGGTTGTGTCACGTCTAATTGAAGTTACTAACCTACCCCTATTTAGAGCAGTGGAAATCGGGCCGATGGATTGTCCGTGTAATGGGTAGACAGTAATTTCCATCTCCCAAACACTTGGCTTCGGGCAGCCGACGTGGGAGTGGACATTTTGCTGCTTCTTTCAAATTTTGGGACAAGAAGCATCCACGTTTACCCTGTCAACTAAATTCGAATACACTTTGTATTCCTATATGAATCTTTATAAATCATTCTATGTGTTTTTATATATCTTCAAAAGGACGACAAAGATGTATTCCACTGTCATATATGAATATGGTTTACAAATGCAGATACTCAAATTCAGAAACTAAAATCCAGTTTAAGGTGAATTCGAATATTTGGAACACTTCATGTCCAACTCAAATGTCACACGCAGCATAATGTGTACTCCCATTTAGATATGTACACAAGCGATGTATCAAGATTCAAATACCGAGTCAATCAACCAAGAATGTACAGAACTAACAGACATATAAACACTTATAGAGTATATGGATCAATAATATCAACTAACATACATAAGCCAGGTCGCTGTACTTTTTTTTGGCTACAACAACATCTTTTTTAGCCAGCATCTTGGCCCTTTCTGATGCGTGCCACTTATGGTCCATCTATACTACTACTATTGTTGAATGCACATTCAGCCCGATTGGCACATTTGTAGGTCTGGCACAGCAATCCAAATGAAATGTCTCCGAGTCTTATCAACTAATACATACTTGTGCTCAAATAAAATTACAAACCAAAAAACAAAAAAAAAACAATTATTACATGATCTCTATAACAAATGGTTTGATTGATTACATGAACAGACAACACAAGGGTTATTTAACTATGGAAAGAACATTTCACCTATGATTTACCAAGTAGGAATTTAATTTCCTTTTTTCCTTCAGGACCTTAACAATCTGGTTAGTCTCAGCTTGCTTCGTTTTGAAATCCACCAAATATTTAATGGTTGTCTTGAGTACTGCTTGTGATTGTGTTGTTTCCTTCCTCAACATGTCAACTTCATCTCTAAGTGCAGAAGTAGAATCTCTTTATACCACTAGTTTAGCCTCTAGAGCATCAGAAGTTGGCAATTCATAATGCATGATTGGGACGGTGCCAATGTTGTGGGATGATGCAACGTCCATGGGGACCTCGCTCTTTGATCTTGGGCTAACCTGTTTTGCCATTAAAGTTTCGATTGAATTCAGAAAAGTTGAACTTAGCAAAACATCTCAACTGGGAGTTATAACAACAAACCAGTTAAACAAACAAGGAATTAAAGAGTTTCAATTAGATGCTGAAAAGTATAGTAGTTATTAACATCATTGTAACCCGTTGTTGCAGGAGCAAAGCAGTTAAACAAACAAGTAGATATTTAAGTTAAGGCAAACAGGTAATTCTTAACAGTAAGTATCAAACAAATAGATAGGCGCAGTCTACAATATGATTAACAGGCTGTGACATTATGTAATCAGTAGCAAACTAAATTAAGCCAAGCAACGTAATTGAACAATTTTCCAATAAGTGGCTAACTAAAATTCCGAGAAGCAGGTAACTGAACTTACGCTAGTTCTTTGTACAGGCACACTGCAACTTCTTTTTCGCTTACAAGGTTGTACAAAGGAGTCCATGGCATCAATTGCTTGGATACGCAGTCCCAATACTTCTTTCTTCCCAGACTGCATGGGTAAGTCGAATGGTTAATCTGGTAAGATGGTGCATCCTTGATATGTTATATGAGGACATGTAGTCAGACTAGTTGTAGCCAAACACATCACACTGGCTTTTACTATATATTTCATGCGATTACTTTTGGCATATCGAGATCTAAGCAATCTACAGTAGGATGAAAAGACTGGCATCCTTCACATTATTGGCGAACTCAGTTCATAGAAACAAGCAATTCAACCATTCTGTGGGTAAATCAAAAGCGCCACTAGAATATTTTTCACTATCCAATCATACACGCAAAAAGGGGTGACGCCACCATAGGGGCTGGTATGGGCGGCCGCCTCAGGAGGCTGGAAAGTGTGCACCTAGTTTGAGTCGTCCAGGTTGGCCCATGCTAGTTTTGTTCGTCCCAACGCATGAGCCGGAAATGTAAAAAATGAAGAAAAATGTTTCAATTTGGATGGGCCAATAACATAAGTGCAAGGCAGGCCCTATAGCAGGCTCGCGGCTCATACGAGCGCCTCCCATATCGATCGACAGTAGGAAAAATCCCAATTCATTCGCTCCAGCCTCCAGTCTGGTTTGCTCCTAACCTAGCCGCCGCCGGACAGACCGACACAACACTTCCTCGGGCCCT
This sequence comes from Triticum dicoccoides, assembly GCF_002162155.2. Lineage (NCBI taxonomy): Eukaryota > Viridiplantae > Streptophyta > Magnoliopsida > Poales > Poaceae > Triticum > Triticum dicoccoides. The sequence goes on from NC_041381.1 coordinate 162,325,994, forward strand.
CGTTGGAGGGCGGTCGCCGGGCTTCAAACGAATGGAAGGACAAGAAGATGAAGATCCAACCCTGGGTGTAGCCTGCGTGGGAGGCAGCGGCGGCAGCACGGGCATGGCATCGAGCTTGCGCAAACGGACAGTCGCAGCTTGGAAGAGTAGCATGCACAATGAGCAGGTACATCACATCCCTGATTATATCTAATCAACTCTTCAATTTCTGGCCAATAGTTAAACCTGACGGTGTTGTAAAACTGCTTGTATGTAGGGAATCTATGAGAAAATGAAACCAATTTCTACTTATTTTATAACTCCCCCAATCAATACTGAACTGACTGAATCTGATGTATCTAATCAAGTTTCCGGTGCAAACATACAAGCTCATGTTGTTCTTGAGCCTGAAGTGTCTAATGAACAGACTGCTAATGAAGGATTTGATGCAAACATTTTACATGCTCTTGGTGATGAACATATAGTGTCTAATGAGGGATCTAATACAAGCATTTTGCAAGATCATTGAAGGATTTAGTGTCTAATGATGATCTGCTATGTTGAGAGAGACAGAGATTTGCAGGCATTGATGACAAGAAAATTATAGTGCATTTTCATAGCTTGAGGAAACATCGAGGCCATCTACCAGAAAGTCCCCGTATCATGACAACATAGCATAAATACTTTTCTAATCTGTTGTTTGAAACTATTGGCATACTTGTGCAGGATAGATATATTGATATGCAGTTTGCGCACTGGTTATACGTGCAATTACACTTCGATATTTTCAGCCAGAGAACAAATAATTCAAGCAGGTATAGACCATGTTTGTAGTCCTTGTACACCATGTTGCATTTTGTATTTTTTGGTGCTTGCATCAATTAGTGTTTATAATCTGAACTACTTTGGATCATTAGCTGGTTTTCAAAGTGCATGTAGCTTCACATTTCTCAAGTTATGTTGATTTCCGGAGTGCAAGTGCCTTCGTATTTCTTAAGTTAAATGTTCTCCCCTGGTAACTTGAATTCTTGGATCAGCCACTGCACACAAATCATACACGAATGCCAGTACGAATTAAATGAAATGCAGGGACTTACGCTAGCTTGTTGTACAGGCTCACTGTAGCTCTGCTTGCGCTTGGGATGTTCCATGTACAAGTTCATGTTACCACTTGCTTGGATGTGCAGGCCTTGTGCTCCTTGCATCCCCCTCTGCATTTTTGACACGACGAATGGTTGATCAAATAAGAGGAATTGACCTTGATGTTGTACCAGAGGACAGATACTTACAAGGTTATACAGGTGTGCAGGATGTGTACCAGATCCGTAGTGCCGTCATGCTTCGCTAAAAAATGGATTTGCTTGTTTCAGATGATATCTCCAGAAGAAATAAAGAGTTAAAGTCAGAGTTGCATAGGCGTGTAAGCTAAGAGAGTAGTGAAAGGATATCCAAACATCGTCGGAACAGTGCACAAGGGAGTGATATGTGGATACCTAATTTGGGCCAGCGTTTGGGCATGCTCGCCTAGCTAGAGTGTGGGTCACATCAGAGCCGTTGAGGGTGATGCGCTGGCGTTGGCTGGCCGCGCATGGATGCAGATCTTGAGTGGCAGCAGAGCGCTACGATGCGGTGGACGAGACCGTTAGTGAAGCCCCAACGGCCTCGGGGGGCGGAGGTGCGACGATGTGCTCGGTGAAGTAGCCCCGTTGAGCTGGGAGATGACGTCGGTGAAGCGCACCTGATGCGGTGGAACTCAGTGTCTGTGAGGCACGTCGGTTGCGACGGCCGACGTTGTCGGTGGACCACCCGGTGCGGTGGACGAGGGCATAGATGAGGTAGCTCCGGTGCGGTGGTGAAGCACGACCATCTTCTTCGTCGTCGTCGTCCGGCACAGAGGTGGGGAACGGTGGGGAAAGAGACGAGACGAGGGGCGATTCGAGGGATGGCGGTGAATTAGGGATTTGTGCAATCTGGGCACAGAAGGGGACGGTGGAGAAGAGAGATTTTGCAGGGCTGGAATTGGGGCCGCCGGGTATTTCAATCCGAAACGTGGAAGCGTGAACTTATATTATTGTCGTCCTTTTTTTGGGGGGGAGGGGCGGTGGCTGCATGCTACGCGTCCGTCCGACACACGCGACCACCCCGTCAGGACTATGCTTCGGTGCCTTAAGGAACCTGCCTTTGTGTCCATGACATGTGGGCCCAACAGGTGGCTGTCCCACATGTCAGTCACCCAAGGGAAATTGCCTTTAAGGCACCGAAGCAGCATCCACCCCGACACGACCCTGGTCTGCCTGGTGCGCCTACATTTGAGAATGCAAACGAATCTTCTTTCATTTGCAAACGAATCTGTATGTATTACCATGCCCGTGTTTTCGTTGCAATAATTTGTCATTCTAAATGAGATACTCCATCCGTTTACTTTTTTAAGTCGTTTCAGACAACTTAAAATGAATTGTTTTGCACATTGTCTGAAATGTCTTCAAGGTCTTATAAAAGTGAACAGAGGGAGTACTATAAATTAATTAATGAGGAGTTATTTAAAAAAATCGAAATGCTAGCCACGCTAACATGGATTAGAGTGTGTCACATAATTAGTTATTTGAATTAGAGTGTGTGTCACGTAGTTAGTTATTTGAACTAGAGTGTGTGTCACATAGCGATCTCCAATTCTAACGTGGATTTCACATTTCAGTGTATCCATGCTACTTTTTTAATCCAAATTCATATGTATATGATGAACACCATGGTAGTGAGAAAACTTTTGGATGGATTCAAACATATGACCTACAAAATAGCACAACAAATTGAGTCAATGTCAACTTTTCGAAACTTAGTATGGCACGAATTCGAAATAATTACCCGTATGCCTGGTCCTCGTTTCAAATCTTACAATGTACACCGAATTGAAACATCGATATTA
>NC_041381.1:162329333-162406595 GCF_002162155.2 Triticum dicoccoides
ACGCACGCACTTTGTATATCTAGGTCACTCCCTCGAGAATGTCTCACTCTTTCTTCCGCACGGCGGGCCACACTCGCTCAATCTCGCTCTCTTTATCCGAGTCTCGTTTAACCTTGTTTTCTTTCACACACAAATGATATATCTCCCTGTTCGGGCCTCGATCGACACACTCTATACTCTCTCACGCAGATTGTCTATCTAGGTCAGTCCATCCAAGCCGCCGCCACTCGTTCGACCTCATGGTGGGCCACGCTCACTCAATCTCTCTCTATATATATATGCATATATATATATATGCATATATATATATATATATATCTCCGTATGTCTCGGTTGACCTCGCTCTTTCTTGGACAAAAATGATATATCACCATGTTTGAGCCCAATTCGACCTATTCACATTGTATACTCTCTCACGCACATCGTCTATCTAGGTCACTCTCTCCAACCCGTCTCACTCTTTCGATCGCACGCCCCCTATGTGATCGGTTGACCTTTCTTCCTCCCACGCACAAAATATATCTACACGTCTGTGACTGGATCATCTCTCAAGCTCTATCTTACTGCCCTCACCCTTACCAAAAGCTCAATCGGACAATATCTCTCCGGAGCATATATATTTGTTCAATGAATGTCGGACCACACTCACTTTGTCTCTCTATCTATATGTCTCTCGATTGACCTCGCTTTCTCACACCATATCTTCCACGCGTTGAAGCTACTACCTCTCCATCCCTTGCAAAGCCGGAGCTATTTACATTGCGAGGGGCACTCCAACATTGGATTAATTTGTGTAGGCATTTATTCCGGTCCGTTTAGATTATATTTTCATAGCATTCGGCCCACAACTACTCCAAACACCATTGCAACCCACGCAACTCCCCTAGTTGATTTCCCTCTGGCTAGGTCATTGCTCTCTCGCACGTCCTTTCTCGCCTTCAACGTCGCACCATGGTATTATTGAAAAAACTATGTTGTTTCTTTAATTACTATAAATAAGCTACAAAACTACACACCGATAGTCCACTTGGAATGGAACAAATTTCGACCCACAAATTAAAGTGCTACAAACTACACACCGAGGGGCACACATGTCATGAAAAAAATTTGGACCCAGATACAGATTAAACAATAAAGGACGAGGATCGAACATGCGACCGGGCCTTTAGGTCGCACATCAATAGGTAACATACGTAGAATAGCAATGTTGTTTGTACCCCCTTTGTTCACATAATGTTTTTATATTACCACAGCCTAATTAATGGATAACACGTAATATTATTTTTAGTACTATTCGCCTTCACTTACTGGTGGGTTCCATGTGTGCTCTCTCTCTCTCTCATCTCCTTTTGCGTTTAGACGCACGGGCAAATAGGAAGAACTCACGGGCGATGTTACCGTTGACCATATCTGGACGCGTTCACAAGTCACGGCACCAGTTTCACGTACTAGCAGCACTAGTCAGTGTGTACGTGCAATGCACGTTAATTTGGAAGTATCTTAAGTGCACGCGGATATTAACTACTAGGATATTATTTGCGTGTTGTCATGTGATTAGCACTATTTTTGGCATGAAATTAACTACATGCTAAACGTGTTGAGCGCTCGACATTGAAGCAGTCTAGGTCGTTGGATGACAAGGAATACAGGTGGCTTGATGACATTTTATATTTAATTTGATACGGCTCTAGCAGAACATTCAATCGATCAAACCATACATTTCCTTCAGTCTGACTCCGACTTTAAATTATACGACGATCGATATAAAATAAACGAAAATGATAAATGTTCGGATTTTAAGCATGGCAATCCGAACGTTTTTCATGGCAAATTTAGATTATGCGGCGGCGGCGGCGGAGGCGTCTCGCGGTGGGAAGCGGCTCCTCTGCCGTGCTCTGTGTGTCGTCGGGCCACTGACCGACGGCGACGGCGGCGTCTTGCGCCGTTGTTGGTGTACTCCTGGACGTTGGCCTAGCTTCAAGGAAGGCCAAAATGTTCTGGCCTTCGGAGCGAGTCAACTGGCGGGAGGAGGCGACTGGCGTTGGTGCAAGGAAGCGGTCAATGGCGGCCATCCAAGCCACTGGGGGGGGGGGCAGTGGCACCCGCGCGGGGACAGGCGCTGTCAACGGCGCAACGGAGACATTCATGTGCACGGGCACCGGCACGGGCGCGCACATCAGTGCACGCGCAGGCGCATGCGCTGGCAGGTGCACGGGCACTAACACGGGCGTGCGCGTCAGTGCACGCGCAGGCGCATGCGCTGGCAGGTGCACGGGCGCGTGAAAGTCGGCGGGGACCTCGTGGAACCCCGTGGCATTAAGCTCGGCGACAATGTGCGGCTCCCAGCCCATCAATGCCACGGGGATGGGCGCTGGCACAGTCGGGGCGACGGGAGCCGGAACGGGAGCGGGGACAGGCGCGGCGTCTTCCCGCAAGGCCAGTTCAAGCTCATCCCAAAGCACCTTATGTTCTTCAGACTCCAGCTGGGTGTCTTCCTCATGAAAGTGGAACACTAAGGGCAGACCGTCGTGATGCGGCATGGCGTACGTTTAAGTCAGGCTAGTTGGAGGTAGATGACAGGAGAATCGGAGAGGAAGAGAGAGGATTGTAGCGATACCGGGTAGTGCGGGGTTGATTTTAAACAGCGGCACCGGCGACATTAAAAGTGGGAGCAGTTGGGACGACGGTGGGCGGCGGAGCCTGGTCAAAGGGCTCGCCTCCCGGTGAGTCTGCAGAGCGGTCTGCTCGCACGCCTCCCTCACAGCTGGCACAGCGGTCTGCTCACACGCCTCCCGTCGACTCACATGCTTGCTAAGACGGCACGTGCCGATGAGAAGCGGGGACTCGTGGCAGCACGTAAACGCCCACGGTTTCAATAGTGAAAGCGTTCACCTTAACATGACAGGTCTTTGTTCCAAAATACCTTGGCTCTTCATTTGTGCAACTTGTCATAAGCAGCTTGTCTCGAATTGAAGAAAAAACTTATGAAGTAATATTTGTGCCATATCACGTGACCATGCTCAGTTTCAAGAATTTATGCTCACTTTTGGATTTTCTGAAATTTAAGACCCAGGATTCGAAACAATATCATAGCCTGCATCATGCAATAAATTTTCAAGGCGTACATCTGTCCTGTTGTATTTCTTAAGAATGGATTTGGTCAAACATTTTGCTTAGTTAAACCTCCTTTCCGGTTTATAGGGCTCAATTCAAAAATCTCACCAACCAAGGTAGATGGTGAGTGGTGGAACAATTGTTGTAGTTTGCAAAACCACTCAATTAATGCACTTGTTTTCCTCAAAAATTGTGTTTACGAATGCATTAATTGCAATGCATGCATGCATAAAGTACATGCATTGGTCAATTTCTCTTAATTCTTGCTTGTAATGATTTATTGCACCTTGAAATATGAACATGTGATGGGGAACAACCAAATTGAGACTTATAAAATGGGAAAACTAAAATTTTGAGATAAGCCCTATAAACCGGAAAGGAGGGAGTAAAAGGATAATCCCTGCTTACCAGTGCATTGCCTGATATATTAACTCAAGTACTAGGCACGAACAAACGGGCTCAATTATGTGCTCATCCTAGTGTAGTAGTAGTAGTACTAGGCAATGCAGTTGACGGGTGACCTTGACGAGCGGCAATCGAGGGAATTGAATCGTGCTCGGCACGGTAGGTAATGTTGTCTAGTTACTAAAGCATCCCTCCGTTGTTCATCAGTAGTCATTATGTACCGGGGACATGAGGGGAATTTCCTAGGGCTGGAATTCTGACCGCCAGATATTTCGACTTGAAACGCTGAGGCTCGACTGGTTAGGGTTGCCTAATGTGCGTACCACGCATGCCACCGAAGGACACAAGCCCATTTTTTTAGGATCAACATGAGCCAAGGTGTGGCTGGTACGCCGCTGGGTCCTACCATTCGAGAATACGAAAGGAACCTTTTAAATTGCCGAACGAATCTATGTGTATTACAATACCCGTATTTTCCTTGAAATACTAATCTCAACGTGGTATTTGATTTATGACGAGTTGTTGAATTAGAGTGAGTTTGTGATATAGTGATCTCAACGTGGATTTCACATTACATGGTATCCCTAGTAAGTTTTCGAATGCAAATTCAAATTTAAAAGATGAACAATATGGAGGTGAGAAAACTTTGTATGTATCAAGCATATGACCACACACACACACACACACACACACACACACAGACACACACGCACGAACACAACAACAATCCAATAAGTATAGTGCATCTATTTTTCCAACCCATGCATGTATGACACGAATTCAAAAATACTCCTTCTATTCCTAAATATTAGTCTTTTAGAGAGTTCAACAAGTGACTACATATGGAGCAAAATGAGTGAATCTAGACTCTAAAATATGTCTATATACATCCGTATGTGCCAGTCCATTTGAAGCCTCTAAAAAGACTAATATTTAGGAACGAAGGGAGTAAAATGTAAGACATCCATGGTCCTCGGCTCAATATTTAAAATGAACATGAAACTGAAACATGAATATTAAGTCTGTCAGTGTACTAGAATAGGGGTACCCCAGTATCCCGAACTTGTGCACGGGCAGTTGCAGCACCCCGCGGCAAGGCTTGCCGGGCGACCGCCAAGATCCTCCGTGGTTCCTTTGGAGCCATTCAAGAACAAAGTATTTCAAGCCAAGGAGACAAGGCCCCGGCAAGAGGAGCTTGCCAGGAAGGCCAACCAAGGCACCCCAAGGAACTTGCCGCGACGCGCTACGCGTCCCGGCAAGGCGACAAGGCCCCGGCAAGAGGAGCTTGCCGGGAAGACCAACCAAGGCATCTCGAGGCCCGGTGAGCGACAAGCTTCCGGACCTGACAAGACAACGGCTGCGGCAAGGCGCTTGCCGCGGCAGGCGGCCACTCTGTACCCACGCTCCAGCACATCCACCAACGTGTCGCTCTGGGGGCCTTTCCAGGCGCGCGTGGCGGAAGGCTGTGCAGCCAGCGGTGCCCGGTGGCATGCGGAGCTGACAAGACCGCCATCATGGCGAGCGGTGGCGTCCCTGACGGTACCTTTCTGCACTGTTTGGGCGACACAGACGGGCATTTAGTGCCCTTGTCCCCTGCCATCAGGGTTAGGTAGGATGCACTGTACAGGTAGCTGTACCAACCACCTCTCTTTTTACACTTTTACCCTTCTCTGCGTTGCCACCTATCGGTGACCCCTTTAGCGTATAAAAGGAGGCCCATGCGCAACGTAGAGGGGGTTCGGATCATTCGGAAGCCAGAGAAACACTTAGCTCACTCTCGAGCAAGAACATAATAGGATCAGACAAGCAGCAGTAAGAGTATTATCTCTCCGGAGAGCTCCAAAGCTGGGTAAACTGCTCGTGTGCTTCGCCTCGATCCGCTCTTCGTGCGACCTCCGCCCCCCGCCGAACCGAAAGGGGCCCAGTCCGCTGGCCCCATAGGTGTTCGTGGATCAGTTTCCCCGACAAAGTCTAGTACTACAGTACATGCAAATGTTGTGTTTAGGTGGAGCTATGATTGTCGGGGGTCAACCCCTCGACCTTAGATAAAATTGTGGAGCCCTGTTTAGGGTTGTTTAGATTATATTTGTCCCCACCCTCCCTACCACCGATTGGTTGTGCACGCCCCACCCCTCCTCCCCAGGAGAATATCATGTGCCCCCATACCTTAGATGCTATATGCCGATACGAGTTGCTTGGAGCTTGTTAGATCTGGGATATAGCAGCTCACATGATGTGTCTTAATTTTTTTGCAGGAAACCTCGATGAGTTTGAGAATTGCACACAATTTGTACAAAAACTACTTAGATGCCCTTTGATCCCATATCCAACGACCTCGAAGCTCGTATCACCGTAGCATCTAAGATGAAGGAGGACATCATATTCTCCTGTATGTAAGAATATCATGTGCTACCACACCTTACATGCTTTGGTGATACAAGCTCTTCGTAGGCGTTGGATTTGTGACCCAACACCTCCTCGGTGGTTCGAATGATTTTTTGCAGAAAAGCCCCAAAAGAGTTCGGCCACTGCTTGCAAGCACAAAGACTGCTCAGTTGCCATTGGATCTCAGATCAAACAACCTCCAAGCTCGTATCACCGTAGCATCCAAGCTGCGATAGCACCTTATGTTTTCTCGCACGGGAGAGTATGAGGTGCTCCCGCACTGTAGATTCTATGGTTATACGAGTTCACTGAGATCTAACGGCCCATAGTAGGAGGTTTGAATGTTTATGCAATATACGGCTGATAGAGTTTGGGAAATGCGCAGAAAGTACAAGTACTATGCATGTGCCATCTAATCACTGATCATATGACCTAGATGTTCATATCACCGTAGCAGGTAATTAAGCTATGGGGAGCACCTAATATGAGCATCGGGGAGCCGTTGGATCGAAGATGCAGGGGCACACATGAGGCCTGAATGTTTTATTTGCAAAAAAAACCTTTGGAGAGTTTGGAAATTGTGGATAATCACAAAGACTACTCCCATGCCATTGGATCTCACTTCCAACGGTGTAAAAACTCGTATCACCATAGTCTAACCGTGCAAAGTGTTTGTTCAAAAAAACCATCCTACACTGAAATATCGGAACAACACACGGGGGTCCCACTTGTCATTAATCAAATTTGGACCTAAAACTAACAAATCTGAAAGACGAGATTCGAACTGGCAACCTGGACTACAAAGCGTAAGTCGATAGACTGAAAAAATGAACGGTTGTTGGCTTTGTCCCATAACTTGATTTTATATAGTACTTGCGTTGAGTAGAGTAGAGTGAGTGTCTCGTCAACACATGCTTGACCGTTGTCTCACTTACTGGTGGGTCCCAGGTCTGCGATCTCAATCTGTCTTCTCTCCATCGTCTAACCTTTGCACGGGCACACGCGAAGAGTGGCGCTAGCTTGCCGTGGTGTTTTTACAACTAAAAAAAGCTTGGAAAATAGAAGAATCTCCTAGAACAAGAGACGTTGTGGCTGGTCGAGACGGAGCTAACCGTGCCACGTTTGCATGATGAAGCTGTGTGGCTAGTGGGGTGTTTTCGACCGACTGGCCGGGTCCCGAGGTCGAACCATAGGTACTACATATGATACAGTATATTTTTACACGCACATTTTTCCTCCGTGCCGAGACGTGGCACACCCTACCGCGCGGTTTCGGGGTCCTCCCGGGTGGTGCACGCATATATTCTTCCTGACGTGGGACGCCCTACCGCGCGTTTTCTGTGTCCTCCTCGGTCGTAGCGCCGAAGCAAGTAAATGAGTCGTCAAATCACGAAAGACCACCTTTCCCGCCGAGTACATCAGTGAAGCACGATGGCCAGCTAGTTGGGCTAGTTCGACCGATTAGCTAGGCCGCCGCCACATTTGTTTTTTCACCCCTTTTTTATCTACTTGCCGATAGGTAAATTTAAATATCCACCGCGGCGTTGCTCTGGTGTTTGGGTGCGGCAGGATTTTTAATTTTTTTATTGACGGGAGCAGGCGCGGCATGATTTTTAATTTTTTGATTGACGGGAGCAAGCGCGGTAGCAATTAGTCACGATGACTCCGCCTATAAAAACCCACTGGTCCCTAATGTGAGAAGTCATCGACTGGTGTTTTACCGTGGTGAAAACCAAAAGACTCCCCGCTCCTCGGCTGGCTCTCTCCGCCTTCCCGTAGATTGCATTGCCTTTCAGCTGTTTCGCCCCCTTTGCTTCCTCTCCCCATTGCTTCTACCTGGTGCCATGGCGGCGCAGCAGATCATGGAGTCCGAGGTGAGGCGCCTGACATAGGAGCTCCATGCTAAGGATGTGGAGCTTAGGGCCAAGGACATGGAGCTCCATGAGCTCAAGGAGGAGAGGAGTGCCATGCTCCTCCGTTATGTGCGGGAGTTCATGGAGCTTCAAAAGCGGCATGCGTCCACCACAAAGATGCTCGAGGCCTCGGCGGCATTGCTGCAGAAAACAGGAGATACGATAGGCCGTCAGGGGAGCCGGCTGGAGCGCGAGCGGGCCGATCGTGACGAGGTCCAGGATCGCCTCAACCACTTGGTGAACCAAGTTGCCACGGATGTGTTGCGGCTGTGTGATGCCTACCGTCATGCCAGCGCGATGATGCCATCCATCGGGCTAAACCCGTTCGACCACCCAGTCAACTTCAATGAGCTGCTTCTTCCTAACCTGGTCTCCTTCTTCACCTATATCTCCGAGGAGCTAAGCCGTCTCCGCGCGATGGTGGGGGCTGAGCTGGACAAGGAGGGGTTGCAGGCTGTCGTCGCCGTTGTCGGGTGAATCCTTTCAGGGCTCCGTCACCGGAATCCATTCGTGCCATTGGACGCCGTCTTTGACGAGCTGGCTCCCGTCGACCGGGAGCGGGCTCTGCGGGCGGTTGCACCCTGCATCACCAACGTCGTGCGCCTCGAGAAGAAGAGGGACTTCGGTGGTGTTTAGGCGCCCTCTGCATGGGCATGTCCATGTCTCGGTGCAACATGACCGTTGGATCAAACTCAGAAGTGCAGATCAGTCACTGTAGCACAAAGCGTGTGGGTGTGTTTGGTTGTATTCTCATCTCAATATAGTTGTTTCCTCTTCGTCTATTTTTGTCAACCTACTAGTGTGGACTCATGCACCCTTCATGGTTCATGCACTCTGCCGAACACCCAAAAGTGGGTCGAGAAGGGACACGTTTGCTCCCATCCCGTGCACCCTTCATACACCTTGTCTAACACTATAGGATGTGCTTCATATGGTTCATGTTTCGTGGAGTACTGTAGCACCATACTCTCCGTGCGCTGTGGACCTAGTTCTGTTAACATTGATCTCACCGTTCATTCTCGACCGGACAGTCGAAGAAGCGGTACTATGATACATATAGGAGTAGTTGACATGCGCACAACATCATTTGTTATCGTTAGATCTTACTACACTAGCAACAAGATTGTGTATTACTGACGTATGAAGCACTGCACATGCCTAGTAGTAGGAGCAGTGTGTATGTTCCAGTGGCTGCCGTGTTTCGCACTCCTCCATTATAAGAGTGGAAATGCTTGTTATAATCATTTTTTTCTTCAGAATGAAAAACAATGGACACGCTCTACCGTGCGGATCCTCCTCCAGCCATGCACTAAATTACTCACTTTCGCCGATGTGTGGGACAGCCAGCACCTGGGTCCACCAGCCATGCACTAAATTACTCCGTAGTAGAGTGACGGTAGACTACCCCGATCGAACCGCCGCAGTAATGCCCAATGAGCCGTCAAATCACAAAACCCCCTCCTTTCCAGCAGTAAGTTGGACGGACGAAGCAACCATCATTTCACTCTTCTCTCTCATCTTCCACTCTTGAAGAAAACCCCCACTCGCTTCGCTTGTCCCTCATCTCGTTCCTCCTTTCACTCTTCTCACTAAGCTTCCTCTCTTGGATGGACTCCAGAGCACCGGCCGACGTGATGTCTATGGCTCTAGCCAAAACCGTCGAGGCTCATGGTACGAAGAAGCGCAAGCACCCCACCGAGACTATCACAGACAAGCTCAAAGCCATCGCCCTGTCCAAGCCCCCCTCTCCGGGATCCCTCATTAAGCAAGTCCAGGTAATGTCTCTTGTTGACAATCTTTTTCTCGATCTTGATCGTGTTTTTTCATCTAATATGCAGTACTAGTACTGGTAGTACAACTTTCTGGGTGTTCTTGCATGTGATTTTATTGTGCCAAATGACGGTTCTAAATTCCCCTTTTGACCAAAACATGCGAGAGGTTGACACTGATTTCTTATAGATTACTTTTAACTACTCCGTCTGTCCCAAATTTCTGGTCTTAGATTTGTCTAGATACGGATGTATCTAATACTAAAATGTGACTTGATACATCCGTATCTAGACAAATCTAAGAAAAGAATTTTGGGACGGAGGGAGTACTTTATGAACATCAATGCTACCTTTTAAGATGGTATATTTGCCTCGGTAACTTGTGTTTTGGATATTGCATGTAATCCCTCTGCTCTCTAGTGTCTTTGTTCACTCATTTCTGTGCGTATATGTAGTCATATATGGAGTATAATATCGAAAATCATCTTATATTTCTGAACGGGGGTAGTAATGAAATATGGTTTCTGTTTGAATTAGAACCGGGTCCGCGGTGGAGATGAAGTTCTCAAAGTCATGCCGTGTGAACTGGAAGACCTGATGATGAGTTCTACTGCTGAACTATCCAGCTACTGTGTCCTTGTCACCACGTGTCCTGAACTAGTGTTTTCCTATAGCATTGTTGCCAGGCGTGTTCTCGAGGTTGTACTTGACCACAACAATTTCCTGGTTGTGCCTTCGATTACGAAGGGTGTGGTTCTTGTAAAGCTTCCCAACAAATCTAATGCGGCCTGTCTTCATCATCATGTTTATGAGTGGAAAGACCACTCTGTTAGGTTCTCCAAGGTTGACAAGATGGTGATGGTGCATGTAGACATCTCACACCATGGCCTAGTCAGTTATGCGGGGTTCATCCCGTAGGTCGGTGGCAAGAAATAGTCTGCAGAGTTTAGTTACTGCAACTTTGCTTGTCTGTAGTAAGTACTATTGTTCAGTACTTGATTTCTGTTTGTGAACCATGTATTGTTTATTAGTACTGCCACTTTTGGTGTGTGGTCAGTCCTGAGAACGGTCTATGTTAATGTCTGTCCACTCAATTCACTCTGTACATTTTGAAGTATCCAGATCATATTTTTTGTGAGGACGGTTTATCAATTATGGTTACGCTCCAATATGTGTATGCATTGCAGGGTTAATCGCACCCACCAGGATTTCCAGTCCCGTGGATGTTTGGTCCATACAATTTGTCACGACCTTTGGACTATCCTGCTTGTGGGAGTAGGCAGGGCCCCAGCATGCCACGCGTAGTGGGACGATCAATCTTATGTTTAGTACTTCAACATAGTGATTTCCTGGTAAGGATTCACTCGTGTCACATCAAGTAAATCTTATTGATTTACTGTCTAAATCTTATTGATTTAATGTCATGTTTTCTTTCTTTTCCTGCAATTTTACAATGCAGGTTTTGCATGTGACATTCATCACAGAATAAACCGTTTTGTTTGCTCTATGATGGCTATTTTTGCAGGTTTCACTTCTTATGTCGTGTTAGTAACGAAGGCACTGTCCATCACTTATATTACTGGAAAAAATTGGATCAGTCTGTTGTCTGAGTACAAGCTGAATGCCTATGATGAACTCCAGTTTGGTTTAACAAAAAGGCCACAATTAGTCCTTCTCGCGTTTAAAAGAAATGAAGAAAAAAACTGGATCACGGTCACCGATCCTAGTCAAGTTAGAAAGCTGATCATAGCAGACCAGACACGATCGCCGCTGTTTCGCACAAATCGAGTGTAACACCCCGAGAACGATGCTTCAGTCGCCTTCCATATTTTTCATTGTTGTCGTGTGTTTTACTTTTGTTTGTTGCTTTTCTTCATGTCATCATTTGCATTGCATCGGCACTCCATTGTCATCATGTTTTAAAACATACATTCGTTCGTAGTTGCCGTGTCCCCCTTGTCTTCGTTGTCCGTTTCGAGACCAACCGGGTTCTCGTTTCCCTCTTGTTTGACCACCTTATCTCTTGGCACAGCCATGGTCTCTCTTTCACAACCTCGCGCACGTCCGAATGCTTCCCGAACCCGACCTGCACAGTCATGACCATTGAGTCCGGATCATCCCCAAACATCTATAAAATATCTCTGTTTTCTTATTTGGACTCCCATAGCATTTTTTTTCTTGACCGTCCGATTTCGATCAGATGATCCAAACTCCCTCCTTTCCTTATATATAGAGAAGCCCCTAACCTAATCTAGTCCAACCCTAAATTTTAGGCAGGCTGTCCCATCCATCTCGTCGCCGCCGCCACTCCACCAAATCCCCTCGGGATCCCTTCTCCTCGTTTTCCTCCAGCCACCAACCAGCGCTCCCCACTGCTCCTCCCCGATTCGCTTGCCCGGCCAACCAGAGCAGCTCCTCGATCCACTCCACGCCGACCCCCATCGCCATCCTCTCGTGCTTCCCGCGCGCCACCGCAAGCAGCAGCACCACCGGAGCTCCCTTCGCCATCGGTCACCACCACCAGGTCGTCCCGCTCCCTGCCATCTCCTTCCTCTCGCTTTCTCTACTTTCTCTCGATGCCTCTCACCTCTCGGCCTCTCAATTCAAGCAGGAGCAGTCTCGCCATCGCCGGGAACGGGTCCCTTCGTCCCGGATCCGTCCTGATCCGGCCGCCTCCAGCCGTCCCTGCCGCCAATTGCCGCCGTTGACCTCCATCTCGCGCCAAGTCCAGCACCCTTGCTTCCCCGCGTCCCCTGCTTCAGGTCAAGATGCTCGCTCGACCCCGCCGCGACCTCCTCTGCTTCGGGTCATGCCCGGCCCCGCGTCGACTTCCCCTGCACAGCCACCGTCCTTCGTGAAGTCCTGCCAGCGCCATGCCCCGCAACCCCTCCTGCTACTACCGCTGCTCTGCTCTGTCGAAGACGACGAGCACCCGCCCGAGCCAGCAGCGCCCTTGACTGCGCGCGTGGGCCGCATCCCACGCAAGTCCCTCCTCACGCCGATCCCCGTCTTCCTCCTCATCGCGCCGTTCGCCAGTCCCGCTTCCACCTGGCCCTGCTCCTGTGCGAGGCGGACGACCAGCGCCAAGTCCCGCAGTGCCCGTTGACCGTGTCGCTGCCTCCAGATCGACCTCACGCACCTGGGCCACCTCCCCTTCTCCGTTGACTGCGGCCCAGCTCCCTCACCACCAACTGGGCCGAGCCCATGGGTGAGCAGCCCCCTCCAGCCCTCTCCTCTGCATGTTTGGCCAGCCAAATTCGGCCCGCATCGTTTTTTTTCAGTTCTGAATGTTTTAGCAATTTTATCCAGAGACTGCCAGTTTTATAGGAAACCGCTTGCACTTCATGCATTTAAAAACTCCATAACCATGCATCATATGTAAAAACTTTAAACATGTAAAATGCTTAGAATTTTGTGTAGATTAATAATATCCCACTTTCATCCATGTTTGAAATGTTTAAAATGTTGTTTGATTAAATTTGCTCAAATGCCATGCTAAAGTGATTTGTTTCATAGCTAAATAACCGTAGCTCCAATTTTAATAAACTTTATATGTAAATGGAGTGGAAAAATGCCTAGTTTAACATGGTACACTTTATTTTCCTGTTTAACAACAATAAAATATGGTTTAGGGCAGAACAGTACCAAATTTGAAATATGGACATGAGGATTTTCCAGAATTGTTGTTTGTTGTTTCCGGCCTCATTTAATCTTGCCTAGATAGGTAATTTAATTATGTTTCACCTCTTGCCATTTTTATAACAACATGTAATATTGTTGTGTTCCTAGACGAGAGTGAACTAAATACTTGCATGTGGTGTTTCATCAATATGCAACTCATTGCATATTGATCTCCACTTAACTTGTAGTATTGTTTGTTGCACTTGCCATGCCATGCCTCATTAAACCGGACATGCATCATACTTGATTGTGCATCATGCCATGTTTATGATTGTGCGTTTACCATGTTCTTTGTTTCTTTCTGGTGTTGCTTCTTAGTTCCGGTAACGTTGCGATTGTGAGGATTCGTTCGACTTCTCCCGTTCGTCTTCTTCATGGACTCATTCTTCTTCCTAGCGGGATTTCAGGCAAGATGACCACTACCCTGGATCTCATTACTATCATTGCTATGCTAGTTGCTTCTTTCTATCGCTATGCTGCACTACCTGTCATTTGCTCTTCAAGCCTCCCAAACTGCCATGATAACCTCTAACCTTTTCACCCTTCCTAGCACACCGTTGCTTGGCTATGTTACCGCTTTGCTCAGCCCATCTTATAGCGTTGTTAGTTGCAGGTGAAGTTGAAGATTGCCCCCTTGGTGGACATGATTATGTTGGGATATCACAATATCTCTTATATTATTAATGCATCTATATACTTGGTAAAGGGTGGAAGGCTTGGCCTTATGCCTGGTGTTTTGTTCCACTCTTGCCGCCCTAGTTTCCCTCATACTGGTGTTATGTTCCCAGATTTTGCGTTCCTTATGCGGTTGGGTTATTTATGGGACCCCCTTGACAGTTCTCGTTGAATAAAACTCCTCCAGCAAGGCCCAACCTTGGTTTTACCATTTGCCTCACCTAGCCCTTTTTCCCTTGGGTTTCCGGAGCCCGAGGGTCATCTTTATTTAACCCCCCCGGGCCAGTGCTCCTTCGAGTGTTGGTCTGAAACGGGCAGACTGCAGGGCCACCTCGGGGCAACTTGAGGGTTGGTTTTACTCGTAGGCTGACCTATCCGGTGTGCCCTGAGAACGAGATATGTGCAGCTCCTATCGGGATTTGTCGGCACATCGGGCGGCTTTGCTGGTCTTGTTTTACCATTGTCGAAACGTCTTGTAAACCGGGATTCCGAGACTGATCGGGTCTTCCTGGGAGAAGGTATATCCTTCGTTGATCATGGACACCCCTGCAGGGTATTATCTTTCAAAAGTCGTGCCCGCGGTTATGTGGCAGATGGGAATTTGTTAATGTCTGGTTGTAGATAACTTGACACCAAATCCGAATTAAAACGCATCAACCATGTGTGTAGCCGTGATGGTCTCTTTTCGGCGGAGTCCGAGAAGTGAACACGGTTTTGGGTTATGTTTGATGTAAGTAGGAGTTCAGGATCACCTCTTGATCATTGCTAGCTTCACGACCGTTCCGCTTGCTCTCTTCTCGCTCTTATTTGCGTTGGTTAGCCACCATATATGCTTAGTCGCTGCTGCAACCTCACCACTTTACCCCTTCCTTTCCCATTAAGCTTTGCTGGTCTTGATACCCATGGTAATGGGATTGCTGAGTCCTCGTGGCTCACAGATTACTACAACAACAGTTGCAGGTACATGTTTGCGATGATCATGACGCGAGAGAGATGTTTGCTTGTTTTGGAGTTCTTCTTCTGCTTCTTCTTCGATCAGGGGATAGGTTCCAGGTCAGTAGCCTGGGCTAGCAGGGTGGATATCGTTTTAGTTTCTATTTGAGTTTCATCCGTAGTCGGATGATGCTCTAATGTATTGTCATGTTGTATTCGTGTGGCATTGTATGCCTTTTTGTATGTATCCCCATCTATTATGTAATGTTGATGTAATGATATCCACCTTGCAAAAGCGTTTCAATATGCGGTTCTATCCTTGGTGGGACCTTCGAGTCTCTTTAGGATAGTATCGCATATTGGGCGTGACAAGTTGGTATCAGAGCCTCGACCGACCATAGGAGCCCCCTTGATTGTTGGCCGTTGTTGAGTCTAGAAAAAAAACTATTTTGAGTCTTAGGATTATATATATCGGAGAGTAGGATTCTTTTTACTCGTCGTTCTGGTGAGGACTCCTGACATAGATGTTTTGTCTTTCCTCTCCTCAAATTTCACTAAAAAAATTTAGGATCACGCGGGTATCTTGGAATCATTCCGATAGTCTTGTGATAAGAACATTGTTCTTGGTGACTCCTGTCTTTCATGTGGCAGTGACCCGGGGAGTTGAGCTCCAAGGTGTTGTCGTCACAATTTTATTGTTGCAGTTCTGGAATGCCTGAGTTTTGCCGACATCAAAAATCTCTTTTATGCAGTTGTTGGTGAGATAACCTCGACGCCACCCAGTACTGGGGCGGGAGTTCGGGAGTATTGCCATAGCTCGTATAATGGATGCTTTTTGAAGGTTGAGGTACACGATTTCCGGAGTTTTCTTGGTTATGTGTTGACGGATGGATACAGCTTGGATGTAGGTATTGTTAGTTTGGGTGAGATATATTGCTTCCCCTGTATCCCCAACACCAGATTGCATAACCAGAAAGTTTCGGGAGTTTATAGGTGGGAATTCAAGTAGCTCCTAGAATATCTTTCCGACAGATGCATGATATGGATTTGGGTAAATCTCTATCATATGTATTTGTTCCGGCTTATTCTGCAAGCCAAATCCTTTGTTTTGTTTGTGGTATTCGGGTTGCTTCATTGTCAAGTGTTGATTTCATACCTTTCAAGCGGTGTTCTCATATCTCTATGGGATTACTAATCCTTTTGATCATCGAGATTGTCATGTCAGTTCTTTCCAACCGGTGTGCTTCTCTTCAAGTGGATCCGATCATTTAAACATTTGTGAGATCAATTCTAAGTTTTCTCAACGTTATAAATTCCATCTCCCCAAGTTGCCTTTGTTTTCCCGCCCTCCCACCCTTTTCTTCAAGGACTCATATATTTTAATCAAGTATCTTTTTGTTGATGGGAAGTCTCTCCATTAGTTTCCGTCAATGTTCTTATCCGGTGATTCTCAGGAGGATACTAAGGAAGCTTCAAGTTTATCATTCTTCGTTCTCTTTTCTTCTCTGGTGGATTCAATTCAAGCTTTCTTGATCGTATCCTTTCCTCGTTTCAAATGTTTCCCATGCCGGTGCACTTCTCAATCACTCACCTTTTGCTATTCATTTGTTCCGGAGTGTTGAAGACTTCTTAGAAGAATCATGTTTCCATTCTTAATCCTTTCGAGTACTTCGAGGTTTTTCTCTCATTCAAGCTATTTAATTCTATCGGTGCTATCTCTATTTCAAGCAATCCTTCAACGATGGTTCTTTTGAGTGGGCCCTAACCCACAGGTCTTTTCCCAGGATCTTACCTGACTATTTTGTTTTTCCGAAGCTATTATATAATTCTTTTTCAAAGTTGACGTAAGAATGAATTATCATCAGTCATGTGCCTTGTCCAAGATCGCTTTCAAATTCTTTTCATCTTTGGCTCAACTTTTTCTTTTCTTTTCTTTCTTTTAATCCTTCCGGAGTGTCTCAACAATTCATGGTGGTGTTTCTCGTCGTCATTCTTGAATTTTGAAGACCGAAGAAGAGTCCCTCTTAAATCCTTACCCATTCTTCCAAAGATGCGTAGTTCAAGCTTGATGCCATCCTCTCATAATTGTTTTCGACTGTGAGAATTCTTTTCACCATCCGGAGCATTTCATGAGTTGTTTCCATTTCTTTCCTCTGAAGGCCATCATGTCATAATTCTTCATTCTCAGCGTGTAGCTATCGTTCTCCAAATCTTACCGGTGCATCATTCAAATATCCTCTAATCAGTTCATGATCTCTTTCTTCTCTTGTATTTAAATCCCCTCAAGTATCTTCATTCGTTTTCCAATTCTTCCGGGTGAATTGTGCCTTTGCTACTTTCATTTTCAATTCTTACGGTGGCTCGTCCAACATTCCTCTTCCGTTGTTATCATACCAATTCATTCGTTGTTTCCAAATCCCACCGGTGGTTCCATTAATACCTTCTCAAGTTTACGCTATATCTCTCTTAATCCTTTCTACGAGAATAAGTAGTATGCCAAATCTGTTGTTTGTCATCAATTTAAATTGGTAAAGGATACGCATACCGTAATTCTTATTATTGTTTCATCCGAGTGATCTAGTTTCTTCTTTCCAGAGTTGTTCATCATGTCACATTTCTCAGTTCGAGATGCTTCATCTTTTTTTTTCCGGAGTTCCAAGTTTTCTGCATTATCTCGTCGCGAAGCTTCATCTAAATCATCACAAGGCTCACCTTGTTATTTCAACTTCCCTTTCTTTCTTTCATCCTTTTTATTACCGGAGTTCTTCATGGAGGCTCTACATGGTGGTTCGTCAAGGATTCTTTCATTCTTCAATTGTTCCTCTTTTCTAATGGAGTGTTTTCAACTTTGTTCATCTTTGTTGTTTTCTTTCTTTCATTTTGCTCAATCTCTCAAGGTTCTTGGTTTCACTCGTTTGTCGAAGAAGCAACTTAGTTTACCTCTTATCTTTCTCTTCCTTTTCCCTCCGGTGTCATCCTAGATCTCGGGACAAGATCCTCTCGTAGTGGTGGAGTGTTGTAACACCCTGAGACCGATGCTCCAGTCGACTTCCATATTTTTCGTTGCTGTCGTGTGTTTTACTTTTGTTTGTTGCTTTTCTTCATGTCATCATTTGCATTGCATCGGCACTCCATTGTCGTCATGTTTTAAAACTTGCATCCGTTCGTAGTTGTCGTGTCCCCCTTGTCTTCGTTGTCTGTTTCGAGACCAACCAGGTTCTCATTTCCCTCTTGTTTGACCACCTTATCTCTTGGCACAGCCATGGACTCTCTTTCGCAACCTCGCGCACGTGCGAATGCTTCCCGAACCCGACCCGCACAGTCATGACCGTTGAGTCCGGATCATCCCCAAACATCTAGAAAATATCTCCGTTTCCTTATTTGGACTTCCATAGCATTTTTTTCTTGACCGTCCGATTTCGATCAGATGATCCAAACTCCCTCCTTTCCTTATATATAGAGCAGCCCCTAACCTAATCTAGTCCAACCCTAAATTTTAGGCAGGCTGTCCCATCCATCTCATCGCCGCCTCCACTCCACCAAATCCCCTCGGGATCCCTTCTCCTCGTTTTCCTCCAACCACCAACCAGCGCTCCCCACTGCTCCTCCCCGATTCGCTCGCCTGACCAACCAGAGCAGCTCCTCGATCCACTCCATGCCGACCCCCATCGCCCTCCTCCCGTGCTTCCCGCGTGCCACCGCAAGCAGCAGCACCACTGGAGCTCCCTTTGTCGTCGGTCACCACCACCAGGTCGTCCCGCTCCCTGCCATCTCCTTCCTCTCGCTTTGTCTGCTTTCTCTGGATGCCTCTCACCTCTCGGCCTCTCTGTTCAAGCAAGAGCAGTCTCGCCATCGCCGGAAACGGGTACCTTCGTCCTGGATCCGTCCTGATCCGGCCGCCTCTAGTCGTCCCTGCCACCAAGTGCCGCCGTCGACCTCCATCTCGTGCCAAGTCCAGCGCCCCTGCTTCCCTGCGTCCCCTGCTTCAGGTCAAGCTGCTCGCTCGACCCCGCCGCGGCCTCCTCTGTTTCGGGTCATGCCCAGCTCCGCGTCGACTTCCCCAGCACAGCCGCTGTCCTTCCTCAAGTCCAGCCAGCGCCATGCCCCGTGACCCCTCCTGCTGCTAGCACTGCTCTGCTCTGTCGAAGACGACGAGCACCCGCCCGAGCCAGCAGCGCCCTTGACTGCGCGCGTGGGCCGCATCCCGCGCAAGTCCCTCCTCATGCCGATCCCCGTCTTCCTCCTCATCGTGCCGTTCGTCAGTCCCGCTTCCGCCTGGCCCTGCTCCTGTGTAAGGAGGACGACCAGCGCCAAGTCCCACAGCGCCCGTTGACCGCGTCGCTGCCTCCAGATCGACCTCATGCACCTGGGCCACCTCCCCTTCTCCGTTGACTGCGGCCTAGCTCCCTCACCACCGACTGGGCCGAGCCCATGGGTGAGCAGCCCCCTCCAGCCCTCTCCTGTGCATGTTTGGCCAGCCAGATTCGGCCCACATCATTTTTTCCAGTTCCGAACGTTTTAGCAATTTTATCCAGAGACTGCCAGTTTTACAGGAAACCCCTTGCACTTCATGCATTTAATAACTCCATAACCGTGCATCATATGTAAAAACTTTAAACATGTAAAATGCTTAGAATTTTGTGTAGATTAATAATATCCCACTTTCATCCATGTTTGAAATGTTTAAAATGTTGTTTGATTAAATTTGCTCAAATGCCATGCTAAAATGATTTGTTTCATAACTAAATAACCGTAGCTCCAATTTTAATAAACTTTATATGTAAATGGGGTGGAAAAATGCCTAGTTTAACATGGTCCACTTTATTTTCCTGTTTAACAACAATAAAATATGGTTTAGGGCAGAACAGTACCAAAATTGAAATATGGACATGAGGATTTTCCGGAATTGTTGTTTGTTGTTTTCGGCCTCATTTAATCTTGCCTAGATAGGTAGTTTAATTATGTTTCACCTCTTGCCATGTTTATAACAACATGTAATATTGTTGTGTTCCTAGACGAGAGTGAACTAAATACTTGCATGTGGTGTTTCGTCAATATGCAACTCGTTGCATATTGATCTCTACTTAACTTGTAGTATTGTTTGTTGCACTTGCCATGCCATGCCTCATTAAACCGGACATGCATCATACTTGATTGTGCATCATGCCATGTTTATGATTGTGCATTTACCATGTTGTTTGTTTCTTTCTGGTGTTGCTTCTTAGTTCTGGTAACGTTGCGATTGTGAGGATTCGTTCGACTTCTCCCATTCGTCTTCTTCATGGACTTGTTCTTCTTCCTAGCAGGATTTCAGGCAAGATGACCGCTACCCTGGATCTCATTACTATCATTGCTATGCTAGTTTCTTCGTTCTATCGCTATGCTGCGCTACCTATCATTTGCTCTTCAAGCCTCCCAAACTACCATGACAGCCTCTAACCTTTTCACCCTTCCTAGCAAACCGTTGCTTGGCTATGTTACCGCTTTGCTCAGCCCCTCTTATAGCGTTGTTAGTTGCAGGTCAAGTTGAAAATTGCCCCCTTGGTGGACATGATTATGTTGGGATATCACAATATCTCTTATATTATTAATGCATCGATATACTTGGTAAAGGGTGGAAGGCTCGGCCTTATGCCTGGTGTTTTGTTCCACTCTTGCCGCCCTAGTTTCTGTCATACCGGTGTTATGTTCCCGGATTTTGCGTTTCTTACGCGGTTGGGTGATTTATGGGACCCCCTTGACAGTTTGCTTTGAATAAAACTCCTCCAGCAAGGCCCAACCTTGGTTTTACCATTTGCCTCACCTAGCCCTTTTTCCCTTGGGTTTCCGAAGCCCGAGGGTCATCTTTATTTAACACCCCCCCCCGGGCCAGTGCTCCTTCGAGTGTTGGTCCGAAACGGGCGACTGCGGGGCCACGTCGAGGAAACTCGAGGGTTGGTTTTACTCGTAGGCTGACCTATCCGGTGTGCCCTGAGAACGAGATATGTGCAGCTCCTATCGGGATTTGTCGGCACATCGGGCGGCTTTGCTGGTCTTGTTTTACCATTGTCGAAATGTCTTGTAAACCGGGATTCTGAGACTGATCGGGTCTTCCTGGGAGAAGGTATATCCTTTGTTGATCGTGAGAGCTTATCATGGGCTAAGTTGGGACACCCCTGCAGGGTATTATCTTTCAAAAGTCGTGCCCATGGTTATGTGGAAGATGGGAATTTGTTAATGTCCGGTTGTAGATAACTTGACACCAGATCCGAATTAAAATTCATCAACCTTGTGTGTAGCCGTGATGGTCTCTTTTCGGCGGAGTCCGGGAAGTGAACACGGTTTTGGGTTATGTTTGCCGTAAGTAGGAGTTTAGGATCACCTCTTGATCATTGCTAGCTTCACGACTTTTCTGCTTGCTCTCTTCTCGCTCTTATTTGCGTTGGTTAGCCACCATATATGCTTAGTCGCTGCTGCAACCTCACCACTTTACCCCTTCCTTTCCCATTAAGCTTTGCTAGTCTTGATACCCATGGTAATGGGATTGCTGAGTCCTCGTGGCTCACAGATTACTACAACAACAGTTGCAGGTACAGGTTTGCAATGATCATGACGCGAGAGCGATGTTTGCTTGTTTTGGAGTTCTTCTTCTGCTTCTTTTTCGATCAGGGGATAGGTTCCAGGTCGGCAGCCTGGGCTAGCAGGGTGGAAGTCGTTTGAGTGTCCGTTTGTGTTTCATACGTAGTCGGATGATGCTCTAATGTATTGTCATGTTGTATTCGTGTGGCATTGTATGCCTTTTTGTATGTATCCCCATCTATTATGTAATGTTGATGTAATGATATCCACCTTGCAAAATCATTTCGATATGCGGTTCTATCCTTGGTGGGACCTTCGAGTCTCTTTAGGATAGTATCGCATATTGGGCGTGACATCGAGCACCGACAGTTGCTCTAGCACTGACAGTGGCAGCAGCTTAGTCTGACCCAGTTGAGGATTGGGCACCGACCACGTCAGCGGATCAGTCTGATCTACCGGAGGATCGGGCATCGACACCGGCGCCAGCTCTACAAGGAGCACCATCTCCGGCAGCAGCAGCGGCTTCGGCACCTGCACCAACACTTGCACTTGCATTTGGTCCGGCCCGTGCAGTTGCACCGGCAACAAACTGGGCTGCAGTTCGCAGTTTATATACCAAAGTCCTTACAAAAACCGACATGTCCACCTTCTTGGTAAGCATTGGCCGCCCAACTGCTTCATTCTTTTTTCTTTCCATGTTGTTTCACAAGATTCACAGTGTTGATCTAACTGTTTGGGTATGTCTTCTTGTTTGCAAACAGAGAATTCCTAGAGCAACGAGGGAGTCGTTCAACAATCTGGGCGGCCGCGGCCAAGTTTCTCTTACCATGCACAGCCTTGGTGTGAATGAACCTGCTCAATATACCGTAAGTACAAAGGATGGTCGCATGATGATTGATGCTAAAGGATGGTCAAGGTTCAAATCTAAATCATATCTTGCGATAGGGGATGATGTCAAAATCAAGCTTTCTCGGGAAGGAGAGCTGGTCCAAATCAACTTTGAAATTCTTCAGTAGCAGCACGCAACTGCCGAACTGATCTATCCTCCGAGAGATTTTGATGTAATAATCTGGCATGGTGAAACAAGTGTCCTATGTGTATAACTAGTACGACAGTATTATTTATCACATGGTATATCGTTGATAGAATTGCAACACTGATTGCTGGTTGGAACTGTCGTTTGATTTCATTCCAATAGCTGCCGTGCTTTATTCAATTTTGTGTATTCGCCTTGCGACAACATCTAAAACCAGTGCAGTACCGATCGCTTGCAATATGAAAAGCGCTGAGGTAGAACACATGGCCCCCCAAACATGCAGGGTCGGCCTGCGGCCCAAAGTCCAGAACCGTGAGCCTATCTGAGTATTATATTCTCAGTTGAACCCCCATAAAAAAGCTGAACCCCCATAATGCACGTGTGTTGTAGAGGGAGTATATTTCTCGGCAAGGTGAGCCTCTGATATAAAAGATTTGTATATTTCTTTACAGAGGGAGTATCACTCTGTCAAAAAATATATTTATGTGTAACTAGTTACTCCTGTCTTTCTACTTCCTTTCGCTGATATGTGGGGCAACCGTCAACGGGGTCCACGTGCCATATGCACAAATTAGAGTGCACAACTTCACGGTAGACACACCCCGTGTCGGGGGTTGGGTGCGACATATGCCAAAGGATGGCTTATCATGGTGGGAGCAAGTAGAATGTCGCCGGTGCCCGGAAGCGGGGTGAGGCGAAGACATGCACGCCGACGGATCTTACCCAGCTTTAGGGCTCTCCGAGGAGATAACACCCCTACTGCTGCTCTGCGGGGTCTCCGCATGATCGCTATGGGAAAGTGAATACAAGGTTGCTCCTAGAGTTGTTTCCTGGAGGTAGGAGAAGGCAAGGCTAGCTCCCTCCTTCCTATATGATCGGGTCTAATGCTAAAGAAGCTACCCCCCTTGCATGGGTGCCCCGGGGGGATTATATAGGCCTGCCCCCCCAGGGATACAATGGTAATCCGGTTGGGCGCGGGTCCCAGCCGTCTGTCTCTCAGGCCGCTGTCTTCTCCGCTGACTACTGGGGCCCGCCAGTCACAGGCCTGGTACTGTAGCGGTGCTTCTGATGATGCTGGCTTGGTCATGGGGTCATGGCAACAGTGCCGCCGTCTGGCGGGCGATCACTGTCGCCATTCCCCGTCTTGTCTGGTTAATGGTGTGCGGGGCCCGTGGGAGGGGCCGGCCGACTCCAGGGGGCCGACTCTCACGGGGCCGTCTTTGTGGCGCTCTCGCCGCCTTCGATACTCCCGTTGACGGGCCGGTCCCGCCGTCTCTGGGCCATACAGGTAGACCGTCGTGGGCACAGTGCGCCGCCCATGGGGGCTGTGGTCAGGGCAGGCATGGCAAAAGTGCCGCGCCACGATGAAGATCTCCAGCGATACGGCACACTGTAGCCATGCCAGCCCCTCGTAAGCGGGGTAGAGACGGCCACGCCATGACCGTACTCCGCCCTGTCCATCGTGGCGAAGGAAGGAGGTGGTTGGAGTCGCGGGCCGTTTCCCACAACCGGCTTCTCTGGAAGTCGTCAGCTAAGAGTCGGCTTATCTGGAAGCCGTCTCCTGAGAGTCGGCTTATCTTGAAGCCGTCCCTGGGACTCGGCCGTGAGGGACAGTTGCTGCCGACTCCCAGGAGGCGGCTCTTTCATCACGGGGTCTCGAGGGGCGCAGTCTACCCTGATGTTTTGAAAGGTGATGGGGCTCGGGTTAGCCTACCCGTGGCCCATTACTCCGACACCCCGGTCGTAGCGCCGCAGTAATGTCCAATGAGCCGTGAAATCACAACCCCCCCCTTCCAGCTTTAGCAATAAGCTGGATGGACGAAGCGGCAATATTTCACTGGGCCTGAATCCCCTTCTCCCTCGTCTGCTTGTTCAGAGAATACACCCGCTCGGCGATTGCATAGGGTTTTCTCATGGAGAACCAGGTACGAATTCTTCATCCATCCCTGATAAATCCAAGTCCCTTGGTCGCAGGTAATCCTAGGATGGCAGCCGCCGCCGTTGATACATTTTTCTTCGTACTAAATCTAGTGTGTTTCAGTTGCAGTGCCCAAAGTGCGAGTACCCTACAGATTTCTGCGCCCACGGCGAGACGCCACACTTGTTCCTTCTCATCCTACCACAACATTTTGAAATGCGCACAGTATGTTCCTAGAATCATCTTCTCTATC
This sequence comes from Triticum dicoccoides, assembly GCF_002162155.2. NCBI lineage: Eukaryota > Viridiplantae > Streptophyta > Magnoliopsida > Poales > Poaceae > Triticum > Triticum dicoccoides. The sequence continues at coordinate 162,353,974 of NC_041381.1, forward strand.
CGAGAGGGTGGTTTTTTTTGAACATGCTGTGTTCTCATATTATTTTTCCTGCAGTGTATTATTTGCTCTGCCAGAACACATGTACCCAAGATGCTCGGCCTTGCCATAACTGAATACACTAGTTTAATGGTCACAGTGAAGAAAATCCGTGGATATTACTTCCGAGTTAGGTTCATGAACCAAGAAGATCGCTGCTTTTTTTATGGCCAAACTTGGATAAACTTTCTCAAGTGTTACAGAATGAAAGTTGGCACACGAATGTTGATGGAAATAGCAGAACCTGGTCTCATCTTCACTGCGATCTTCCACCCCGACGTCGTTCCAATTGTTCATCCAGGTTAGTTTTGTATCTAGTTCTTGCTTGTTGCCTCGATTACTTCTTAATCCACCTATTCTGTCTAACTAATCACAATTTAACTTTAGAAGTAGCAACGAATCTCTCACGAAGATGCTATTTCTAACTAATATTTTCTTATAATTGGTGGCACGTGTAGGTTTTTTCAGAGTTAAGCAGTCTGCTCGTTTGTTACTCTGTAGTAACTCGGCTGTTACTAATGGCACTGAAGTTGACTAGATCGACATCCACAAGTTCCTACACTTTATCGGTCGTCTTGAGGTCCTTGTGGGGCGTTTCAATGGTGGAAGGCCACGTGGGATATGTGTGCCACTGCTGCACTCGTTGAACAGGTCCAACTGTGTCGAGAAACTTATGGTACGAGCTGTTTTCTGTTATATATGTTGTTCATAAACTATTGCTTATACACAGTTTTACAGCTGTGATCTTCTTGAAACAGGAACTGCCGAGTTCTATTGTTCCTATACAGATGCCTGACCATGGTCGGGTTAGACTTGCGCTTGGTCACAACATTATGTTTATGTCGACCTACTCAATTCCCCTTGGAGGTGAAAAGATACTTATTAGTGGGTGGTCTCAAATAATGAAGGCCTGTCCATCTTGGAGAATAGGACAGAAGATTATGTTCATGCTTTTCCATGGCTCTAAAGTGAATATCCTGTTTATTGACCATGTTGCGAGATGAAGATGCTTTTAGAAGGTTGTGGATGCGCGGGGTGGCGCCTGGGCCTTGTCCTGGGGCTTGGCGGCCTTGGTTAACTGTAGGCAAAGTAGCACTGTTCGAGGCATGCTTTGTACGGTTGAACCTATATAAGTACTCATACTGCTTTCAGCTTTGGTTGTTAAGTGCCCCTGCTGGTTTCAGTTAAGGTTGTTAAGTACTCCTGTTGTTTTTACAGTTTGTCGTGTTTCTTCAGTCCTGTCTTCCTCCAGCCGCCAAAACCAAACCAGCACCGGCGGGGCCGCCTACTTTCGCCTCCCACGGCTGGTTGCGCCTCAGCGCACGCATCGCCGCCCCACCATCTCCTAAATCGTTAACGCCGACGTCCTCCGCGCGCTTTGGTGCACTCGTCGCGGCGCCGCCCTCTCACGTTGTCAACATGGTTAACAAACAACAAGAATCGGTAGAAATACGTGGAGAGGATGATAGTAGGGGCCCACCACGTCAGCGTATGGAAAAATAAAATGCTTCCTCCTAGTGTTTTCCTGACATTGTGAGCGTATATAGTCAATAAACAAGAGAACAACACAAGATCGGCTGACACCTGGGATGTAGCTACTCGAGCAGTATTTTTTTTGTTTGGTATTGTTGAGACGGAGCAGGGTTTGAACTGGGCTGTGGCCCATCTAGCCCAGGCTTATAATTTTTGTTCACCATGTGACCAGCCCAGCTATTTTTTCTTTGTGAAAATGAGCCCAGTTTATTTTTTCTGAACAATACCCAATCCAGGCCTACTTATTTTTCTACGCCCTGATGGGCTGCAACTCTTTCGAGACACCTGCAAATGGGTTGTAAATATAAAAACAGATGACAAATTGGCAATTACTTTATAATTTCTGATTTTTTCACATTTTCAGATTCCTATTTCACTGGGCATTAACCTAATTTAAATATATCTTCAAAGTACTTTAAATCTGGCTCGACATTTCGGTATTAAAATAGTTTGGAACCCACAGAAATATGTGAAATTGGCCCTGGCCAACCAAACAAAACGACTGCAATAAATTGCATAACAAGTTGCCATGAGCTATATATAAATTATTAAAGAAAAGAGGGAGTGGTCTGACTTGTGGGCCTGTTTAGTTGACGCGTATGCAAGATTTTTTTAGTTATTATATACTACATCAGCAAACGATTCTAGCAGACATAACTGTTGGATGTCAATCCAACGGTCGTCGTGTTTCTTCAATCTCTGATCTTCTTGCTCCAGTCGCCAAAGCAGCACCGGCGGGACCGCCTCCTGCCTCCCGTGGCCGGCTGTGCTGCCGCACAGGCCTCAGGGCCCCATACTACTCCCACTGCTGGCCAGGGCATCCCTCTACTCACCCACACCCCCTGTTATTCTGCGGCGACGGCAGCCTCACACCGCAGTCGAACCGGTGAACCCTCGTACTCCTCTCCGCGCAGGCTTCCACTGCCGCGTCTTCCCCAGCTCCGCGTCGTCCCCTTCCTAGGCCTTGCCGTGGTCCACCACCGTGGTGCTCTCAGTGCAGCGTGGTCAATGTGGTCAATGACCGACTTCCGTCGGAAGAGTACTGTACGTGGAGAGGCTGACAGTTGGGTCCACGGCAGCCGCAAGGAAGTGCCTACTTATTACGCAGAAAATAATTATTCCTCCACTAGACAGCAGGGACCCAACGAATGGGACACCAGTATTTCACGAAAAAAACGTCTCCCCTGACTGCTGGGACCCACAGGACGGGCCACCGTATTTTGCGAAAAAAACGTTCCCCCCACTGTCAGCTCGGACCCACCAGAAGTGCCTCCTTATAACGCACAAAAAAATGAATACCCCCCTGCTAGCTGGGACCAACCTTGGTGAGAGGCTGACTTGTGGGCCTACTAAGTTGACTGGGACGGAGGCCTTTGTCAACTTTAGTCAATATACGAATGATACAAGCTCCAGTGACCGTATGATGTCCATCCAACGGCCGTAGTGCTTCTTCAACCTCTGGTCTTCTTGCTCCAGCCGCCCAAAGCAGCGCCGGTCGTGCCGCCTGCTCCTGCCACCCATGGCTGGTTGTGATGCCGCGGAGGCCTCACCGCCCCTACTACTCCCACCGCTGGCCAAGACATCCCTCTACGCACCCACACCCCCTGTTATTCTGCGGCGACGGCAGCCTCACACCGCAGCCGAACGAGTGAACCCTCATACTCCTCTATGCGTGGGCATTCACTGCCCCGTCTTCACCGGCTCCGCGTCGTCCCCTTCCTAGGCCTCGCCGTCGTCCACCGCCCTGGTGCTCTCGGCGCGGCGTGGTCAACATGGTCAAGGAATGGCTTCCATCGGATGTGGACTGTACGTGGAGAGGCTGACAGCTGGGTCCATGGCCGCAGCAAGGAAGTGCCTCCTTATTACGCGCAAAATAATTATTCCTCCACCTGACAGCGGGGACCCACCGGACGGACCACCGTATTTCACGAAAAAAATGTCCCCCCTGTGTGCTGGGACCCACCAGCTACATCTTCGCACGCAAGGAAGTGCGTCTGAAAAAAACGATTCACCCCCCGACTGCTAGGACCCACCAGCTACATCTTCGCACGCAAGGAAGTGCTTCCGAAAAAAACGATTCGCCCCCCTGACTACTGGGACCCACCAGCTACATCTTCGTACGTAAGGAAGTGCGTCCGGGCAAAAAAACCAAAACAAAACGATTCGCCCCCCTGAGTGCTGGGACCCACCAGCTACATTTTCGCAGGCAAGGAAGTGCCTGACAGTCAGGACCCATCTAGTCGAAGCGTATGTAGCGTTGTCATTCTGGTCGCGAACGTGTACGTACATACTGGTCGATGTAGAGGCACGCACGTGTCGTAGTAGAGGCGTGCACGTAGCATGTACACATACTGCAGCGGCGAGGGTGCAAGAAAGAAAATACGCCACATACGTACATACGGACAGGGTCTCGAACGCCTACTCAGGCATACGTACGGCCAGTGCTTGTGTACATGGCTGGGTCGGAAGGAAGAAACAGTGTCGTCGTCGTGTTCATGGGGAGGCAACGGAATGCGTCGTGTTCATGGGGAGGCAACGAAACGTGTGGGAGCCAACCGGCTGGGTCGGAACGGAATGCGTGGTCGTGTTCATCGGGAGGGCTTGGACGGAACAAGCAATGGAAACTAGGCCTGTCGTACCGCACAACAGAGGAAACAGACCTCCTACGTTCGGAACAGGGTCCTGTTGATCGGGAGGGGTGTGGCGTACCGCAAAACGGAGGAAACAGACCTCCTACGGTCGAAACGGTGGTCCTGTTGATCGTGAGGGGTGTGGCGTACCGCAAAACGGAGGAAACGGACCTCCTACGATCGAAACGAGGGTCCTGTTGATCGGGAGGGGTGTGGCGTACCGCAAAACAGACGAAACGGACTTGTGTTGGAGCGCTACGGTCGAAACGGGGGGTCCTGTTCATCGGGATGGGTGTGGCCTACCGTAAAACGGGACTCCACGGGATATTGTTCATCTCCACCGTCGACCTCCTCCAGCCTCCACGGGCTATCGTCGACCTCCTCCAGCCTCCACGGGCTCCTGTTCATCCATCCTCCACCGCGTGCTACTCCACCGGCTACTGTTCAACCACCCCTCCACCGTCTACTGTTCATCCAGCCCTCCACCATCTACTGTTCATCCAGCCCTCCACACCACGGGCTCCTGTTCAACCACCCCTCCACGGCCACCCCTCCACCATCTACTGTTCATCCAGCCCTCCACACCATGGGTTCCTGTTCATCCAGAGGCAATGCCAGCGCTCACTTTTCATCCACCCCCCCTGCAACACTCACTGTTCATCCCAGAGGCATCATCGATCGGCTTTAGTTAGCAGCAGTAGCGAAGGAATCGCTCCATCGGGTTCAGTTAACAGCCATCGATTGATCGCTCGGGTTCAGTAATGCGTAGCCTGCAGTGCAATTGCTCGGGTTCAGTTAGAGCCCAACGCCTCGCTCGGGTTCAGTGAGAACCAACGCCTCGCACGTGTACGAGAGAAACATGCATCGCTCGGCCCCCGACCTCCCACTGTAACCGGCAACTCTCCGAAATTTTCCTCCCCCTCGCTTCTACCATAGTTTTTTCCATCATGGACAACCCAAAGAATGTCATGCAGCTGCGTCTCCGGCCCGCCCAGAACGAAAAGCCCATTTTCTGTCATGATTTTTTGTGATAGAAGTAGGAGCCCACCACATCTATGATGATACCGGGTTTTGTCACAATTATCGTCATAGAAGTGTCATATGTATAAAAAAAGGGCAACCTGGTGCATGTAGCTCCCGCTTGCGCAGGGTCCAGGGAAGGGTCCGACCACTTTGGGTCTATAGTACGCAGCCTTTCCCTACATTTCTGTAAGAGGCTGTTTCCAGGACTTGAACCCATGACCTCATGGTCACAAGGCAGCAGCTTTACCACTGCGCTAAGGCTCCCCTTGAGAAGTGTCATATGTATGACAGAAAATAAATTCATTCGGCCCAAAATGTCATGGATGTGTCTTTTTTTGTAGTGCTAGCTACCTCCTTCAAAAAGGAAGGTGCTTACGCAGTCCAACCCGACGCGCGCCGCTCAGTCGCTGACGTCTATTAAGCTTCGGCTGATGTATATGACATAGAACGCCCATACTATGCCCATGTGATGGTTAGTGCTATCAGGCCAGAGGCCCCTCGGATCAAATATCCAAATCATAGTGGATTAGGAACGCGTGGTAACAAGTAGAGACTCACGAAAGATGTGACCCCGTTGCCCTATCTCGAGGACTTGCGGCAAGGGCTAGGAATGCCCGGCCACGCCTCGTAATTATCTTGCGGGCACCCTCTAGGTCAATCCATCTCCACATCACTCGCGGGTACCCCTCAGGGTCGACCCGCCTTTCCGAGTAACAATTCTAAGGTCCAAGTATCCGTGTTTCCAAATCAAGGGGAAAACCCGAGGAATCACCCCCGATGAATTCCACTCACTATAATCATCAAGGTGAACGTAAGAGGGACCACCCTCGAGGTCCATACTTGAGGGGTTGCACGACAGAGTCGTATCGGAAGTGGTTAAAGAGGAAATCACCCTCGATGAGCACGACCAAATAGCTACACTACAGGGTTAACATCAGAAGTGCTGACGAGGCCTCACCCTCGGCACTCGATAGTAACCCAGTAGTGTCGAGCAACTAAGGGGAAGTGATGTGCGGTGCTGGGGCCTGGTCTTCGATCCCATCGATCGGGTCTTCTATGATGAAGGCGGGGCAACAAGGACAAGGTGGGGGTGACTGATGGATCACTAACCAACCTATACTAACCAGTTTAGGGTAAGCAGGTAAGGTAACAATAAGCAGGTTACAAATGCAGGCTATGCATCAGAATAGGAGCAAACAATAATCGTAGCAAAAACTAATGCAAGCATGAGAGAATGGAATGGGCGATATCGGGATGATGAACGGGGGTGCTTGCCTGGTTGCTCTGGCAAGGAGGGGTTGTCGTCGACATGGTCGATCACAGGGGCAACATCGGTCTCGGGGTCTACCAGAGAGAAGAGGGGGAAGAAACAGTAAATATAAAGCAAACATAGCATCACAAAGCATAACGTGGAAATATGTTGTGCCGGGTGTGACCTAACGTATGGCTACACGATATAGGTGAAGGGGGGATTCAACCGGGAATGTATTCCCGGTTCCGGACCTATGTCAGACAGATGACCGGAGGGGAATGTTCCATGTTCAAATAGTTAGAAGCATCTGACGGGTATGTGGTTAGTGTATTCGGGTTCGTCTCGTTGTTCTGAGCAACTTTCATGTATAAAGTTTTTCCAACCGAGCTACGGTTTATTTTCTATGAATTTTCAAAGATTAAACCATTTTCTGGAATTATTTAAATTAAAAGAAAAGGGAATTATGACATCAGCATGATGCAATGCTGACGTCAGTAGGTCAACAGGTCGGCTGACCAGTCAAACCAGACAGGTGGCGCCCACATGTCAGCCACTGTAATTAACATAGTTTATATTAAACTAATTTGAGGTTAAATAGCGGTGTTAATTAGGTTTTAATTATTAAAAAATTTTAATTAATTAATATAGGCGGTGGGGCCCATGTGTGAGTGGCACTGGGCTGCATGGTCAGTAGTTGATTGGGTCAACTAGTCAACTGGGACCCGCGGGGCCCATTGGCAGTGGCTCTGGGGTAGCCCCAGGCTAGCCACGTCGGCGACCGACGGTGAAGCTATGGCGACGCAGATCGTGGTGGCGCGGCTCAGGACTTAACCGGAAAATCGCCACAGGGGGCCGTTTCGAGCGCGGCCAGGCTCGTTCGGACGCGGGAGGAGTGGCGCATCCAATCGCGACCTTAGCTCGGGCGGGGGCGGGCTACAACGACGACGACGTCGAGCGGGGCGGACGGCCCGAACGGGCGTTGGCGGGGTTCGAGCGACGGGGCTCGGCAAGAGCAGCGGACGCGCGCCTTGGGCCCCTGGGAACCCTAGGAGCATGATGTGGCACTCAGCCGCATGTGAAGGCGGCCATGGCGGTCATCGGCGAGGTCCTTCGGGCGAGGTACAGGAACAGGGCTACGGGGCGCAAAGCAAGCTGTGTGAAGTGCCTACGGTGCCTACTCGACGCAAGAAGAGGAACAGTGGCATGCACGGGACCAAATGGTCACTGTGGCCACACCGGCAATTAGGCCAGGTGGCGGCGCGTTCGGGTGAGCGTGAGGAAGTATCTAGCAAGCGTGCGGGAGCGAGCAGAGATATGGGGAAGGAGGAGGGGCTCACCGAGCGGCACGCCAATGGCCCTTGGCAGTTTAGGAGCGCAGGGAAAGGCCGAATCGACGACGGCGGTGTCCGACGACCCGGGCAGGAAGAAGGAGGGGATCCAGCATTGCGGGGCTTGCCAGCTCCAGCGAGCAGCGCCGGGCGATGAAGCAAAGACCGGCGGAGTCCTCAGGCACCTTGGAAGGGTAGAACGACGCTGGTTGCCGCGACTGCGACTATGAGCGGCAACGGATGCGCTCGTTGGAGAGGGAGAGAGCTCGAGGGGGATCTAGTGGGGAGAGGGAGAAAGCGAAGCGGGCGAGGGGAAGGGATTGGCACGAGTGGGGTGGCAGAGCAAGTGGAAGGGGAGTCTGAGGCTTCGCCCTTATCCTCACTCGGCGAGGACGGCGAGGCGGTCCATCGGGGCACGCTCGGGCGTGCGCTGGGTCAGTGGAACAGGAGGGAGGGGAGAGCGACAGGGGTGGGGGCGTGGGCCGGCCTGCTGGGCCAGCTGGCTCGGGTGGGCCGAAGCCCAAGTGGGGCAGGGGCATTCTATCTCTCTCACCTCTTCTTTTTCTTTTAGTTTTTTTTCTTTTGAAAACTTTTCTATTTTCATTTAACAATAGCCTTTTACATTTTCTTTGGCAATAATTACCTTTTGCAAAAATGTGCCACTGGTGAAAACAAATACTAGGGGAAGTGGTGAACTACCACCATAAGCTTGGGATTTATTTGAATCCATTTGGAATTTTCCTAATTGGAAATGAATTTTAAAATGTTGTTTTGCACTGTAATAATTGCTTCTGTCCGCCTTAGCATTGTGGTGAAGTTGTTTTCCCTTAACAATAATTTGTTTTGGAATATTTCCTAAATGATGAACATTTTTCCAGCAACTTTGTGCAACTTGAAATTTTCACTTCGAATTTGAATTCGATTCAGAGAAGGAATTTTGTCATGGAATTGTCACGGCAGATGTCCTTAGTGTGAGTACTTAGTCGCGAGGCCAACGCATCTATGTGGTAGCTTGAGAGGGGTTGGGCGGAATCGAAAGACGCAACATAAGACAAGGATTTAGACAGCTTCGGGCCCTGGGAAACATCATCCGGTAATAACCTGCTGTTTGTGGCTAGGTCTCATTATGATCATGAGGGAGTCGCCGATAAGCCGACTCTTTGTGTCTAGCCTTAGAGATTGTTTCTTCTTGCTTGTCGCTCTTTTGGGGAGCCCTGCCCCTCCTTATATAAGTTGAAGGGGCGGCTTACATGTAGAGTCCTAGTAGGATTAGAACTAACTTATTCTCTATTACAAGTCAGATACAAGTACGGGTCTTGCTTCCTTGTAAAGGAAATATTCCTCATGCCTTCCGTCTTAAGCCGGCCCATAATAACATGAGTCGGCCTGCTTGGCCTTGGGCCTTTGTCATCCGTCTGACTGCATGGGCCATCATTAAGTTGCCAGGCGCGTGAGTTGTCACACCAGTGAACCGCCAGACCCGTAAGTCGCCAATCCTCCGGTGGGTTATGATGAAGCGCCAAGTCTGGTCGGGTCATACTTCCTGCCGGGTCATACCGCGGGGTATATCCCGGACATTAGCCCCCAGTTTAATTTGGATTTATCCATGTTAAACTGATCCTGTAAAATACATACAAGAACAAACTTGATAGGTTGTGCTCCGGGTTAAATATTTTCCTGAACCGGCACCTGATCATCTTTAAGTCCTTGTACTTTCCTCCTGGATGCATACTGAAGATCTTATAGCAAATCTCTTTTAACAGATATGTCCAAACCTTGCCAATGCAAAAAATCCAGGCACTTCTTCTAAAAAATCCGGGTCAATACGCCAGCTTCATAACCAATTTGCTGACATTAGCTTTTGTAGAGAAATATTATAAGAAATAATCCATTTGAGTCGGCCTTCAATGCTCTGACTTGACAAAAATATTGGTCTTGAAATATTCAACTGATATTCAGCCGGCTTAAAGATGTAGATCTTGCCGATTTATGATTGCCAAAATTGCCGAGTTATAAATAAATGATGTCGGGTCATGATTGTTGCAGACACCGGGTTAATCTGGTATACTCCAAACTGAGAATTTGAAGATTTTTTCTCCCTTATATGCATATCACCTGTAGCCCCCAAGTGCCGGGTTGTCATGCTTGCAGCAACCTGGGACTTGTAATTGCCTTATGCTCATGAAAACTTCAACCAGTGTAGCCCCCAATGGCCGGGTCATTATGCAATAATGAGCAGGGACTTTGTAGATATAACCATGTAAACTTGAATAGCAACGTATAGCCCCCAAGGGCCGGCTTAGTAAGATAATACTGAGTCGAGACTTTGTATATAATTTATTGATAATAACATCATATACTATAATATAATATAATTTATTGGGGGCTTGAACCCACGTCCACAAGGTTACAAGCTTTGTACTATACCAACTAAATAGTGGACCATTCAATATAATGGATTAATGCTTGTGTACCTTGAATTTTTGACAGGAGCAATTGGTAGCCCCCAAGGGCCGGCTCATTACAATGGGATGAGTTGGGTCTTCAATAAGTTGATCAAAAAATGACTTTGCATTAGCCCCAAGTGCCATGGTGCATGCTGGCAGTGACATGGGACTTGCATATTCGATGTAATCTCAATTTGAATAATGTAGCCCCCAAGGGCCGGGTTGTAAGCCTGCAGCGACTCGGGACTATTCCTTTCATTGTAGAATAAATCATATCCATTGATAAAATAATAGCCATTGCGCCAAAGCGACTTTGAATACCTCATCTGTTGATAAGTAAATCTAGAATTTAAATACTCAGTGGCTCTTGGCCGATGGCGACTTAATGCGCATTCATTATAAGCCAGAATTTCTGTAATCCGGCGGCTTATAGACTTTGAGAAAATCCAAAATGGATAACCCTTTTGAAGCATCAATTTTGATGATGAGCTTGAACTTAAGCATTTATATAAGTCATAGTTCTGCAAATCATGCACAGAGTCTAAACCACATATGCGGCCTCTGTAGCTTTGACTTAACGTCAAAAGCCAGGGCGGGTAACTACCCAAATGTAGTCTTGTTCTGCACACGAGTAGATCACAAGAACCCTTGGCGGTTTACCGCAGGCGGGTCATAATATCTTACATATGACCACAGATGTGTAAAAAAGGAGTCACGGATAAGCCTGTTATGAATCATAACTTCGAAACATAACTATAATATCATACCTGTGATATTGAATTTGCACTGCCGGTTTATGTGACCTGCACAGTAAGGGTGATAACCGAATCTTTAGAAGCTAGGACTTCCAAATGTTTGATGATTGTCATATGTTGGCGACTTACCGTTCAAAGCCATGTCGGGTTAAATTTAAACCACACTTATACTTATATCTGAACCAAAAAAGTCTCAAGATAAAAATCAAAGAGTGTGTTCAAAAAATTTAATCCAATCAAGAAGAAAATCAATGCTTCTGATTCGAATACGATCAGTAAACCATTCCAAAGAGGTTAAGCTAGGATTCGAATACGATCATTTAGCCCCCAGGGGCTTCGGTGTTGCGCCGATCAAAAGGGTACTGACAGCTATGTTCTCTTTGGTTCGAATATGACCTATGTTTGAACAGGAAGCCCCCTGATGATCTTTAGAGTTTTTTAACGACGTTGATTCGAATACGATCAATGTCGGACCCAAAGGGGTTAAGCTATGATTTGAATACGATCAAGAAGCCCCCTAGTGAGTTTGGCATTATGCCGATTAAGAGGGTACCGACAACTATGTTCTCTTTGGTTCGAATACGACCTATGTTTGAACAGGAAGCCCCCAAGTGACCATATAAGTTTTGGCATTGCGCTGATCAAGAGGGTACTGATAGGTATACTCGATGAGCAGGAAGCCCCCAAGCGATCATAATAAGATAAGCCGTAATGCAGGATACCCATGTTTGAACCGCGCATCATGGCAGCAAGCTCCTTTTGGCACCCTTTAATATTTCTGAGAACTCGAACTTGCGAGAGATTAACTCTTTTTGAACCGGAACTTTAAGCCGGAACTTTAAAACGGATTTGAAAGCTACAAACTTTGTGAGAGATAAATTTACCTTGAGCCGGATTTTGAACCGGATTTGAGAGATTGAAAGCTTTGTGGTAAATAAATTTCCCTTTAACAGGATTTGAAGTTTAACCAAACCGTAGTGATGGTGACTTGTGCGCCTGCCCATTGAGCCATCCAGTGCAGACGGCGGTTGATAGTATATGATAATTTGCCTCCAATTTGTTGAAAGAAAACCGGGCTACCCAAGCTGTGACTTGCTCATACTCAATAAATAGCTCATGCAGACAGGTGCAGCCCGGTATGTTGATGTAGACCAGGCCGCGAGAGACGGACATCAAAGACGACCACGGCTTCAGAGGCAGCACAGATAGCTGAGCCGGTTGCGGTGTTACTAGCCGGCGTGGACAGGCAAGGTAGCCACATTATGTTGATGTAAACTGGTCTACAGAATGGCAATTTGCACATATATTCATTGAGCTTGATGGCATGATCAGATACTAGCACATTATACTGGTAGCGCGAGCTATACATCCATGACACGGCCATAGTTTTTGTAGTGAAAAATTGTCCTTCATAGACAATATTGCAGACCAAGGCGAAAATAAGCTGCTCTTTGACAAAAATAATATATGCTAATAACATATATTTTAGATGGATATCACCTGACGTGTTTAGGCCGGAAATAATCCACCATGAAGTTGATGGTCACTAGGTGAAACTGAAATTACTCAAAGGTGAGTCGGCCGCGGGAGCAGACAGATGAGTCAGCCGCGGCGTTGTAAGCCGGTGCGGACGAGCAAATTGTCCTGCTCATTGTAAGCCGGCGCGGACGCGAGAGACGGCCATGGCATTGTAAACCGGCGCGGTCGCGAGAGATGGCCACGATGTTGTAAGCCGGTGCGGGAATCCGTTGAGTAAGGTCAACCACCTATGCCAAATAATGTTTGGCGTGTCTCCATCTCCGCGGTATAATACCACTTTACGATGGGTAATTTCCCTGCATATAAAATACAACAGGGCAAAGTAGCTTTGCTCGGATGAATTAATATGTGCTTAAAAATAAAGTAAATAGCATCTGGTTTTTTGTCGGAGGTCGATCCAGTTGTGATAACAAGGCGACCATAAAAAAAGCCGGTAGGTACAGCCAGCCACGACATTGCAAACCATGCAGACGGAAAAATCAATCACATGCGCAGTAAGCCGTGTGGACGGCAAGTCAATCGTGGGCACGGTCCCGGTTAGTTGATGTAAACCGGGTCACAAGGACGGTGACTTGCACACGTTCGTTCACCGGGTAGTATGGCACAGATGAAATGTCGGTACAAGAACATTGTCAGTGCGTTCCATACCCGCAGTATAACACCTTATCTGAGGTGAACAATTTTCTGCAAAATAATATTACATGCCAAGTAATTGTCTTTAGAAGAATTAAAATACTGATAAAATACAGAGGAAAAATATCACCTGATGTATTTTGACGAAAGATATCACAAGGCCACATGGGCGACTCAACAAGGGGCGGGTCATCCGTGGAGAGGTTGAACGGGTCAAAACAAAATGATGCCTGGCAACGGCAACAGCAGGGCCACTAGGAAACTCATAGGTGGCCGTAGCACAGGTGGCAAGCCGGCTTGAACGGGGATCACAGTGGAGACCACGGCAGTGGCAACTCGTGGTGGCGGAGCGGCGGCTCGCTGGAGACCGTGATAGCGACTTGCCGGCAGTGGCTACGGCCGGGTCGCACAGATGCAGCCAGCAGCGGCGACTTGCCCGGGTGAGCGGGCGGCTTAAATCATCAAAGACGGGCGGCTCGGGCCGGCCGCAATACGTCCGCTTCCGGGTCGTTGTTTTCTTTTCCCATATGTATTGTAGCATATAATATCCACCCTTGGCAGAAGTAAAAACGCGACGTCTCGGGCGCGATCATGGCAGAGGCGAGCCCCTGGACATTTTGACTCGCCGTTGTTTGTTAATGTAACACCTGAGAGTATCTCCTGGATAGATGTAGTAAGAAAGAACAAAATATGAACCACCAGTAACCTTCACGTTTAACAGACTTCTCCAAAATCAATCAGTACATAGGTACTAGTACTTGAGGATGTGTCCCACGTTTCCACTAGTATTTTAGGATGTGCTACTTCACCCAAGAGATAGTGACTGCCTCAGTACTTGACCCACACATTTTTTCCTTTATGGGAGTGGATCATGAGTGGAGGAACATCATCAGTCAGCCGGTCAAGTATGCGCGCCATGCTGCGTCCGTACACCAAGGAAGCGAAAGTCTCTTGGGTCTTGATCTCCCTAAGAAAAAGAATACGCAGTCGTGCATCCAAACCTAGCCGGCACACAGTCGTTTTTGGTGACGCGGGGTCATGGAAAGGCGAGAAATTAATGCGGCAGCCCAGCAGAGTTGAAGTCGGCGGGTCATGGCCTTGGTGGTTCAGCGGGAGCCCACAACAAAGCAAAGCGAAGTTGGTCGACCGTGGTAGAAACGGTGATTTTAGAAAGCCGGCTGCGAGACAGATGCAACATACCACCAGGTAAAACCAGTAGCATTTAGTAATCCTCGGCTCCACACGCATCAGCTAGCACTTAATTAATATTTGTTTGATCTCCCAGATCGAGTAGTACTAGGATTGTCTGTTTGTGGCATACCAATACTACTCCCTCTCTCTTAGTTTACAGGGCGTGCGTGTACCCCTAAGTCGTCAATTTGACCAACCTTATGCAAGACATATATTACAAAAAGTATACCAATATAAACTTCAGATGTTCTATTTTCAAAAGTTATAATTTTTGTGTTATATAGTTTATATTAGGGTGATCAAATTGACAACCTAGGTATACGAGTAGGACTTGTAAACTGAGACGGAGGAAGTAGTTGGTTTCTCCACCACGATGAGTATATCCAAATAGCACAGCAGATCGCCTTTGGTTCGTCTCCAGCCGCCGCTTTGGAATTTCTCGGGAAACTGAAATGTACATGGGCAGCAACCACGCGGATGCGTGAGTCGGACAGCAACATCGGTAATAATCAGACCCGGCCGCTGAAACTACAGTGGATATCTGCGATGATTTCCATGAAAAAACTTCCGTCGAACTTGGCTGAATCTTAATTTAGACGGATTGTATGAACAGCAGATGCACACATAAACATAACCCTAGTTTCCTTTGAATTTGTCAGCTGTGCCCAGTGTTGTCTCATGGCAGGTTATCCAGCGCGATTGTTCTCTGCCAGCTCTTCTTTCCCCCTGCACATCACGAGCTTCTCGATCCCTGAAGAAATCCCATGGTGGGCGCCAACTGTCGTGGAATTGTCACGGCAGATGTCCTTAGTGTGAGGACTTAGTCGCGAGGCCAACGCATCTATGTGGTAGCTTGAGAGGGGTTGGGCGGAATCGAGAGACACAACATCAGACAAGGATTTAGACAGCTTCGGGCCCCGGGAAACATCATCCGGTAATAACCCTACATGCTGTTTGTGGCTAGGTCTCATTATGATCATGAGGGAGTCACCAATAAGCCGGCTCTTTGTGTCTACTCCCTAGAGATTGTTTCTTCTTGCTTGTCCCTCTTTTGGGGATCCCTGCCCCTCCTTATATAAGTTGAAGGGGCAGTTTACATGTAGAGTCCTAGTAGGATTAGAACTAACTTATTCTCTATTACAAGTCGGATACAAGTACGGGTGTTGCTTCTTTGTAAAGGAAATATTCCTCATGCCTTCCGTCTCAAGCCGGCCCACAATAACATGAGTCGGCCTACTGGGCCTTGGGCCTTTGTCATCCGTCTGACTGCATGGGCCATCATTAAGTCGCCAGGCTCGTGAGTCGTCACACCAGTGAACCGCCAAACCCGTAAGTCGCCAATCCTCCGGCGGGTTACGATGAAGCGCCAAGTCTGGCCGGGTCATACTGCGGGGTATATCCCCGACAAATTTGAAATGAGATATTAATCCAATATGATTAATCTTTGTTAATAAAGATGCCTTGGCATTAATCATAAGGGATTATTGTAGTGTGATGTTGGGGACGTTACAAATCTCCTCCACTACAAGAAATCTCGTCCCGAGATTTTAGCGATGGAGTAAGGGGTAACTTTAGGAGAACAGACCCTTATAGGGTTACTTATCTAGTGAACATTTCAGGAAATGTGGCAGAAGTATCTCTCGAATTGAACTTTAGGTAAACATCGAGAGTAGAAATAAGAAGGCACAATAAGAAGTTTCAAGCAAATGAACAAATGATCGATACCTGAACAGCGTGTGAGAAGGGGGTTCAGAGTATCGGGTATAGATCATCTCTCGAAGGGTGGCTCATGAATTACATACGAAGGCAATTGCAAAGGATACTTCCAAATCAAGGATGTGCCGGAGAGTCAGGTTTCGATCCTTTGTAAGTGTGGGTTATGGGCTCACCTTGTGGTTCAAAAGTAGGAAGGACGTTGACATATTGCACGGTCATGGTAGCAAGGCATGTCGGAGGATAGCCTGTCAGTTATGTTGGCAACAACATTGGTACCAAGGGCGAGGGACGAAGAGAACCATTTTCCTGCTTGTTAAGACGAGGCGGACCAATAGGCAAAGTTCTCATCCATCGGTGGCTACCGGAATGTTATCAACAATAGTAACAAGGTCTAGCGGACAGAGTTGTACACTGAGGTGTTTACCTAAGCAGAGAATTAACTCTGCTCCGATAAGTTAGATTACGAGAATGGTTAAACAAACCAATGGAAAGGAAAATGTGATTATTAGTTTAACCAGACCAATGGAAAGGAAAAGGGTGCTTATACAAAAGTATTAGAGTATATGCTTCCCAAGAACAAACAGAGCAAGATATACATCACATGACATCAAGTACTTATCCATTTAGTTAATGGGGCAATGAGAATCATGATATTACCCATACAACGGTGTTTGGATAATAGATCAAGAAACATTCGACAATGAGCTTCAAATGTTCTTGTTGATATTCGGAATACCTCAGTCATGCTTTGAGGTAGCATTAACATGGTGTTCCAAGTAGTGGTTTGAGTTGAAGATCACACGAAATACTCAAGGAACAATTGCAGGAATAGCAAGGAGTCCAAGGTATAACCAAGACATGATCAAATATGTGTTGGAAAGAAGAGAAGGGGTTGTCGACGACAACTCAAATCATCGAAGGTGAAGGATGGTATTTCTTATCCGAATTCGATTGATATGCTGGAAGAGCTCAGAATGTTGACGAGCATGACACAATTGTCGAGAGATTTCAGGAAGATGTAATTGATCGGCGATGACATCAAGTCAAAGGAATGATGAAGTGAAAATTTATTGGAACCATGGGTACGACACAAACTCAAAAGCAAGCTTGCCGTTCAAGGCGAAATGGTATGATGAGGAAGATCGACATAAGCTTAGCTCATCGTCAAAAATTATGTTCCGGGAAGAAGGACCATGTAGCACAGTTAAAATTTAGCATGATAATGGCATAGCCGGCCAGGCTAGGAATGACTTGTAGGATTATTAAACTCGTAATCAACGAAAATTACTTAGAGTTGTTGAATCGGAGTGTGGGATCGATTCTCTTATCGGTATTATCGAGTGACTGATAACTCAGAAACCGGGGGGAAATCTGAAATCGGTGAGAAGTAATACTAGATGAATATTCATAGGAAGAAACTAAGTTATTTGATATTCTCGAGATACCAGGGGTAATACTCGAAGGTAGACCATATTAGTGTTTGGACATGTGTATTGATATGTAGAAGGCAAGCACTTCAACTTGTCCGAGAAAGGGGATCAAAGAAGACAATCTTGGTTGGAGCCACGATTGCAAAGGCCAAAATCACAGATACAAGATCAAATTATACCAAGGGAATAATCATTGTTACGATAAGCTTACATGATAAGTTCTACATTGGAGTCCATGGGCATGAACACAAAGGTTCAAGGTCGACTCCCACTTCTTCAATGCATAACCTTTCATTCACTCCTCATTTTCGAAAATATTGTAGTGCAGAAGATTTATCTGGCGAAGTACCAGAAGAGTAAGACTCATGAGAACTCTCGAGTTCACACGGATTATGGAAGGCCTAAGTTCAACCCATTGTGGCATCTTAGGAACGTATGACGCAAACTTCAGGAGTAAGTAACTCAAGCTCGGAAGTAGAGCCTGGCTAGCAAAAGGCAGGTGATACAATTTACCAAAGGCATTATGTATCAGGAAAAACTCAGAAGATTTTGGATGTGAAGGACACTGTCAGATAACAACTCAGCAATGGATCCGGTGAATCACGATAGAGTTGATGTGAGTATCGGTAATCAATCATATGAAGCAGGGGATGCAAAGGCTTCAGCTTATAGAAACGTCTGAATGATTCGATGCTTGGGGTACAAAGGAATTATGATTTCAAGATGAAGGATCAGAAGCAGAGGCTCTGAAAATTTCCAAGGATTAATTGATGATTGCGAGTATTCGCACACACGCTGAATGCAGAGGAACAGAATGACAATCACAAAGAATTTTAAAGAATATTGCTAGAAATATGGAATTAATCCTAATGCAAGCAGGCAAGGAGAATCAAGAGCAATAGGCTGCAGAGGATTTTGAAAGGTCAGATAGCCTTTTCAGGTATTTTGGAAAGCATATGAACAACTGGGGATGAACAAACCCCGGTTAAGTGAATTATCCGCAGTGCGAAAAGAAGCTGCAAAATAGAAGGCACAAAGGATTCTCGGAACAATGGAGAGTACTTGGGGTATCTTGTAATAACAGGAGCAACTAGGAATGAATGTATAAATGGCAAGTGTATTAGCTATCCATGGGGATTTATCAGTGGTAGGGAATTGCAACGGCGAAGGGCACAAGGGTCTCGGGAAAATATCGAAGAGTATCTTCGGAATCTTCTGGCGAAACAAGCGATCATCGGAAATGTTGGGGCTCTCCGGGAGGAAGTGGTTACAAGAACCTAATGTCAGAGTTAGTAAAATGTTTCACCCGAATAGAAGAGAGATCAGAATCCCAGAGTATAGACAAGGAATAAAAGATCCTAGTACCACCCATTGGCAACGTGGGCCCGTAAGCCACACAACCAAGTTAGTAAAACAGTTTTGGATGACTAGACTCAACTTTGGCAAAGGAGTTGGAAGGGGGCTACCTATAGGCAGTCGGCTCTGATACCAACTTGTGACGCCCTCGATTCAATCGTACACTAATCATACACGCAAATGTGTACAATCAAGATCAAGGACTCACCGGAAGATATCACAACACAACTCTAGACACAAATTAAAATAATACAAGCTTTATATTACAAGCCAGGGGCCTCGAGGGCTCGAATACATAAGCTCGAATACACAAGAGTCAGCAGAAGCAACATTATCTGACTACAGACATGATTTAAACAAGTTTGCCTTAAGAAGGCTAGCATAAAAGCAACAACAATCGAAAACGCAAGGCCTCCTGTCTGGGATCCTCCTAACTACTCCTGGTCATCGACGGTCTTCACGTAGTACTAGGCACCCTCATGGTAGTAGTAGTCATCGTCGAAGGTGGCATCTGGCTCCTGGACTCCACCATCTGGTTGCAACAACCAGAAAGAAAAAGGAAGGGGGAAAAGGGGGAGCAAAGCAACCGTGAGTACTCATCCAAAGTACTCGGAAGCAAGGATCTACACTACATATGCAACATTATCAAAGGAAGGCTGTATATGTGGACTGGGCTGCAGAAATGCTAGAATGGAGAGAAGGCCTAGTCCTATCGAAGACTAGCATCTTCTGGAAACCACCATCTTGCATCAAACATGAGGGAGTAGAATAGCATAAAGTAAAGTAGTAGTACTGTTATCAACCTCGGCCAGAGATCCTTTCTCGACTCCCTGCGAGAAATAAATCCCAGAGCCGTACTATCCCTTTCTCATCACAATCCAATTCTCATCACAAGTATCCAGTTCTAGTTGTATTGATTGGGATACAACTCCAAGTGTCCGTTACCGTAGGACAGGCTATCGATAGATGTTTTCTTCCCTGCAGGGGTGCACCAACTTACCCACCACACTCGATTAACTCCGGCCGGACACACATTCCTGGGTCATGCCCGGCCTCGGCCAAACAATACGCCACAACCCGACCTAGGCTTAATAGAGAGGCGAGCACGCCGGACTAAACCTATGCCCCCCGGGGTCATGGGCCACCGCTCCAGGAACTCCTGCATGTTGTGTACGCGGCTGGTGAGCAGACCTAGCTACCTCCTTCAAAAAGGCAGGTGCTTACGCAGTCCAACGCGGTGCGCGCCACTCAGTCGCTGACTTCTATTAAGCTCTGGCTGATGTATACGATGCAGAACGCCCATACTATGCCCATGTGATGGTTAGTGCTATCAAGCCAGAGGCCCCTCGGATCAAATATCCAAATCATAGTGGATTAGGAACACGCGGTAACAAGCAGAGACTCACGAAAGATGTGACCCCATTGCCCCGTCTCGAGGACTTGCGGCAAGGGCTAGGAATGCCCGGCCACGCCTTGTAATTATCTCGCGGGCACCCTCTAGGTCAACCCGTCTCCACATCACTCGCGGCTACCCCCCAGGGTCGACCCGCCTTTCCAAGTAATAATTGTAATGTCCAAGTATCTGTGTGTCCAAAAATCAAGGGGAAAACCCGAGAAATCACCCCCGGTGAATTCCAGTCGATATAATCATCAAGGTGAACGTAAGAGGGACAACCCTCGAGGTCCATACTTGAGGGGTTGCACAACAGAGTCGTATCGGAAGTGGTTAAAGAGGAAATCACCTTTGATGACCATGACCAAACAGCTACACTACTGGGTTAACATCAGAAGTGCTGATGAGGCCTCATCCTCGGCACTCGATAGTAACCCAGTAGTGTCGAGCAACTAAGGGGAAGTGATGTGCGGTGCCAGGGCCTGGTCTTCGATCTCGTTGATTGGGTCTTCGATGATGAAGTAGGGGCAACAAGGACAAGGTGGGGGGTCACTGATGGATCACAAACCAACCTACACTAAGCAGTTTAGGGTAAGCAGGTAAGGTAACAATAAGCAGGTTACAAATGCAGGCTATGCATCAGAATAGGAGCAAACAATAATAGTAGCAAAATCTAATGCAAGCATGAGAGAATGGAATGGGTGATATCGGGATGATCAACGGGGGGCTTGCCTAGTTTCTCTGGCATGGAGGGGTCGTCGTCGACGTGGTCGATCACAGGGGCAGCATCGGTCTTGGGGCCTTGACGCAAATGTAGCATCACAAAGCATAACGTGGCAATATGTTGTGCCGGGTGTGACCTAACGTATGGCTACACGATATAGGTGAAGGGGGAATTCAACCGGGAATGTATTCCCGGTTCGGACCTGTGTCAGACAGATGACCGGAGGGGAATGTTCCATGTTCAGATAGTTAGAAGCATCTAATGGGTATGTGGTTAGCATATTCTGGTTTGTCTTGTCGTTCTGAGCAACTTTCATGTCTAAAGTTTTTCCAACCGAGCTACGGTTTATTTTCTATGAATTTTCAAAGAGTAAACCATTTTCTGGAATTATTTAAATTAAAAGAAAAGGGAATTATGACATCAGCATGATGTAATGCTGACATCAGCAGGTCAACAGGTCCGCTGACTAGCAAACCAGACAGGTGGCGCCAACATGTCAGCCACTGTAATTAACATAGTTTATATTAAACTAATTTGAGGTTGAATAGCTACTGGGCCCCACATGTCAGTCTCTAATTAGTAACTAATTATGTTTTAATTATTAAAACATTTTAATTAATTAATATAGGCGATGGGGCCCGCGTGTATGTGGCACTGGGCTGCTTGGTCAGCAGTTGACTGGGTCAACCCAGTCAACTGGGGCCTGCGGGGCCCACTGGCAGTGGCTCTGAGGTGGCCCCAGGCCAGCCACGTCGTCGGCCGGGGTGAAGCTCTGGCGATGCAGATCGCGGCAGCGCGGCTCGGGACTTCGCCGGAAAATGGCCACAGGGGGCCATTTCGAGCGTGACCGGGCTCGTTCGGACGCGGGAGGAGCGGCGCATCCAACTGCGACCTTAGCTCGGGCGGGGGTGGGCTGCAACGACGACGGTGTCGAGCGGGGCGGACGGCCGAAATGGGTGTTGGCGGGGATCGGGCTACAGGGCTCGGCAAGAGCAGCGGACGTGCGCGTTGGCCCCCTGGGAACCCCGGGAGCACGATGCGGCGCTCGACCGCATGTGAAGGCGACCATGGCCGCGGCGCCGAGCTCATTGGCGGCGAGGTTCTTCGGGCGAGGTACAGGAACGGGGCTATGGGGTGCAAAGTGAGCTGCGCGAAGTGCCTACGGTGCCTACTCGACGTGAGAAGCGGAACAGTGGCACGCACGGGACCAAATGGTCACTGTGGCCACTCCGGCGATGAGGCCAGGTGGCGGCGCGTTCGGGTGAGCGTGAGGAAGTATCTAGCAAGTGTGCGGGAGCGAGCAGAGAGATGGGTGAGGGAGTCCTGGATTAGGGGGTGTCTGGATAGCCGAACTATCACCTTTGGCCGGACTCCTGCACTATGAAGATACAAGATTGAAGACTTCGTCCCGTGTCCCGATGGGACTTTCCTTGGCATGGAAGGCATGCTTGGCGATACGGATATGTAGATCTCCTACCATTGTAACCAACTCTGTGTAACCCTAACCCTCTTCGGTGCCTATATAAACCGGAGGGTTTTAGTCCGTAGGACGAACAACAATCATACCATAGGCTAGCTTCTAGGGTTTAGCCTCTCTGATCTCGTGGTAGATCTACTCTTGTACTACCCATATCATCAATATTAATCAAGCAGGAGTAGGGTTTTACCTCCATCGAGAGGGCCCGAACCTGGGTAAAAACATCGTGTCCCTTGTCTCCTGTTACCATCCGCCTAGACGCACAGTTCGGGACCCCCTACCCGAGATCCGCCGGTTTTTACACTGACATTGGTGCTTTCATTGAGAGTTCCTCTGTGTCATCATCTTTAGGCCCGATGGCTCCTCCGATCATCAACAACGACGCGGTCCTGGGTGAGACTTTTCTCCTCAGACAAATCTTCCTATTCGGCGGCTTTGCACTGCGGGACAATTCGCTTGGCCATCTGGAGCAGATTGAAAGCTACGCCCTTGGCCATCAGGTCAGATTTTGAAGTTTAAACTACACGGCTGACGACCGCGGAGACTTGATCTTCGACGGGTTCGAGCCACAGCCAAGCACGCTGCACTTTCACGATGGGCATGATCTAGCTCTGCCGCCGAACAGTGCCCTGGAGGCCGCACCAGTGTCCGCTCCGACCCTTAGCTCGGAGCCGACTGTGCCGATCGAGGACGGGTGGCTGGACACCGCCTCAGGGGCTGCTATCTCTATGGCGATTGAGCCGAACACCAACCCTGTCCTTTGCGAAGCTCGTGACTCCAAGGTGCCGGACTCCTCTCCGGACTCCGAACCTTTCGCGCCCCTGCCAATCGAATCCGATTGGGCGCCGATCATGGAATTCACTGCCGCAGACATCTTTCAGCACTCGCCCTTTGGCGACATCCTGAATTCGCTAAAGTCTCTCTCTTTATCAGGAGAGCCCTGGCCGGATTATGGTCAGGAAGGTTGGGATGCGGACGACGAAGAAATTCAAAGCCCACCCACCATCCACTTCATAGCCACTGTCGATGATTTAACCGACATGCTCGACTTCGACTCCGAAGACATCGACGGTATGGACGACGATGCAGGAGACGACCAAGAACCAGCGCCTACAGGGCACTGGAAGGCCACCTCATCATACGACATATACATGGTGGACATCCCAAAAGATGGGAATGGCGATGGAACAAGGGAGGATGACCCCTCCAAGAAACAGCCTAAGCGCCTGCGTCAGCGGCGCCGCTCTAAATCTGGCCACAGCAAAAACGGTGATTCCGGCACGGGAGACAATAACACTCTGGACAGTGCCGAAGACCACCCCCTCCAGCAGGATTCAACGCGGGAGGATGGAGAAGCCAGCCCTCATGACAGAGCGGCAGACAGAGAGGTAGAGGACGATAATTACATGCCTCCCTCCAAAGACGAGGCAAGCCTCGACGACGATGAATTTGTCGTGCCTGAGGATCCCGTCAAACAGGTGCGTTTCAAACGCAGGCTTATGGCCACGGCAAGCAGCCTCAAGAAAAAGCAGCAACAACTTAGAGCTGACCAAGATTTGCTAGCCGACAGATGGACTGAAGTCCTGGCGGCCGATGAGTACGAACTTGAACGCCCCTCCAAGAGCTACCCAAAATGCAGGCTGCTACCCCGATTAGAGGAGGAAGCACCTAAACCTACATCACCAGCGCATGATAAGGCCGACCGGCCACCTCGTGGACGCGACAGAGAGGCCTCTCGGCCCTCCACTCAAGCCGCACCCCGGCGCCGCTCAAAAAATACCAAGGCACGGGGAAATGCGCCAGACCTGCGAGATATATTGGAGGACAGGGCAAGGCAAACAAGATCGATCTACGGATCGCGTGGGCGCCCCACTACACATGACGATAACCTCACGCCGGATATGGTAATTCTGGCCGGGCCGAACACAGTAGACAAAGCTCATTTGAGCTGCGTCGTGATATAGCCCAATACAGAGGCGCCGCACACCCACTATGCTTCACAGATGAAGTGATGGATCATCAAATCCCTGAGGGTTTCAAACCCGTAAATATTGAATCATACGATGGCACAACAGATCATGCGGTCTGGATCGAGGACTATCTCCTTCACATCCACATGGCCCACGGTGATGACCTACATGCCATCAAATACCTCCCACTCAAGCTTAAAGGACCAGCTTGGCATTGGCTTAACAGCTAGCTAGCAGAGTCAATTGGTTGTTGGGAAGGCCTGGAAGCCGCATTTCTCGACAATTTCCAGGGCACTTATGTGCGACCACCAGACGCCGATGACCTAAGCCACATAATTCAGCAGCCAGAGGAATCGGCCAGACAATTTTGGACACGGTTCCTAACCAAGAAAAATCAAATCGTCGACTGTCCGGATGAGTGGCTTGCCCGGCAACTAGGACATAACATTCGCGACGAGTGGCTTGCCCGGCACCTAGGACAGGAAAAGCCGAAATCCATGGCAACCCTCACAACACTCATGACCCGCTTTAGCGCGGGAGAGGACATCTAGCTAGCTCGTATTAACAACATGGCCAAGAGCCCTGGTAATTCAGATACCAAGGACATCAACGGCAGGTTTGTGTCGCAACAAGCACAAGCGCCGCATTAATGGCGATAATGCTGAAGATACGGCAGTCAATGCCAGATTCAACGGCTCTAAACCCGGTCAGCGGAAAAAGCCATTCAAAAGAAAAACCAGCCAACCACACCAACATGGATTGTTGGGTATTCAAGCAGGCAGGCAAGTTAAATGCCGAAAACAATGACAAGGGGCTGCATAGCGACGACGAGGAGGAGCCCCGGCCGCTGAATAATAGAGGACAGAAGGGCTTCCCCCTACAAGTGCGGATGGTGAACATGATATACGGAACCCACATACCCAAAAGGGAGCGAAAGCGTGCACTAAGGGACATATATGCGATGGAGCCAGTCGCCCCAAAGTTCAATCCGTGGTCCTCCTGCCCGATCACTTTTGATCGAAGGGACCACCCCACTAGCATCCGCCATGGCGGATTCGCCGCATTGGTTCTAGACCCAATCATTGACGGATTTCACCTCACTAGAGTCCTGATGGACGGCGGCAGCAGCCTGAACCTGCTTTATCAGGATACAGTGTGCAAAATGGGCATACACCCCTCAAGGATTAAACCCACAAAGACGACCTTTAAAGGCATCGTACCAGGTGTAGAGGCCAACTGTACAGGCTCAGTTGCACTTGAAGTGGTCTTCGGATCCCCGGATAACTTCTGAAGCGAGGAGTTAATCTTCGACATAGTCCCGTTCCGCAGCGGCTATCACGCATTGCTCGGACGAACCGCATTTGCAAAGTTCAATGCGGTGCCGCACTACGCATACCTCAAGCTCAAGATGCCAGGCCCACGACGAGTCATTACAGTCAACGGAAACACCGAACGCTCTCTCCGAATGGAGGAGCATACGGCGGCCCTCGCGGCGGAAGTACAAAGGAGCCTCTCAAGGCAATTCTCGAGTCCGGCTATTAAACATCCGGACACCGTCAAGCGTGCCCGGAGTAACCTACAACAAGACCACGTGGCACGTTCCGAGCACGCGTAGAAATGCGGCCCCAACCCCAGCCCTCGCGAAATTGCAAAACCAGTACTACGCGTACATAATTACACTCTGGAAATACCATGGGCATAGGGGGAGGGGCGCGACCACGGCAGGCCCAGAATGCGGCTCAACCGCACCAGGGGATGCATATTGTGTCATCCTTTTTTTTCCTTCTTTTCAGGACTCCGTTCTCAAGAAGCCCTGTCCGGCAGTAGAATCGCTGAACACACGATGCAACAGCCAGGGAAGCGGAAAGCTACGTCGAGTGTCCAGGTGGTCTCTATAATGAGTAGAATACTTGTTTCACATATCATCTCGCAGCTCGCTCCTGGAGGGGGACATGTCAAATAGTCCCGTCCCTTGCTTATCGCACTATTTGTATTGTTCTGCTTTTACCGCAACCCTTTTGAATAAACAATGCATAGGTTTTTCCTATTATTGCATTCCCTTTTTTATCTATATATGTTCACTTATGACATGTTGCACCCATACACTTTGGTATGGCCAAATACACCAGGGGCTTAAGTACCCCAAAATATGGTGTGATAAGTCCAAACACTTTCACAAGTGCGGCACCCCGAACTTATAGCATTATATGCATCGGCTCGGAATCATGTCTTGGGTCAATAGTTGGGTTTGCCCGGCTCCCATGTTTTGGTACCTTACATTCCGTTATATCGGCTAAGGTAGCGCTGGGAGAACCACTGCGATTGTGCCACGGTTGAGCTGGGTTAAGCACCTCAGTGGAGAAAGCTAAAACTGACCGTCATGATAGGGCGAGAGCCGGACGCTGTTCGAGAGGTTTTTGAGTCCCTAAAGACTTATGCCGCTTAGAGCGAGGAGTCGGCTTTGTCCGGCCCAGGCATGGATAGCGCCCCGAATTCAGTCTTCCGAATACTAGGGGCTTCGCCGAAATTTAAAATTATAGAATTCTATGGCTAAGTGAGAGTGTTCAAGCATTATAGTCCGGTTGCCTTGTTCGTTGCGTTAAGCGCCTCCCTCGAAGGACCGAAGAATGGGAAAAAGAGCGCTCAAGTTTATCCCGAACACCCCAGCACTCGTGGCATGGGGGCAGAAGCCGACGACTCGCCATCTCTCAAATTTAATAAACGGCCACACAGAAGGTAATATTTTGAATACACAAGCGTTGCTTAGCGCATATGAACAAGTTTTCAAGCGTACAGGATAACAAATGCGAGTTTACTCAAAAATTACATCTTTGGAGCATTCACCCGCTATAAGGCGGGCACCCTTCAGGATGCCCTCATAATACATCTCGGGCTTGCGATACTCCCTGCCCGGCGGTGGTCTGTCCGTCACAAGCTTCTCAGCATCCATCTTGCCCCAGTGCACTTTAGCACGGGCAAGGGCCCTACGGGCACCTTCGATACAGACGGAGCGCTTGACGACTTCAATCCATGGACAAGCGTCCACCAGCCGCCTCACCAGCCCGAAGTAGCTCCCAAGCATGGCTTCCTTAGGCCACAGCCGAACTATGAGGCCCTTCATGGCCTGTTCGGCCACCTTATGGAGCTCGACCAGCTGCTTCAGCTAGTCTCTCAAGGGCACCGGGTGTCCGGCCTCAGCATACTGAGACCAGAACACCTTCTCTGTCGAGCTCCCCTCCTCGGCCCGGTAGAATGCGGCAGCGTCGGACACACTGCAGGGTAGATCTGCGAATGCTCCTGGAGAGCTCCGGATTTGGGTAAGTAACAAGTAATTCACTTTCATGTGCTTGCTTTGCATAAAGAATGCCTTACCCGCCACTATCTTCTTCATTGCCTCAATTTCCTGGAGGGCTTTTTGGGCTTCGGCCTTAGCGGCGGCTTTGGCGCTCTCAAGGGCCGAGGCGAGTTCGGACTCTCGAGTCTTTGAGTCATGCTCCAAACTCTCATGTTTTTCCACGAGAGCCTGGAGCTCTTGCCGCACCTCCGCCACCTACGCCTCTTGCTTCTCTCGCTCGGTGCGCTCCGCGGCCGCATTGCCTTCGGCCTTGGACACCGCTTCCTTCAGGGTCGCCACCTCGTTCGTGGCCCCTGCAATACTCACGATATTCCTATCATTTTTTGCAACCACATCTTTTATATACTTCCATAAGATATTACTTACCTTCCTTGTCCCTGAGCTGCTTTTTGGCAAGGCCAAGCTCGTTCTCGGACCACTCGAGGCTCTGCTTCAAGGAATTGACTTGACCTCCGCAGTCAGTGCGGTAGAGGTCAGCAGCGCAGCCTGCATTCCCATATTGACATACTTATGTTAGAGTCCTGCGTACATCTTTTTAGCTCCTCGGTTTGGCTTTTCTTTCCAAACACCAAACTGAGCATCAGGGGCTACTATCTATGCGGTAATATTTTTACATATCTTAAATACATATCTCAAAGCCTGTTAGAAGGCTGGCATAGGCTTCAGTCAGCCCACTTTTGGCGGACTGAACTCTCTGGATCACCACACTCATAACAGTGCGGTGCTCCTTGTTGATGGAGGCGCCGTTAAGCGCCTCCAGCAAATTATCCGGTGCCTCCAGTTGGATGGAGGTCACCGGTGTCGCAGTCTTGCCCTTCTTACGAAGGGGACGCCTGCCGGACTACGGAACCACTGAAGGTTCCGGTGTGGAGTCCGGCCCAGGGCCGGACTTAGAGCCCTTCGGGGTTTTATCCCCCTTGCGCCTGGAGTCCGGGAGGTTGCCTTGCGGCGCCTTCTAGACCACCTCCTCCTGGCTGGGCCCCTTTTGGGACCCCACCTCGACGTCATCCGTAGTGCAAGGAGAGGAGGCAGCCGGAAGTGAGGTGCTATTCATGTCTGACGAATCCAAGGAGCCGCTCGTTGAAGCATCGAGCTTGTCCTTGGGCGGGCTGCAGGGTCATATTCGGCGTTAGGAGATATTGTGCGACAAATGAAACACCATGAGTTATTCTGGTATCCGGACACTTACGATTTTGCCAGGGGCTTAGCCCTCGGTGGCCACTCCTCTTCGCCATCGCCGGCGTTGGTGGAGTAGTCCGGAGGAAGGGTCCTTCCCTTCTTGGACCCCCCGGCCTCCCCAGTTGGGACGGCCCTCCTTTTCTTCTCTCCCCCCGCTAGGGGAGAGGCCTCTTTTCCCTCCTCCTCGTCTTCGCGGGAGGAGTCCGCCTTGGAGTCATCGGACGATGAGTCCGACAACACCTAGCACCGGGAACTCCTTCGAGTTCCCGTGGCCTTCTTCTTGGCCTTCTTCTCCGGCACCACATGAGGTGCCGGAACTAGCAGCCCCGCCAATCGGGCGTCCGCTGTGTCTTCTGGCAAGGGAGCCGGATAGTTAACCTGCCCAGACGTCTCCTGCCAAGCCTGTCAAAGGTAAGGGAGTTTAGATCCCGCATAGAGTCAAACTATGGAAACAAGAGTCATGTAAAGGGTAAAATAGTTTACCTCGCTGGCTTGACGCTGCAAGCTGAATCCGCGATCTTCGGTAGCGGATGCGGGAGCCTCGGCGCCCTTGAACAGCACCTTCCAGGCGTCTTCGTATGTAGTGTCGAAGAGCCTGCTCAAGGTTTCGTGCTGTGCTGGATCAAACTCCCACAAGTTGAAGGCCCGTTGTTGGCACGGGAGGATCCGGCGGATGAGCATGACCTGGACTACGTTGACAAGCTTGAGCTTCTTGTTCTCTAGGTTTTGGACGCAGGTTTGCAGTTTGGTCAGCTCTTCCGAATTACCCCATGTCAGGCCCGTCTCTTTCCAAGAGGTGAGCCATGTAGGGAAGCCAGATCGGAATTTGGGGGCCGCTTCCCATTTAGGGTCACGTGGCTCGGTGATGTAGAACCACCCCGATTGCCACCCCTTTATGGTCTCCATGAAGGATCCCTCGAGCCATAGGATGTTGGCCATCTTGCCCACCATGGCACCTCCACACTCCGCCTTGCGGCCGCCCACTACCTTCGGCTTGACATTGAAGGTCTTCAGCCATAAGCCGAAGTGGGGCTGGATGCAGAGGAAGGCCTTGCACACGACGATGAACGCCGAGATGTTGAGGATGAAATTCGGGGCCAGATCGTGGAAATCCAAGTCGTAGTAGAACATGAGCCCCCGAACAAATGGGTGAAGTGGAAAACCTAGTCCGCGGAGGAAGTGGACGAGGAACACCACCCTCTCATGGGGCCTGGGCTGGGGATAAGCTGCCCCTTGTCGGGGAGCCGATGCGCGATGTCGCTGGACAAGTATCCAGCCTTCCGCAGCTTTTTGATGTGCCCCTCCGTGATGGAGGAGACCATCCACTTTCCTCCCCCTCCAGACATGGCTGGGAAGGTTGAGGCGAGATGTGCGGACTTGGGCGCTGGAGCTCGAGTGCGCGGAAATGGATGAGCAAAGGAGGAAGAAGGCGTGTGTGAAAAAGTGGATCCTTATCCCCTTATATGAACGGACGAAGCCATGCGTCCCCACCAGCCTGGTAAAACTCGCTTATCTCCCAAGCGCCATAATCAATGGCGCGGTTGGGTTACCCACGCCCGTATTGATGAGAATCCCGGAATAAGGGGACACGATCTCTGCTTTGACAAGACGTGCCAAGGAAACCACCTCGCTAAACGCGCTGAGGTGGGATAGTAAAATGATTCGAATAAAGGCTTGGCCGTGGTGTGATGTCACGCCATGGAATACGTCAGCAGATTGAATTTGTGTAAATATTTTTCTCTCTATGGTGGTATGTGGAACTTATTTCGCAGAGCCGGACACTATCCTTGTGTTCAAAATCTTCTATGAAGTATTCCGAGGAGGAACCCACCTTGCAATGCCGAAGACAATATGCGCGCCCGACTCGTCGTCATTGAAGCCTGGTTCAGGGGCTACTGAGGGAGTCCTGGATTAGGGGGTGTCCGGTTAGCCGAACTATCACCTTTGGCCGGCCTCCTGGACTATGAAGATACAAGATTGAAGACTTCGTCCCGTGTCCAGATGGGACTTTCCTTGGCGTGGAAGGCACGCTTGGCGATACGGATATGTAGATCTCCTACCATTGTAACCGACTCTGTGTAACCCTAACCCTCTTCAGTGCCTATATAAACCGGAGGGTTTTAGTCCGTAGGACGAACAACAATCATACCATAGGCTAGCTTCTAGGGTTTAGCCTCTCTAATCACGTGGTTGATCTACTCTTGTACTACCCATATCATCAATATTAATCAAGTAGGAGTAGGGTTTTACCTCTAGCGAGAGGGCCCGAACCTGGGTAAAAACATCGTGTCCCTTGTCTCCTGTTACCATCCACCTAGATGCACAGTTTGGGACCCCCTACCCGAGATCCGCCGGTTTTGACACCGACAATGGGGAAGGAGGAGGGGCTCACAGAGCGGCACGCCGATGGCCCTTGGCAGTTTAGGAGCGCAGGGAAAGGCCGAATCGATGAAGGCGGCGTCCGACGACCCAGGCAGGAAGAAGGAGGGGATCCGGCATTGCGGGGCTTGCCAGCTCCAGCGAGCAGCACCGGGCGATGAAGCAGAGACCGGCGGAATCCTCGGGCACCTTGGAAGGGCAGAACGACTCAGGTGGTCGTGGTTGCGATGACGAGCAGCGACGGATGCGCTCGGTGGAGAGGGAGAGAGCTCGAGGGAGATCTGGTGGGGAGATGGAGAAAGCGAAGTGGGCGAGGGGAAGGGACTGGCGTGAGTGGGGTGGCAGAGCAAGTGGAAGGGGAGCCCGATGCGTCGCCCTTATCCTCTCCCGGTGAGGACGGCGAGGTGGTCCGGCGAGGCGCGCTCGAGCATGCACTGGGTCGGTGGAACAGGAGGGAAGGAGAGCGACCGGGGAGGGTGCATGGGCCAGCCTGCTGGGCCAGCTGGCTTGGGTGGGCTGAAGCCCAAGTGGGGCAAGGGCTTTCTCTCTCTCTCACCTCTTCTTTTTCTTTTAGTTTTTTCTTTTGAAAACTTTTCTGTTTTCATTTAACAATAGCCTTTTACATTTTCTTTTGCAATAATTACCTTTTGCAAAAATGTGCCACTGGTGAAAACAAATACTAGGGGAAGTGGTGCACTGCCACCATAAGCTTGATATTTATTTGTATCCATTTGGAATTTTCGTAATTGGAAAGGCATTTTAAAATGCTGTTTTGCACTGTAATAATTGCTTATGTCCACCTTAGCATTGTGGTGAAGTTGTTTTCCCTTACAATAAATTGTTTTGGAATATTTGCCAAATGATGAACATTTTTCCAGCAACTTTGTGCAACTTGAAATTTTCACTTTGAATTTGAATTGGACTCAGAGAAGGAATTTGAAATGAGATATTTATCCAATATGATTAAGCTTTGTAAATCAAGATGACTTGGCATTGATCATAACGGATTACTACAGTGTGATGCTGGGGACGTTACAATCGGCATCCGGGGGCCGAACATAGGTACCTTTGAAGTTGTCTCTAAAGGCGTCCTCCAAGTCTTCCCAGCTTCCAATAGAATTTTCTGGGAGGCTATTCAGCCAATGTCGTGCTGGTCCCTTAAGTTTTAGGCGGAGGTACTTGATGGCATGAAGGTCATCACCGTGGGCCATGTGGATATGGAGAAGAAAGTCTTCAATCCATACTGCAGGATCTGTGTGGTGCCATCATATGATTCAATGTTTACGGGTTTAAACCCTTCTGGGAACTGGTGCTCCATTACTTCATCGGTGAAGCATAGAGGGTGTGCGGCTCCTCTGTATCGGGTGACGTCACAACGCAGTTCGGATGAAGTCCGTATGCAGTTTTCGGCCCGTGTGAGGTTGTGTTTATCGCGCCAGGCTTGATGGTCGTCTTATCGCGTTGGTGCATGCACTCGTGATCGATAGATTGATCTAGTATGACCGGCTCTATTGTCCAGGTCCTGGCGCAGGCCATGCGTGCATCCTGCGGCTGCTGTTTCTCTACCTCTAGGGTGAGGTGGCGCAGGTTGGTGTTCGGCTTGGGTTGCCACTCTGTCCCGACCATGAGTTAGCCGGTCAGGTCCGTTAGCTGCGTTACGTGCTATCGGTATATGCTCTAGGACATCCTCATCGAATTGGGAGAGCAACCTGTGCTTTGGGTAACTTTTAATTGGTGCTCGAGGCCGTATTCCTCGGCTGCCAGGACATTAGTCCATCTGTCGTTGAGTAAATCCCGATCGGCTTGAAGTTGTTGTCGCTTCTTTTTCAGGCTTCTTGCTGTGGCTATTAGCCGGCGCTTGAAGCGCTCTTGTTCGAGGGGGTCCTCTGGTACAATGAAGTCTTCGTCACCTAGGCTCTCATCCTCTTCAGAGGTCGGTAGGTAGTTACTATCCTCCGAGCCCTTATCCCCGATAGGATCATCGGGGTTGACTTGCCCTTCTTCCCAATCATCTTGCTTGGATGTTGGCTCAACAGGGGCTTCTTCATCTTCGGTGTTATCCGGGGTGTTATTGGCTCCGGTGCCGGTATTTTTGTCTTTTTCGCGACGCGGTTTTGATTGGCGCCGCTGACATCGACGGTTGGTAGGTGCTTTAGCAGGTTCATCTTCTAGAATCTTCCTGTCTTCGGTGTCATTCTCTTTGGGTGTGTCCACCATGTATACGTCGTACGAAGAAGTGGTCGTCCATCGTCTGATAAACGACGGGTTCTAGCCTTGCTCTTCTTCGGCATCGTCGTCCATGTTGTCGATGTCTTCAGAGGTGTAATCAAGCATGTCGGTTAAATCCTGGAAAGTGGCTATGATGTGGGTGGTGGGTGGGACGTAAAGTTCCCTGCTCTCAGCCCCTAGTGCAGGCTGGGCATAGTTCGGCAACGATCCTTCTGTAATGGCGAGAAATCACATTAAGTCCAGAGCCTTGTTTAAGGGCGAGGTATACACAAGGAAGCTCGTATAATATAGGCCTCGAGAGTTCGGAGCTGATGCACGGAGGTGAGTCCAGTCCGACGAGGATAGAGGGAGCCAGGAGTGATTTCGGGCTGGACGGTGAAACGATCCCCTCTATATCTTCGGTGTTGAGCTCTATGGCTGTGAAGAGTCCGACGGACTCTGAACTCTCGTCTTCGGACTCGTCGAGGAGTTCCAGTTCTGATGCCGGAGATGTGGTTGACACCACGAACCCTTGGAAGATCAAGTCTCCCCGGATATCAGCGACGTAGTTTAGGTTTCCGAATCTGATCTAATGACCAGGGGCGTAGCTGTCGATCTGCTCTAGATGGCCAATCGAATTGGCACGTAGTGCGAAGCCACCGAATACGAAGATTTGGCTGGAGAGAAAAGTCTCCCTCAGGGCGGAATTATTGTGGATGGTTGATGGAGCCATCAAGCCTTCTGATGACGACACAGTGGAACTCTCAATGAAAGCACCAATGTTGGTGTCCAAACCGGCAGATCTCGGGTAGTGGGTCCCGAACTGTGCGTCTGAGGATCGAAGGTAACAAGGAGGCAGGGGACATGATGTTTACCCAGGTTTGGGCCCTCTTGATGGAGGTAATACCCTACTTCGTGCTTGATTGACTATTAAGAGTATAGGGGTTACCAGAGTTGATCTACCTCGAGATCATAATGGCTAAACCCTAGATGTCTAGCCTGTATGATTGTGATTGACCCTATGGACTAAACCCTCCGGTTTCTATAGACATCGGAGGGATCTAGGGTTGTACAGAGTCGGTTACAGAGAAAGGAAAGCATATGATCCATACGCCAAGCTTGCCATCCATGCAAAGGAGAGTCCCATCCGGACACGGGAAACAGTCTTCTATCTTGTATCTTCATGGCCCATCAGTTCGGCCCATATCACATAGCCCGAACGCCCGAGGACCCCTTAGTCTAGGACTCCCTCAGTGGTGCAATAGCCTAGTGGATAGATCAGAGCGCTCACAATGAAGGGGTTGCGGGTTCGAACCCCCGTGCTCGCACCTTTTTGACGTTTCTAAAATGGGGCACATAGAGGAATATAAGAGTTCATCTAGTGATGGTACATGTATTTAAATACACATAGTGTATTTCGCTAATCATCAAGGGAATACTAAATCACGAGAGAAAAAGAACACTCTACTACGGGTCATCTACACCGGAGATCTTGGTAACTCCACATGGACTAAAGAGAACCCCCGAAGTTTAGTGAAATAGAATGTGAAAATGATCTCTCACCGCGTGCCTATTGAAGAATGAGTTGGCGACTCATATACAATGGCTTGGTTAAGGGAACATAACCCACCGGAGCCGCAGCGAAAGCGAGTATTGATAGGTAAGTAAAACAAAGATACCAAAAAGTTGACCCAAAACGATCCTGGATAAAAGTTTCCGCGTCACAGTTATTTTTACATCTAGCAATAACACCTCCAAAAGTGATGCCACAACTGCCAGATCCATCACTGTTTGAATGGCATACCCTGAAAACAACTTGGATAGAATACAAACAACAACAACAACAACAACTAAGCCTTTGGTCCCAAAAAAGTTAGGGTAGGCTAGAATACAAACATAGCAAGAAAATCATCGAGCATGTCTGATGCATCACACAGGTTACCGGCCATGGTATTAAGATGATGATGAGATTATATAGGGATGAAACAAACACCTCTCTCTCATTGCCAGTCAAAGAGGCTGTCATTGTCCTCATGAACGGTATTCTTGGCTGCTTCAGTTGTAATAGCATTAGGATGTAAGATATCAAGACGGAGCCGAGGGTCGTCACTTGGTGAGGGGAAGGGAACTTCAAGGAAGCACCTCAGATGACAATGTCACATCGTTCGTCTCTAGCTTGGCAAAGGACTCTGGTGTGTCGACTTCCTCCTTTGCAATGCTGGCGATATTTGGCACGGCGGCAGGCAGGAGAGGATTGCAGGCAAGGTCCCAATGGCTAAGGGAGTAATTGTCGAGCAGTGACCTAGGACAAGAGCCGTGATGTAGCTAGATCCTCCATGCTTTAGCTAGGAGGTATGGGGTAGGTGGTGGTGTTTAGTGAGGAGAGAGCCTGGGCGTGGCAAGGATGGAGTGACTAGGAGCACACAGAATAAATTTTGCGATTATAATTCATGTTCAAACTCTTTGTATAAAGTTCATTTAACACCATAGATGATAGGAAAAGGGCATGTCCAGAATAGACTTTGAAGGGCTTATTTCGTTTGATGATCTATCAAAGCAAATTATATGATTGTAGGACAAGTTTCTTCCATTAAAGAAAAATCATTGTATTTAGCCGATCTCGGAGAAGTAGCCATAAGAAACTTTGTGTTTGTCCTGGCAGAAAACTTCCATATCCAGCTAATATGAGTTCATGGAAAAAAATAAGAAAACCCAAAAATACTTTGATTGAACATGTTGTGCTTGTACTAGGACCATATGAAAATATAGGATAGACATACATATTTCTACATTTCAAGAAATTCCTGATAAGCCGCATGTGACAAAGGTAAATAAAATAAACCTTCCATATAGCCCTAAAGAACCATGCTACCTCTTGAGCATGCATTGGTTTTCCCTTGAAGAGGAAAGGGTGATGCAGCAAAGTAGCGTAAGTATTTCCCTCAGTTTTGAGAATCAAGGTATCAACCCAGTAGGAGACAACACACAAGTCCCCTAGTACCTGCACAAACAATCAAGAACCTTGCAACCAACACGATAAAGGGGTTGTTAATCCCTTCACGGTCACTCGCAAAAGTGAGATCTAATAAAGATAGTAAAGTAAATATTTTTGGTATTTTTGTTGTATAGATTGGAATGTAAAGATTGCAAAACAGTAAACGAGATGCGATGTAAATAAAAGAGATGTAATATAATAGAAAAGAGACCCAAGGGCCATAGATTTCACTAGTGGCTTCTCTCAAGATAGCATGTATTACGGTGGGTGAACAAATTAATGCCGAGAAATTGATAGAAAAGCGCATAATTAAGAAGACATCTAAGGCAATTATCATGAACATAGGCATCACGTCCGTGTCAAGTAGACCGAAACGATTCTACATCTACTACTATTACTCCACACATCGACCGCTATCCAGCATGCATCCAAAGTATTAAGTTCATAAGAACAGAGTAACGCATTAAGCAAGATGACATGATGTAGAGGGATAAACTCAAGCAATATGATATAAAACCCATCTTTTTATCCTTGATGGCAACAATACAATACGTGCCTTGCTGCCCCTACTGTCACTGGGAAAGGACACCACAAGATTGAACCCAAAGCTAAGCACTTCTCCTATTGCAAGAAAGATCAATCTAGTAGGCCAAACTAAACCGATAATTCGAAGAGACTTGCAAATATATCAAATCATGCATATAAGAATTCAGAGAAGAACCAAATAATATTCATAGATAATCAAGTTCATAAATCCACAATTCATCTGATCTCGACAAACACACCGCAAAAGAATATTACATCGAATAGATCTCCAAGAACATCGAGGAGAACTTTGTATTGAGAATCGAAGAGAGAGAAGAAGCCATCTAGCTAATAACTATGGACCCGAAGGTCTATGGTAAACTACTCACGCTTCATCGGAGAGGCAATTGTGTTGATGTAGAAGTCCTTCATGATCGATTCCCCCTCCGGCAGATCGCCGGAAAAGGCCCAAGATGGGATCTCACAGGTACAGAAAATTGCGGCGGTGGAAAAGTGGTTTCGTGGCTCCCCCTGATGTTTCTAGGATATAAGAGTATATATAGGCGAAAGAAGTACATCGGTGGAGCTACGAGGGGCCCACGAGGGTGGGGGCATGCCTTCCCCCCTAGGCGCGCCCTCCCGCCTCGTGGCCTCCTTGTAGAGTCCCAAACTTCAACTCCAAGTCTTTTGGATTGCTTTTGGTCCAAGAAAGATCCTCGTGAAGGTTTCATTCTGTTTGGACTTCGTTTGATATTCCTGTTCTGCAAAACTCTAAAATAGGCAAAAACACATAACTGGCACTGGGCCTCCGGTTAATAGGTTAGTCCCAAAAATAATATAAAAGAGCAGATTAAAGGCCATTAAGCATCCAAAATAGATAATATAATAGCATGGAACAGTCAAAAATTATAGATACGTTGGAGACGTATCAAGCATACCCAAGCTTAATTCCTGCTTGTCCTCGTGTAGGTAAATGATAAAAACAGAATTTTTGTTGTGGAATGCTACCTAGCATATTTCTCAATGTAATTTTATTTATTGTGGCATGAATGTTCAGATCTGTAAGATTCAAGACAAAAGTTTAATACTAATAGAAAAATAATAATACTTCAAGCATACTAACAAAGCAATTATGTCTTCTCAAAATAACATGGCCAAAGAAAGTTATCCCTACAAAAGCATATAGTCTGGCTATGCTCTATCTTCATCATACAAAGTATTTAATCATGCACAACCCCGGTTTCAGCCAAGCAATTGTTTCATACTTTAGTATTTTCAAACTTTTTCAATCTTCACGCAATACATGAGCATGAGCCATGGACATAGCACTATAGGTGGAATAGACTGGTGGTTGTGGAGAATACAAAAAGGAGAAGATAGTCTCACATCAACTAGGCGTATCGACGGGCTATGGAGATGCCCATCAATAGATATCAATGTGAGTGAGTAGGGATTGCCATGCAACGGATGCACTAGAGCTATAAGTTTATGAAAGCTCAACAAAAGAAACTAAATGGTTGTGCATCCAACTTGCTTGCTCATGAAGACCTAGGGCACTTTTGACGAAGCCCATCATTGGAATATACAAGCCAAGTTCTATAATGAAAAATTCCCACTAGTATATGAAAGTGAAAACATAGGAGACTCTCTATCATGAAGATCATGGTGCTACTTTGAAGCACAAGTGTGGTAAAAGGATAGTAGCATTGTCCCTTCTCTCTTTCTCTCTCATTTTTTAATTTTATTTGGGCCTTTTTATTTTTTTATGGCCTCTTTTTTTATTTAGTCCGAAGTCTCATCCCGACTTGTGGGGGAATCATAGTATCCATCATCCTTTCCTCACATGGGGCAATGCTCTAATAATGAAGATCATCACACTTTTATTTACTTACAACTCAAGAATTACAACTCATTACTTAGAACAAAATATGACTCCATGTGAATGCCTCCGGCGGTGTACCGGGATGTGCAATGATTCAAGAGCGACATGTATGAAAAATTATGAACGGTGGCTTTGCCACAAATACGATGTCAACTACATGATCATGCAAGGCAATATGACAATGATGAAGCGTTTCATAATAAACGGAATGGTGGAAAGTTTCATGGCAATATATCTCGGAATGGCTATGAAAATGCCATAATAGGTAGGTATGGTGGCTGTTTTGAGGAAGGTATATGGTGGGTGTATGGTACCGGCGAGAGTTGCGCGGTACTAGAGAGGCTAGCAATGATGGAAGAGTGAGAGTGTGTATAATCCATGGACTCAACATTAATCATAAAGAACTCACATACTTATTGCAAAATATTCAAGTCATCAAAACAAAGTACTACACGCATGCTCCTAGGGGAAGGGTTGGTAGGAGTTAACCATCACGCAATCCCGACCTCCACATATAAGGAAGGCAATCAATAAATAAATCAT
Source organism: Triticum dicoccoides (assembly GCF_002162155.2). Taxonomy (NCBI): domain Eukaryota; kingdom Viridiplantae; phylum Streptophyta; class Magnoliopsida; order Poales; family Poaceae; genus Triticum; species Triticum dicoccoides. The sequence goes on from NC_041381.1 coordinate 162,393,473, forward strand.
GGTCCAACATCATCACATAACGGTTCACCATGTGTGCATGCTACGGGAATCACAAACTTTAACACAAATATTCTTTAAATTCGCAATTACTCAACTAGCATGTCTCTAATATCACCATCCTCATATCTCAAAAACACATCATCATGCATCAAACTTCTCATAGTATTCAGTGCACTTTATATGAAAGTTTTTATTATACCCATCTTGGATACCCATCATATTAGGACTAATTTTATAACCAAAGCAAATTACCATGATGTTCTAAAAGACTCTCAAAATAATATAAGTGAAGCATGACAGATCAAATAATTTCTATAAAATAAAACCACCACCGTGCTCTAAAAAGATATAAGTGAAGCACTAGAGCAAAATTGTCTAGATCAAAAGATATAAGTGAAGCACATAAAGCATTCTAATAAATTCCGATTCATGCATATCTCTCCCAAAAGGACTGTACATCAAGGATGATTGTGGTAAACTACAAAGAAAAGACTCGAATCATACAAGACGCTCCAAGCAAAACACATATCATGTGGTGAATAAAAATATAGCCTCAAGTAAAGTTACCGATAGACGAAGACGAAAGAGGGGATGCCTTCCGGGGCATCCCCAAGCTTAGGCTTTTGGTTGTCCTTGAATTATCTTGGGGTTCCTTGGTCATCCACAAGCTTAGGCTCTTGCCACTCCTTATTCCAAAATCCATCAAATCTTTACCCAAAAACTTGAGAACTTCACAACACAAAACTTTAACAGAAAATCTCATGAGCTCCGTTAGTATAAGAAAATAAACCACCACTTTAAGGTACTGTAATGAACTCATTATTTATTTATATTGGTGTTAAACCTACTGTATTCCAACTTCTCTATGGTATATACCCTCCGATACTACTCATAGATTCATCAAAATAAGCAAACAACACACGAAAAACATAATTTGTCAAAAACAGAACAGTGTGTAGCAATCTGTAACTTTTGAATACTTCTGTAACTCTAAAAATTCTGAAATAAATAGTTGTACTTGAGGAATTTTATATTAATCATCTGCAAAATTAATCAACCTAAAAGGACTCTCCAGTAAAAAATGACAGCTATTCTTGTGAGCGCAAAAGTTTTTGTTTTTTACAGCAAGATCGCAAAGACTTCACCTAAGTCTTCCCAAAGGTTCTACTTGGCAATAACACTAATTAAAACATAAAAACACATCTAAAAAGAGGCTAAAAGATTCACCCTTATTCTTAGGAACATAGATAAACTTGGAAACTTTGGTAGGAGGTGGATGTGAGGGATTTTTAACGGCAGAAAAGGTGGAACCCTAGTTGGTAACAATATCTTCGAGTTTATCAATTCTAGTAGAATCTTGATCTATCATTTCATTAACTATGGGTTACTTTTCCCTAAGATTTTTCAGAGTAACTCCTCCCTTAGATCCATATTGGGTAATTTGGTTGTGGATCTTTTTATCCAAATTTTCTATTAACTCAACAGTGGCAATTTTATTTTCAATAATATCAAGACTTTGCATTACATGTTCCAAGGTTAAAATAGTTCCATTGACCAAAAGAGGTGGTGGGTCTAACAAATCTATCATGGCATTATAAGAATCAAAAGTATGGCTTCCCAAAAACTTACCTCCAGTAATGGTGTCAAGAACATATCTATTCCAAGGAGTAATGCCTACATAAAAATTGCGAAGAAGAACGGAAGTGGATTGCTTCCTAGTTGATCTATTTTGAGCATTGCAAATTCTATACCAAACATATTTTAGATTTTCTCCCTCCCTTTGTTTAAAATTGAGAACTTCATTATCGGGAGTACTAACAATGATAGGAGGACTAGCCATGAGGGTGAAACAAATGATCTAACACACGAACGTGCAAAAAGCGAGTAAGAAGGAACGAACGGAAGAGGGGCGAAGAAAAGGCAAAGGTTTTCAAAAATCATTTTAGAAGTGGGGGAGAGGAAAATGAGAGGTGAATGGAAAATAATGTAATGCGAGGGAGAAGAGTTTATGATGTGTACTTGGTATGTCTTGACTTGGCGTATATCTCCCCAGCAATGACGCCAGAAATCCTTCTTGCTAGCTCTTGAGCATGCGTTGGTTTTCCCTTGAAGAGGAAAGGGTGATGTAGCAAAGTAGCGTAAGTATTTCCCTCAAGTTTGAGAACCAAGGTATCAATCCAGTAGGAGACAACACACAAGTCACCTAGTACCTATACAAACAATCAAGAACCTTGCAACAACGTGATAAAGGGGTTGTCAATCCATTCACGGTCACTTGCAAAAGTGAGATCTAACACTACAAAAAAATACACTTCCGTGATGATACGTGTTTGTCACAGTAGGTCGCGTTTTTTGTCATGCATATACGTCCATGACGATTTTATGATAGAATCAAGATAGTCATACCTGTGCTGTCGTAGAAGTGTGTCACACCCTAGCTAGTTCATGCATTAGAGTGTTGCATCATGTCTATTCTTTCATCAGAAACCTGAAATGGGGATGACAGAACCCCCAGCCCCCTCTGAAACCAACTAGGGTTTACTAAAAACTTTTTCAATGAACCTGAAATGCCCTTCTAAAATGCCCATCATTTTTGTCTTGGTTCAGAACCTTTGCCAAAAGTGGTGCACATTTTCCTAGGCCATCTTAGGGCCTTTGAATTAAATCATAGATATTTGAATTTGGGCATTTAAAATTATATAAAATATTTCAAATGCTCAAATATCTCCAAACTAAAATGTTTCATGTTGGAAATAATCCAACCATGGACCAGGAGTAGTTTGGTGATTTTAGGAGTTGCCTAAGTATTTTTAATAATTCAACAAACTTGCACAGGAATTGAAAAAACAGAAAACAGGAGTAATAACAAAAAAACTTACCTGGCGCCAAGCACCCGGCCCACCTGCCGGCCCAGCCCAGCGCCGCGCCAGTGAGCTGCTTGCCGGCAAGGCAGGCAGGCAGGTGCCCGACGGCGGCCGCAGCGTGCGCCACGCAGCTGGCCGTCGCCCTGCTTCACCTCCTCGCCGCGTTGCTGGATGGATGAACTCCACGCCGAGCCGTGAACCCCCAGGACACCTCCATTCTTCCCCAACTCCTCTCTCTCGCGTTCCCCCGCCATGGCCGACACCATCGCCACCACCCCATCGCCGTAGCCACGCCCTCCGTCAACCCCACGCCATGCCGCCGTGTCCAGGAGCTCCGCCACCCTCCTCTCCTTTGAGCAAGCCGAGCCCCGAGCGCTCGCAAGGCCCGAGCCCACCGCATCGACCTCGACCGAACCGCCGTCGCCGGAGATCCCCTTCAACGCCGTCGTCGCTCCGGCCCGTCCCCGGCCGCACCAAGTGCTTCGTCGAACTCCCCGTGAGCTTAGCCATCTTCCCCTCCCTTCTTTTCTTGCTCCCGAGCTGTGTAGTGACCTCCCGGAGCTCAACCGCACCCACCGCCGTGGAGCTCGTCGCCGACGTGCTCCCGTTCACCCTCCGGCCACAACTTGGTGTCTATCATGCTCACCACGTCACGTAGCACCTAACCAGCTACTCCCCGCACCTCACCGACCCCTCTAGCATCAAGTTCGCCCTCGGCCGAACTCCGGTGGCCGCCAAAGTCGTCGCTGGCGCCAACTCCGGCCACCCCAACCCCAACGGACTCCACCAAGAACTGCGGCTCGTCCTCAGCTCCACTCCGATGGCCTCCGCGACTCGTTTGGTTGCCGGAACGGCAAAAACCACTTCCGCCGCCGCGTCGGGCTCGCCGGCGGCTAAACACCAGTGCAGCCGACCTGGCTTTGACCGCGGGTGGGCCCTGGTTGACCCCGATGAGTCAATGACAGGTGGGGCCCAGCCCTGTTAACTAAATAGGGTCAGTTTTAATTAAACTTTAAACTAAACTAATTACCCTGACACCCTGGACCCACAGTCAGGTTTGACCTGGACGTCCCCGTTGACCCTGACGTCATCCTGACGCATGGCTGATGCAATAAATTAATTTCTGGATTTATTCTAATATAGGAAATTCCATAATATAGTTTAAACTTCAAAAATTCATAACTTTTAATCTGTAACTCCAAATCAGACAAGTTATATATGAAAAATGATCAGAAAAATCCAATCTATCCATCTGTACTGTTTTCATGCATGATTAAACAAGTTAACTTGCTGTTTAATGCAGAACAAGATAAAACACTTTAAAGGGCCATGTATGAGTTTGAAATTTGAATCTTTGGTTCAAATTGGTTCAAACCCTTCTGGTCTTAGTTGCATTAGCCCAACACACTCATATTGCCATGTTTCATGCATGCATCATATTGTCGCACATTGTTTGGTGATGGCTGTGTATCGGTGTTCTTTGTGGCAGGTTCTGCCCCCGAGGAGTACCGTGATTACCCTAGCAAAGAACCATATCAGTGCATCGAACCATCAGGCAAGCAACCAACCATTTGATCATATCGATACAATCCCATGTTCCCGCTCTTGCTCTCTTTTACTGCATTAAGACAACGCGTTTCAAACTGCTGTGTGCTGCGGTAGTTGAACCCATTTCCTCTGCATGACCTGTCATTGCCACAGTAACTAGATGAAACCCACTAGCATGTGTAGGAGTTGATTGAGCCATATGTATGTGTTGTTCCTACCTTTATGCCTGCTATGCTTAGAGTCGTGTCAGGTCTGGTTCATCTGGGTGATGGGCTAGAGTGAAATGATTATGTCGGTAATGAGAGTGATGTGGTGAACACGATTTGGTAAAGGTATCGATGAGAGGCCATGTAGGAGTACATGGTGGGTTGTTTCATTGAAGCCGACCTTAAGCACTGAGATCTGTATGTGTGATTTAAGATACAGCTACTACCATGCATTGGGCCCTGAAATATGACCCCGCTCGACTTCTTATTCACCCTAGTTCTCTGTCCAGGAGTTGCAAGTAGTTTCTGGTGTTTGTAGCCTACTAGAGGCCGTGGACAGCGCTGACCGTAGGGGTGGGCTGTGATGCGGTAGGTACGTGGCACGGTGTATCGAATACCCGTTAGGTATGTCGAGAACCCTGTACACATCGTTCGGGGCCGTATGGGAAACCTCGGCCGGACTCCCTGCGGATGGAACATGGATAGGTGATAAACCTGGATTGGAGACTTAGGTGTTTAGGTAGGTCGTGGTCTACACCCACGTCGGCTTTCGCTTGAAGTCTGCCGAGCACATGTCGTGTGCAGACGCTACGTGGTGGAAACATGTATGAAGAAGTACACCCCTGCAGGGTTATCATGATCTATTCGAATAGCCGCGTCCGCGGTAAAGGACTACTTGGTTGCCTATACAGTTCATAGACAAGTAAATGGAAACTACTAAAAGCCTCAAGATAAGTGTGAGTGCCGAGGATGGCTCTTCCGTAGGAAGACGGAGGTGGATCCTCGGTAGTGTATTGAAGTGGTGAGTAGTGGACTCGTGTGCGCAAAACCATTTCAAGTTGGAGTCTCGTAGGATAGCCTAGCCAAGAGTCAAAGCTGGCTTGCTGCAATAACTCCACCAACCCTTCTTGATAATGTGCATGTATGTAGGATCTGATGTAAGTCTTGCTGAGTAATTTTGTACTCATGTTGCTATAATTTACATTTTTACAGAAGACGCTGCAACCCCTTCTGATGGGTTCTTCGTAGACGTTGACATCAATGAGTAGGCTAAGGCCCAGGTGGTGATCCTGAGCTCGTGAAGGACCACGTAGTATAGCTAGGCTTTACAAGCCTCTTTTATTTTCTAGTTGTCTATACTCAGACAAGTTACTTCCGCTGCTGGTTTGTATGACTGTATGACTTGAATGCTGGGTCATGTGACCCGTACCTATGTGTATGTTATGTATGGCTCTCTGAGCCTTAAATAAAGTACTTGTGTCGTAGAGTCATGTTGTGATGCCTTGTTGTATTTGCACATATCGAGCATATTGTGTGTATGATTGAAATGCTTTGTATGTGTGGGATCTGACTATCTAGTTGTTTATCTTTAGTAGCCTCTCTTACCGGGAAATGTCTCCTAGTGTTACCACTGAGCCATGGTAGCTTGCTACTGCTCCGGAACACTTAGGCTGGCCGGCATGTGTCCTTCTTCGTTCCTGTGTGTGTCCCTTCGGGGAAATGTCACGCATTGAGTACCGGAGTCCTGTTAGCCCGCTACAACCCGGTTTACCGGAGTCCTGCTAGCCCAGTGCTACAGCCCGGACCCACTTGCTGATGACCGACACGTTCGATGCTGGGTCATGGATGCCTGTCCCTGTAAGTCTGTGCCACTTTGGGTTTACGACTAGTCATGTCAGCCCGGGCTCCTTATCATATGGATGCTAGCGACACTATCATATACGTGAGCCAAAAGGCGCAAACGGTCCCGGGCAAAGGTAAGGTGACACCCGTGGGGATACCGTGCGTGAGGCCGCAAAGTGATATGAGGTGTTACAGGCTAGACCTATGTGGCATCGAGTCGGGGTCCTGACAAAGTGTTCCATGACATTACCAAAATTATCATCACGGAAGTGTCCACTTCCATGACGATAAATCGCGCGTCACAGAAGTGCTTTCGTTAAGGGTGACCGACACATGGCATCCACCATAACGGAATGTCGTTAAGCTATCGGGTCGGGTTTTGGATCCGATAAACCGTTAACAGCCCCGACCAATGGGGATTTTCCACGTGTAAAATCATCATTGGCTGGAGGAAACACGTGTCGGCTCATCGTTGGGACAAATGTCATCCACTCATTGGACAGAAGGTGCCTATGATACGTCGACACGTGGCATGGCCCAACAGAGGCCCATTCCTGTGAAAAGGCTGGCCCATTTGACTTGGTCAAAAGGTGGTGGGCCAGCCCATGTAAAGCCTATTAACGGCTTGTTCGCATATAGCCCATTTACAGCCCGCTAACCCAAGGCCCATTACGCCCTATTCGAATTAGGCCCAGTAGTGTCATCTGGGCCATCCAATATGATTCTAGCCCGTTTTCATTTCTGGCCCATGTATGGCCCATGACGTCTTTCGGCCCATATGAGGCCCTTAGTAACTCTTGGCCCATTAACGGCCCATGGTGAAACTGGCCCGTAATGAATAGTGTATCACTTTACACCCATTAACGGCCCGTGGTGAAACTGGCCCATAATGAACAGTGTATCACTTTATACCCATTAACAGCCCGTTATTCCGTTGGGCCGTTTCCAACCCATGTTATCTTTCGGCCTTCTCAGAGCCCATTTATTTTTGGGCTCATTTCCAGCATTCGTTTACTTATGGCCCGTTACTGTCATTTTCTACTTGTGGGCCAAATCAGCCCGTGGTTACAGTCGGCCTGTTTGTGGTCCGTTAATACGTTGGGCCATTTTTATAGCGTCATCAAATACGGCCTATTAACGATGTCTCGTTATGGTCGGCCCATGAACGAACGATTCCAACTCTAGCCTATTTAAGGCCAGAATGCGGTCGGTTATTGGGCCATGTTTGGCGAATCGATCATACGGCCCGTATAAGGCCCATTGATGATACGGCCCGTAGAAGGCCCATTGTTTCTACGGCCCATAGAAGGCCCATTGTTTCTACGTCCCGTAGAAGTCCAATTGTTTCGACAGCCCGTAGAAGGCCCATTGTTTCTACGGCCCGTAGGAGGCCTAGTATCACTACAGTAAATATTAGCCCATGGTTATTGTGGCCTAGTTTTAAAAAATAGGTTATTGCAGCCACTAGCTAACCGCGGAAAAAGAACTGCAATGACTACAAGCAAACAAATAAACAAGACAACAAGGAAATAAATAAGCAAGCAACTAACGCTAGGCTAAAAAGGCTATTACACATATTACATCCACTGGGCATCAAAGTTCGCCGCCAATGCAAATATAGGGAACAAAGTAGCATATCATATACACTGGTTGTCAAAGTTGGTGACCAGCACAAACAAACTCTGCAGCAAAACAAATCCAGAACTGAAACGACTTCAGAAGATCTCAAGAAACAATATCCTGGGTACCCATAATGCTGGTAAGATGCTTAGCAAGCTTATTAACTTTCTCTTGTTTGGCGCTTAAATCCTCTAGCGCTTGCTGTTGCACCAGGAAATATGCATCTGAATTCTGCAGGGACTTCCTCAGTCCTTCAGCTTCCTGTCGTAGCACATCTGATTGATGTCTTTCAACTTGAAGTTGAGACTCAAGAAGATGAATTGATTCAGGCTGCGAGTTCGAAGAGCTTGTGCCAGCAGTAGTGGCCAGTAACTCGAACACTACATCAAGACATGACTTTTGGGTTCTCTCACTGTCGTCAAGATAGTTTTTATCAGCTTTCTTGGAGACCAATAGGGATGTCTCACTATCTTGAACCTTATCTGCATAACTTCCTTTACCATTGCATATCGCGGTACTGTTCTCCAATATTTTGTCCGCATTCTAAAAGAGAAACAAGTAGCCACATCATAGGTTTACCATGTTGCATATGAAACTCATTTTGGTAAATGAGTTCAGTAGTAAAGTGGACAGGATAACAGCATGAAACAAACATATATCTATGTACCATGGTCACTTTATGGTTTATATCATTCTAGTTTTTGTTGCCAAATCAAGATAGAGACACAGTTCGAATAATATTTGTTCAAGACAAATCAGAATAGACAGAATATAAGTGTAGGAAACTATAGAGCAATAATCACACTTGTAATGTGCATGACATGAGAGCATAACTGTTATTCAATTGAAACTGAAATCAACATAGAGCAGGTTACAACAGCAAACCAGTTAAAGAAATAGGTTTAAAACATACCTGTTGCGCAATTGGAGTTTCAATTCCATCCTTCAAATTTGAAAATAGTTGGTATGAGTAAATACAGTAATGCAAGAGCAAAGGAGTATGAACCATAGCTACAGGACCTGACCTGAGAACTAATCTTCTTCTCCTTTAAGCATTGAGTTGGGATTCAGAGTGGTGGTCCTCGTGCTTTGGGCACTGCAGTTCCCTTACTAACTGCTTGTGTTTGGGTGCTCTGTGGTGGAGACGGTGCTGTGTCAACTGGAACTGGGTTACTATCTACCGGGGTTGGGGTTAGAAGGGGTGTAGCTGGTTCTCTGTCCAACTGGGTAGGGGTAAAATCTGCGAGAGTCTAGGTTATGTGTGGTGGATCTGGTCCTTGGGCAAGTACAACCGTGGTTCTATCTGCATCAACTGGTAGCACTATCTTTTCTGAAGACCGTGTTGTTACTCCCTTAGATACTACCATCACCCTCTCCAATTCAAATGGCTGATAAACAAGAAAAGTAATTGATAGTATAGACATTGTATGATAGACATGTGCAATGAACAGTGGGGAATAAAAGGGGCATGAAATAATTCATATTTATGATAGCATGACACAGTTTCACATATATGATGGCTAACTAAACAGGATAGCATGACACAATTTCACATTATGATGGCTAACTAAAAAAGATGGAAAGACATAGTTCAAAATATGATGACTATGTAAATAGGATGACATGATATAACTATATAATGTGTTTATTAAATAGTTTGGCATGCCATAATTCACATACATTCACGGATAGAATGCCATAATTCAAAATATGATGACTGTAACACTAAACAGGATGAGATGATATAACTATATGATGTCTTTATTAAATGGGTTGCCATGCCATAATTCAGATAGATGATGTGTATGTACTATGTAAACATGATGGCATGATATAATTCAAATATATGATTTATATAGTAAGCAACTAAGCAGATGGCAATCCATATATGATGTAAAAACTAAGCAATGCAAGACAACATGCATGACATGGGTAATATAACCCTGCCAAGTTTGAGCATAGACCTCAGGGGGGGAATAGGACTGGTCATCAGTCTCTGAATCCTCCTCTGAGGAGCTCTCTATAACCAGCAAGATGTCTGCTTGAGCAGGTAGCATTGTCTGATCTGAATACCTTGTTTTCAGTCCAGATACTTCCATCACCGCTTCAAATGGCTGATGCACAGGAAGAGTAGTTGAATATACAAACATTGTCGACAAATGGAACACATAATACAAAAAAATGATAGCATGATATAATTCACATACATGATGATTGGCTAAACAGCATGGCATTGCATAATTCACATATATAATGCCTTTGCAACAAGATAGCATTGCATAATTCACATATATAATGTCTTGCAACAAGATGGCAATGCATAATTCACATATATGGTAATTAGACACTGAACAGGTGGCATTCACACAGAGCATGTCTAAACTAATCAAATGACATAGCAATGCGAGACACCATACGCACGATATGAGAAACATAACCCTGCCAAGTTAGAGCATACACCTCGGGGGGGATAGGACTGGTCATCTGTCTATGAATCCTCCTCTAAGGAGCTATCTGTAACCAGCGAGATATGCGCTTCGTCAGATAGAATAGTCTGCTCTTAAGACCTTGTTTTCACTCCAGAATTTGCCATCACCGTGTCAAATGGCTGATGCACACGAAGAGCAGTTGAATGTACTAACATTGTTGACAAATATAATATGTAACTAAAAAAGGATGGCCTGATATAATTCACATATAAGATGACCGGCTAAGCAGGATGGCATTGCAAAATTCACATATATGATGCCTGGCTAAACAAGATGGCGTTGCATAATTCACATAAATGATGAATAAACTAAATAGATGGCATTCACACAAAGGATGTCTAAACTAAGCAGATGACATATTTGATGTATAAAGTAAGCAATGCAAGGCACCGTATGCATGATATAACCAACATCAACATGCCAAGTTAGAGCAAAGACCTCAGGGGGTAAATAGGAGTTGTCCTCTCCTTCTGAATCCCCCTCAGAACAGATATCTTCCTCTCGATTACAATCCAAAATGTGTGGAGGGGGGCTGCCTTTGCAGCTACCATGGAGCGACATCTGCATGAAATTTTATTGCCATGCAAGGCTCGTCTCTTTTGATCTACAAGTTCAGTTCCATTGTTTATAATAACTGTCATGCATAGGAATAAAACATAGTGAGATTATGTAAGGAGTGCATGCAGAAATCCACAGTGATGGTAGCAACCTGTGGATAGACCCAAAACCAATAATAGCAGGCAGATAATGGCTTCAATTAAAAAATACAGATAATGGCTTCTTTATTGTTTGTTTCCCACCCAACATGAAACTCATAGTAGACACCGGAGATTAACCAGATAGTAGATAGATACTATTGATTGCGGCCCCGATATGTACCCCACAAGCATTTAAAAACTCAAGTTTGACCATTAGTTTGGAGCTGACTCCGAGTCTAATCGGTGAACAGGACGATAAAGTAGCATGTAATATTAAGGGATGCATAAAGTAAGCAGACACGAAAGAGTGTGACCTCTCTTGCGGACCCGTGTAGTCCTCAAGGTCATCTGCTCGGTTGATGATGGTAATGCAGTTTTCATGGCTGCCGACCACAGGGAAGAAGATCTAAGGCGGCAAAAGACAGTCTGGAGGCCGGATCCCTGCTGTGCTGGACCCTTATGTCGTTGGAGCAGCTGAGCTGGGGTGGATGACGGCGCAGCAGGAGTGGGACAAACCATGCAAGGTTTTCTTTGACAACTATCTATAAGAGAAGTAATTCTGTAAGGGCTCGTTTGAATTGGAGGATTTCAACAATGGAGGGATAGGAAATAGACAGGAATAGGATACAAATGCACGTGCAAAACAGAGAATTTAAAAACACAGGATTTCTCCCAATCTGGGTGTTTGATTCACAACAATTGGAAGATCACAGGATGCAAAGAAGCATGGTGAGATTAAGTCAAACCACAAGAAAATGTAAGGTTATAATGCTATTATGCTACTATCTCTTAGTCTTGTGCTTCATGAATAGGAATTTGAAAAGGAGGACAAGTGAAAATTAATATTTCTACGTTTTTTCTTTCAAGGAGACACTAAAGGAACAAATCCTACAGTTTTCCTTTGCTCCATTCCTTTGAACCAAATTCATGAATAGTAGTACCATAGGATACTTTCCAATTCCTATGATTTTCATTCACTTTTCCTTTCAAGCACTGGCGATTCTAGTAGGCAGGCTTGAGCAAGGAAAAGTCTACACTAAAAAAATGTTTTTGTGCTACTTCTATTACTTTGGACCCAGGCCACTGCCCTACTAGCTCAACTCCCAAGGCCGTCGACAAATGCATAGCTCAAACGCGCAGAGATAAATAATGATGGCGTTCAAGAGAGTCCATCACGGATAGCTAAGTTGCATGGTACCTCACTGCTGTCATATAGTAGGATAAAATAATCGTATTTCCCGTTACTACGTGTGCTCAGTGGACAATATATATATAACATGTAGAGTAAAAAAGAGATGCAACAAGTGTACAACCTCTTTGGCGAAGCCATGTCGATCTCAGCGTGATTGGGTTGGCCGGTGAGGATGCTCCAACTGACTTGGCTGTCGAAAGAGGGGAAGATCTTAGGAGTCTAGAGATGGAGCCCGAGGTACTGTTCCGCCGTGATGGAGGGTTTCGTCGTTGGAGCAGCTCCGGTGAGTTGTACGACACCGAGGCTGAAGCAGGACAAGAGAGACAATGTTAACCTGAGCGGAATTCTAATAGCATGTCCAATACATGATGTAAAATACATAACCACAAAGTGCTAGATGTAAAATACATCAGCCGCTCATCTCTGAACTTAACTGTCGAAACTGAATTTAATTGTCGAAACTGAACTTAACTGTCGAAACTGAACTTAACTGTCGAAACTGAATTTTGCTGTCGAAACTGAATTTTACTGTCGAATTTGAGCGCACTAGCAAGGTGAGGCTACATGTCGGTCGACTGACTTTTTCATCTCTGGTCAGTCGATTTTGCAGCCGTTGGATATGAAATCAAGGGCCTGCAGTTCATCTTCAACCTCCACCCCCCTGAGCCGCCAGCCACCACCGGCCAAACAGCAGCCCCCCGCCGCCCGTGGCCGGCGGCGCGCCACCCCGCCCGCCCTGAAAACACTCACCACCACCGGTCCGTCGCCGCCCCGGCCATCCCTCTAGCCCCCTCGTGCCGACCATTTTCTCTGGCGATCCCCATGCCACCGCCCCGCCACCACCGATGACCACTGCCCCCACCCTGAACCCTAAGATAGATAG
>NC_041381.1:162407149-162415773 GCF_002162155.2 Triticum dicoccoides
CACCCCCTGAAAATCGATTGACCCAAAAGTCGATTCAGTCGACTGAAGTGTAGCTAAATCAGAGCAGCATCGCAAGCAAGAGCAAGAGCGAGAGCAGCAGCGTGAGAAACAGTAATAGCAAGAGCAGACCAGGCAGGGGACCGAGAGCAAGAGAAGAGCAACAGCGCGAGCGAGAGCTAAAGCAGCAGTAGCTCCTACTGATGTGGACGTCGCCGCCGAGGGAGGTATGCCGTGGAGGAAGTGGCTGGCAATGCCGCCGTGGATGGAGCCGCGCCGTGTCGGCTCGGGGCTGAGCGCCGGCAGCACCGTGAGATTGAATCAAGAAGAAAATGCGGCAATTAGTGTACAACCTCTTTGGTGGCGCCGATTAGGCGGCAACTTCATCCGAGCAAATGGTGGTGATGATGCTCTTTGGTGGTGCAGGTGAAGACGATGGTGTGGGAATGGAGGTGGTGCGAAAGACGAGGGGAACGTTGGGGCAGCTCCTTAGAGGTGGATGAAGGGGTGGCTGAACCGGCGGGACGACGAGATCGATGACGGATCCTCATCCGGTACGGTGGATGAGGGACGTCGAGGTGTTGCTGTGGATGATGTCATCGGGGAAGAGGCTCCGGCTGGGTGGCGGACGGAGCAGGGTGTGGGGCTTCGTTGCGAGTTTTCGCGGCCTCAGTGTACGAATGGATGGGCGGATGGGATGGCAGTGGGGAACCATGGCTTAGGGACGCGCTTGTCCAAAATGTGGGGTAAGTTACGGAAGTACCCCCACCGATTTGAGGTGGTTCTTTCGGTTCAGGGGTACCACGGGCATTTCGCATGTCAGGATTTCACAGGAGGTGGGAGTTTTCGCGCGTGCTTAATTTCGGAATAGCAAGGTGTGGGTTGAGATGGAGGGAGTGTCAGAGCACAATGAGACAAAGATATATCTTTAATATTTTGGGCTAACAAGGCGCGGGTTGAAATTTCCGTACAAGCCTAACGTGTACTGTACCAAATCAATTCGCACTACAAATATCATTCAAAACTTTGAATTCATGTTATGTTCAATTAAAATATTTTGCTACGTGTATAATGCATGCAACCTACTACTCAAATGAACGTTTTAGTGCATTCCAAAGATATATACTACCGCTTCAATATGAACTAAATTTGAATTCGTTTCTCTATTTGAATAAGATATACAATAATGATTGTTGTGAAGTCAAAGCATTTGAATTCATTTATCTATTGTAATAAGATCTACAATCATCATTACTGTCAATGTAAACCATCGTTTGTGTATTATCTTCAGAGCACACCACATGATTAGTCTCGAGTTACATATGAACTATGTGTACTATATGAACTCGAACTTGATTTTTTGAATCCACTTTATGTTGATTTCAAATCACATTACATTTCTAGCTCTAACTAGATCTTCATAATCTAAACCATGTCTCATATGTATAATGTGTTTATCACATTATGTATGGTGCCCCGCCCCCTACGCCTACAAGTATTTAGATGTGAGTTGCAAACACCACACATTACCACAAATTCAAAAAAATGTGAGAATGTTCGATATATAGTATTGTTTAGATTGTTCGATATTTAGTTGTAAGCTGCAAACGCCACACATAATCACAAATTCAAATAAAATGTGAGATTGTTTGATGTATAGTATGGTTTAGGTTGTTCGACATTTAGCTGTGAGTTGCAAATGCCATGCATTATCACATTATGGTATAACATGTGAACAACACGTATATCACCGCTATATTCATGCATGCATATGTTTAAAACACTATGATCTCCTACTCAAATATATGTATCCACTTTCATATCAAATTATGATCTTTGTTAGTCTCTTACACCCACACAATCCTCTAACCTTTGTAGCTACCAATAACTTTCTCTCATGCATGGACACGCCCTCCTCGCCCTCCCCCTCCCTCGGCATTCTATCCACCGGGCACATTCATTTTTTTCTTTAGGTCGTTCTCCCAGAGTCTCCACAACTCCTTTCCGACACACACCGATCGATAAACCTCTCCAGCGGTGCCTGCCTACAACATACACATGCACCTTCAATATCCTCCTTTATGTGTCATTGCCTCGTGTCTCTCATACGGTCGCACACACGTGTAAACTCTCGCCCCTCTTTTCATCGATCTCACAACCGCACACTCCTCCCCCTATCTAGCTAGTAGCTGGGCCTCTCGCACCACCTCCTAGCTCCATTCTCTCTGTCTATCTGTCTCGCTGGGCCTTATTTGCCTCTAACAAATGGACATACACCGACCGATCTCCCACTATACATATAGCTAGCTAGGTCCTTATAACTCGTTTTTACCCACACGTCGATCGATCTACCTCATTAGTTATGTCTCTCCCTTCCTCCGACAAACAACAATTGATCTACCGATCTAGTTAGGTTTGCTTACCAAACACATGGTTCCCCTTCATCGTCCATGGATGCGTCCCGACAGATCTATCACGCACAAACACACACAGAAACACATCCCTACACTTATTGATAACATTGCAGTTCCACCCTCAGTTTGTCTAGTAGGCCTCTCCCACCATCTTCGAAAATCAACTCCATCACCCATCCAACACTCTACCCCTCTCCCTCTCTCTCTCTCTCTCCTCTCTCTCTGTGTCCCATCATATTTCCCGTCCTTCAGTTATGTATGGATGTCGACCGATCTCCCTCAAGACATACCTGGGTCTCTCCTTCTCAACACCTCTATAGTTAGGCCTCTGCCTACCCCTCCCCCCACCCCTCCCCCCACACACACCGATACATCGAGCGCTCTAGTCATGTCTCCCTGCCACACACAAACTTGACATGTGCCCTCTGACGTTCCGGTAGCACAGTCGCCCTATATCTTTGAATTGCACACACACACACACACAATTTCGATGCCTCTCTTCATCGATCTCGCACCCACCCACTTGATCCTCTCTTTGACTCTATCGATATCTATGACCCCTCCCTATCTTCTCAAGGATTGCCCGACCCTCTATATATGATATGGATAGGCCTCCATTTCACACATATTGCATGCAAAATTTTGTTTAAGATGTCATCGACACATATTCCCACAAATACATTCACGAAATCAACCCCCCACACCCCAAAACAAAAAACACTCACAAAGGTGGTTTGTATCTCTCACACCCACCCACGTAGGTGGGGGACGTGCACGAAGAGAAGAGGTGCATGCACGGCACACGTACTCCCGTCTCTTTCCCAACCACACCCGCGCGGGTACACGGTGGAGCTCATTTCTGTATGAAAAAGGTAGCCCACGTGGTAATTTGGCACGTGTACTGGTTGTCCACTTGGTGGAGGGAGGATCATCTACCACGGGTGAACAAACAAACTGCAACTTGACGTGTTATGTTAAAAAAAGAAGCAAACCATGTGGGGCCTACCTTAGAGGCAAGGCTCTATACACTGGAGTACTTTTGATGTGTCCCGTCAGCTTGCACAACGAGGAAAAGCTTGCTTAGTACACCGTCTCCCCCGCCCATGGGCGCGGTGGCTCGCAGGATGAGGTGAAGCTTGCTTAGTACTGTCCGCCTGACGCGCGCTCCCCCTCCCATGTGCCCGGTGGCTCGTAGGACGAGGAGAAAAATTTACTACTCCCTCCATTTACTCCTCGTCCCTACTACCTTGGTTATAGAGATTATATCATATTGTTTGGAATATATATGTCCTTTAGTAGATTTCAATATGAACTACTAGTACATACTCCAAACACTGATGTATATAGACGTATTTTAGAGCGTAGATTCACTCATTTTGTTCCGTATGTAGCACTCTCCCTCACCCCTCGACCCTCGCCCACGTGGTGGACGTGCACCAATTCATTCGGTCTCATATAGCCAGAACAATATATACTGCACTACCATTATTACTCGACTTCCCGAAGAGGCGAAGAGCCAATTGCAAGGTTAATATTTTGGAGATGCCAAGCGCAAGGTTATAGGAGAACGAGTAGTAGGTGCTGCGTCATTTATAAATAAAGTTTTTTTTCTTCAGTGGCACGTACGCAATATGATAGGTTCATATGGAGAGAAAAGGAAACCGCTCCACTATATACATTGTCAGGACGGGCCAGCCTACACGGTTGCTTGTTGGGGTTGCTCTCTTCACACTCTTTCGCACAAAACGACTGTGGCCACATCTCTAACATCCTGGCGGATCACGTCCGCCGGGGGAAGGGGTGGATGCTTAGTGTAGATGCGGCGCCGTTGCCGACGGCGAAAATGCACGTCCCGATCAGGGGTCTCCGCCGTTCTCTCTCGCAAAGCCGGTGAGGTTGCCTTTGTCCCTTGCTCACTGCCGCGACGTGGGCAGTTGCCGCCTCCCGCCGCCTTCCTCAAGGTTGAGTACGTCCAAACATCCCTCAGGTACAACTCCCTTTACAGCTGGCTTGCACCACTGCTCCAGGTGCCCATATCACTCCATGTGGATATTTCTCTACTTCTTTGCCCCGCACATACCTCTACTGGCTTCTACGTACTATATTTGTGATGAGTTTGTGTCTCATCAACTAGTCCCAGTAATCTTATTCTAATCACGCTTCTTCAATTTCTTTGCCACAGGGATGCTCATCTCGATTTGGGTGAAACTGCACAAAATGATCCGATGGTCAAAAGGTTGCAAACTTCATTTCTTAGGAAGCTCGAACGCTGCCAGCAAATTGAAGCCTGGTTTGGGTTCACGGTTCAAGGGCTAGGGACTGCATGGATCGTTTTTTCTTTAGCTGCCTCTATTCCAAAATAAGTGCCAAATTTAGTAGTAGTACAACTTTGTACTAAAGTTTGCATAAAGTTGAGACATTTATTTTGGAACGGAGGGAGTAAATATTTGCTATGATCTGTCAATCATTGAGATGCAATAGCATGGATGTTAGTCTCCTTTGTATTTGATGAAATGTTGCAACAGGCAACCTTCGACGCAAGATACATGTAACAAAAGCTGGAAGCTTCATAGCATTGTACAAATTTATCTCGCTGATAAATTACAGTAGTACTATACTAGTACTTCCTCCGTTCCTAAATATAAGTCTTTGTATAGATTTCACCATGAACCACATGCGGATGTATATAGATGCATTTTAAGTGTAGATTCATTCATTTTGTTCCGTATGTAGTTCACCTAGTGAAATCTCTACAAAGACTCATCTACTAGTAATAGCTAGCCCCCCACTACTAGGAATTCTCTATCCTCTCCTTGAGCCACATCATCAAAATTAATGTAGCCGTTAGATGAAGTAAATCAGTCCATAATAGCCGTTTGATCTAGACGTTGAGAGGCTCCGCACTAAGCCACATGCAAGCATGCAGAAATACCGTGGCATGCATGTGAGTGGGTTTTAAATCACATCAACATGTCTGCACGCAAGCATGCACCGGTAGTATGCATGAAAGTGAGCTTTTAAGTCCCATTAACATGTCAAAAAGAAAAATATAATCCCATTATGCAGTACGAGTTGGCCGATCTTTTTTCCTTACATGGGAAGATCTAAATGATGATGAGAGTATTTTTAGATTGGCTACCACATTTGTCATGCGGTTATATAGTTTTTTTAGTTCTATGAAATCGATAATTTTACGCAGAGAGATATACGGTTGTTCCGTGGCAACGCGCGGGGACTCATCTAGTATTTAGGAACGGAGGGAGTACTATGTAAAGAGTTAGGTGTCGCACGGTGTCTAGAAAATATGGTGATAGTGTGAGGTGGGCCATGTAATCACTGAGCCTGTGTGTTTTCAGTGCTCTTGCACTCCTCCACTGTAAGAATAGTGGTACCTCCTTTCGCCGAAAGCGTGGGACATCTAGCAGTCCTACCACCTCAGTAATAAAGACCAATGAGCCGTCAAATCACATAGACCCAACAGTAAGTTGGACGGATGAAGCAACCATCACTCTTGCGCCAGTGAGAGCTTGCGTCCGCTCTGCCGTGCATGAATGCGGCACCAATTCTTTGGAGCGGTGCTGACCGTTTCAGGCAGGAAGCGCGCACGGGCGATGAAGGGGCTTTGGGTGGGCCAGGCTGGTTAGGAGCGGGTGTGGCAGCTGTCCGCCTGTCCATACCGGTCACGCCCGTAAACGAGAGGATGCACCAACTCTCGCGGCTTAAATCGTACACTACACACCATCTCTCTGTAGGAGTAGGTCGATCTGTCACTCTCTCTAACACACACACACATGTTGTTTAACACACACACAAACGCACACGCACGCACCTTGGTCCCACTGCACCTTCTAAGGTGACTTATTACACCTAGACGGAGGGAGTAGTAAGTACGAGATATTGTGGCACACTGACTTAGGTCGAATACAACTGCCTAAAATTGTGTGCATGTTATAATAAGGATTCACTTAAAATAGTACGTAAGCGAACAGAGGGATTTCCCGAGCAGTAGCGAGATGTGTGAGGTAAGATACACCGCTGACACTTTTAATTTTTCTTATTAATTTGTTTGTTTCACCCTCTGACTGGTGGGACCCAACATACTACATGGAGAGAGGTAAGGTGACTAAGGCTGCATTATTTCTGCACCACTGTGGATAGTCTTACCACCAAAGCCACATGACACGATTATGATTTAAATCCCAATGACTCCCACACACAAAAAAACATGGCATGCTTGTCACACGAATGTAGGAATGTATAAAAGGTTATTTTCCTCTTGTTGAACATAACGGGAGGGTTGTGTAGTTGGTTAGCCTGTTCGCTCATCAAACTTGAGGTCTCGGGTTTCATAACTACACTTGAGCATAATTTGTGCTAGGAGGATTCTTTGACTGGTCAAAATGGATGGATACAGAGCTATACGAACTTGTAGTGACCATATAATCACCTCATCACGTATCAGCTGCAGCCTCGGCGCTTGTTTTCTAGGGTTTGCACGCTTCACACACTCTCTCTAGTATATATATACACGCTAAAGCCTCAGTGCGTGTAGTTGCTCTCTTCACACTCTCTCACCCTCTCCATATCTAAACAAGACTTCATTGTCCTCTCTCTCCCCTCACTGCTGCTCAAAGAGCCGGCAGGATCCGTCCGTCGGGAAGGGAAGGAGGCTTAACGCTGTCGCCGTCGGCAAGGGAGGGAATCCACTACTTGCACAGCTGTTCACTTTTACCCAGCGGCAGCGTGGGAGGGCCTCCGACCACTTCTTCTTCGCCGCCGTCCCGTCGCCCACCGAACCACGTTCCAAGAACCTTAAGGTATAATTTACTTATTCCACATGCATTGCTCTAGCTGCATGTATACCATGAATCTAGGACGTGGTTCAAAGAGGAAAGGAGTGGGGGAAAGTAGTGGGAAAAGTTGTATAGCATGAATCTAGGACATGGTTCAAAGAGGAAAGGAAGGGGTAAAGTTGTATAGCATGAATCTAGGACGTGGTTCAAAGAGGAAAGGAATGGCGGAAAGTAGTGGGGAAAGTTGTATCGCATAAATCTAGGACATGGTTCAAAGAGGAAAGGAAGGGGCAAAAGTATTAGTACAGATCGGCTATCCAGCACCTACGTTGGTCGAAAAGGGAAAACAATGACAAACGTAGTACGCACCTCTGTAACGAACTGATCTTTTGTTTTGGGCGACAAGGCTGTAGAGTTTGAGCAAGACTAGATTTGTTGTGCTCACATAGGGAAAGGTGTCTAAAGATAACAAAACTAGGACCAACACAAATATGCTCCTAGCTTGTTTGTTCTTTGTTGCAACAGACTGTGCATGACCACAGTACATCGGTAGATGCACATGGTGCTGGTGCGTCCACTGTCCCGTGCAACTCTTTAGCTGTTGTTAATCTAAGGCCCTATTTGGTTAAAAACTCCCTAGTCCCTACCTGCTTGGTTCCAGGGACTAAACATGGACTAGAGGTTATTAAATGACATGCTAAAAGACCATTTTACCCCTAGTAATGAACTAATAGAGACAAGGTGCGGGCAACTATTGGAAAAAGTCCCAAAAAGACTCCCTCGGGGTCTTCTTTCTTTAGTCCCAAATGCCCACTTTTAGTCCCTAAAAGTCCCTCCTGTTTGGTTTACATGGGACTAACACGAAGTTTTTTTAGTCCCTACACCAAAATGTCCCTGTAAACAACACTAAAAAAAGAAACATCCGTGACATTTTGGGCCGAACGAATTTTTTTCCTGTCATACATATGACACTTCTATGACGATAATTGTGAAAAAACCCGGTATCATCATAGATGTGGTGGGCTCCTACTTCTATGACAAAAAATCATGACCGAAAATGGGCTTTACGTCCTGGGCAGGCCGGAGATGTAGCTGCATGGCATTCTTTGGGCCGTCCATGACGGAAAAAACTGTGGTAGAAGCGAGGGGGAAGAAAATTTCGGGGAGTTCCCGGTTACGGTGGGAGGTCGGGGGCCGAGCGATGCATGTTTCTCTCGTACATGTACGCGCGTGTGTGCGAGGCGTTGGCTCTAACTGAACCCGAGCAAGGCGTTGGGCTCTAACTGAACCCGAGTGATTGCACTGCAGGCTACGCGTTACTGAACCCGAGCGATTGATCGATGGCTGTTAACTGAACTCAATCGAGCGATTCCTTCGCTACTGCTGCTAACTGAAGCCGATCGATTGGATGAAAAGTGAG
>NC_041381.1:162416362-162424271 GCF_002162155.2 Triticum dicoccoides
CATTGCCTCTGGATGAACAGGACCCCGTGGTGTGGTGGAGGGCTGGATGAACAGTAGACGGTGGAGGGGTGCCCGTGGAGGGGTGGTTGAACAGGACCTCATGGTGTGGAGGGCTGGATGAACAGTAGACGGTGGAGGGGTGGTTGAACAGTAGCCGGTGGAGTAGCGCATGGTGGAGGCTGGATGAACAGGAGCCCGTGGAGGCTGGAGGAGGTCGACGGTAGCCCGTGGAGGCTGGAGGAGGTCGACGGTGGAGATGAACAATATCCCGTGGAGTCCCGTTTTGCGGTACGCCACACCCCTCCCGATGAACAGGACCCCCGTTTCGACTGTAGCGCTCCAACACAAGTCTGTTTCGTCCGTTCTGCGGTATGCCACACCCCTCCCGATCAACAGGACCCCCGTTTCGACCGTAGGAGGTCCGTTTCCTCTGTTTTGTGGTAGGCCACACCCCTCCCGATCAACAGCACCCCCATTTCGACCGTAGGAGGTCCGTTTCCTCCGTTTTGTGGTACACCAGACCCCTCCCGATCAACAGGACCCCGTTCCTAACGTAGGAGGTCTGTTTCCTCTGTTTTGCGGTACACCAGGCCTCGTTTCCATCACCTGTTCCGTCCAAGCCCTCCTGATGAACACGACGACGCATTCTGTTCTGACCTAGCCGGTTGGCTCGCATGCGTTCCATTGCCTCCCGATGAACACGAAGCATTCCGTTGCCTCCCCATGAACACGAGGATTTCGTTTCCTCCCCATGAACATGACGCATTCCGTTGCCTCCCCATGAACACGAGCCCTCGCCGTACGTATGCGCGAGTAGGCATTCGATACCCTGCCCGTATGTACACATACGTGGCCGTATTATCTTTCTTGCACCCTGGCCGCTGTACGTACGTGTACATGCTACGTGCGTGCCTCTACTATAACACGTGCGTGCCTCTACATCGACCAGTATATATGTATGTACACGTTCGCAACCAGAATGACAACGCTATGTACGCTTCGACCAGGTGGGTCCCGACTGTCAGGCACTTCCTTGCGTGCGAAGATGTAGCTTGTGGGTCCTAGCAGTCAGGGGGGCGAATCGTTTTGGTTTTGTTTTTTTTGCCCGGACACACTTCCTTGCGTGCGAAGGTGTAGCTGGTGGGTCCCAGCAGTCAGGGGGGAAACTTTTTTGCACGAAATACGGTGGCCCGTCCGGGGGGTCCCTGCTGTCAGGTGGAGGAATAATTATTTTGCGCGTAATAAGGAGGCACTTCCTTGCGGCCGCCATGGACCCAGCTGTCAGCCTCTCCACGCACAGTACTCTTCCAATGGAAGTCGGTCATTGGCCACATTGACCACGCCGCGCCGAGAGCACCACGGCGGTGGACGATGGCGAGGCCCAGGAAGGGGACGACACGGAGGCAGGGAAGACTCGACAGTTGTTTCCCATGTGGAGGGGAGTATGACTGTATGAGGGTTTACTAGTTCGTCTGCCATCGCTGGAGAATAACAGCAGGTGTGGGTGAGAAGAGGGATGGCTAGGCCAGCGATGGGAGTACGGTGGGGCGGTGAGGCCTGCGGCAGCACAGCCAACCACGGGGAGGAGGGAGCAGGCAGTCCCGCCGGCGCTTGTTTGAGCGGCCGGAGCAGGAAGAGCAGAGATTGAAGAAGCACGACAGCCATTGGATGGACATCCAACAGTCACTGCTTGTGCGTCAACCTTTTTTTAGGAAAGCCTCAAATCTGTGGAAAACAGCATACAACCCATCTGCCATTATTTCTAATAATTTACAGCCCATTTGCTAATTCTTAAGGTTTTTTGGAGCCCATATTCTTTTTGTTAGCATTCTAGCCCATATTGTGGCCACGGTTAAAAAATTATACGAAATTTTGCATATTTCGGTGCGGTCCGAACTGTTTTTAATCCCGAAATTTTGACTCACATTCAAACTGATTTTAAAAATAAATTATATCAATATAACATCCAACAAATTCTCCACGCATAAAAATTAATGTAATTTAAAATCTTGAAATGAAAAGAAAGATATTTGAAACTAATTGCCGGTTTGATGTGTTTTAAAAATGTACAGCCCATTTCTCATTACTGATGGGCCATTTTCTCGGCCAGCCGAATGAAAGCTCTCCTCGTCTTGAAAGATTTGCAGCCCAACAGGCCTGACAAAACGACTTACTTGGCAAATCACAAAAAATGGACTATGGCCATGGACCCAGCTGTCAGCCTCTCCACGTATAGTACTCTTCCGATGGAAGTCGGTCATTGACCACATTGACCATGCCGCGCCAAGAGCACCATGGTGTTGGACGACGGCGAGGCCTAGGAAGGGAAGGACGTGGAGCTGGGCAAGACGCGGCAGTGGATGCCCATGCGGAGAGGAGTACGAGCGTTCACTGGTTCGGCTGCGGTGTGAGTCTGCCGTCGCTGCAGAATAACAGGGGGTGTGGGTGAGTGGAGGGATGGTCTGGCCAGTGGTGGGAGTAGTATGGGGGCGGTGAGGCTTCCGCGGTAGCACAGCCAGCCATGGGAGGCAGGAGCAGGCGGCACGACCGGCGCTGCTTTGGGCGGCTGGAGCAAGAAGACCAGAAGAAGCACTATGGCCATTGGATGGACATCATAGAGTCACTGGACTATTGACTAAGTTGACAAAGCCCTCCGTCCCAGTCAACTTAGTAGGCCCACAAGTCAGCCCAACAATATGGTGGGTCCCAGCTAGCAGGGGGTATTCATTTTTTGGGCGTAATAAGGAGGCACTTCCTTGCGTGCGAAGATATAGCTGGTGGGTCCGACCTGTCAGCGAGGGGAATGTTTTTTTCGTGAAATACAGAGGCCCTTCCTGTGGGTCCTAGCTGTCAGGTGGAGGTATTTTGCGCATAATAAGGAGGCATTTCCTTGCGTGCGGCCGTGGACCCAGCTGTCAGCCTCTCCATGTACAGTCCACTTCCGATGGATGTCGTTCATTGACCATGTTGACCAGGCCGCGCCGAGAGCACCAGGGTGGTGGACGACGGCGAGGCCTAGGAAGGTAACGACATGGAGGCAGGGAATACTCGGCAGTTGTTTCCCACGCGGAGGAGTACGAGGGTTTACTAGTTCGTATGTCGTCGCTGGAGAATAACAGCATGTGTGGGTGAGTAGAGGGATGGCTATGCCAGCAATGGGAGTACGGTGGGGCTGTGAGTCCTGCGTGGCAGCATAGCCGGCTGCGGGAGGAGGGAGCAGGCAGTCCCGCCGGCGCTTGTTTGAGCGGCTGGAGCATGAAGAGCAGAGATTGAAGAAGCACGACAGCCGTTGGATGGACATCCAACATTCACTACTCTCATGTGTTGACTAAGTTGACAGGGCGTTGCGTGTGCGTCAACCTTTTTTTTATGCAAGCATACGTGTCAACCTGTAGTAGGCACACAAGTCAGCCTCAAATCTGTGGAAAATAGCATACAACCCATCTGCCAATATTTCTAATAATGTACAACCCATTTGCTAATTTTAA
This sequence comes from Triticum dicoccoides, assembly GCF_002162155.2. Lineage (NCBI taxonomy): Eukaryota > Viridiplantae > Streptophyta > Magnoliopsida > Poales > Poaceae > Triticum > Triticum dicoccoides. The sequence continues at coordinate 162,419,851 of NC_041381.1, forward strand.
GAATTTTTCTGGAGCCCATCTTGTTTTTGTTAGCATTACACTCCATATTGTAGCCACGTTAAAAAGTATACGAAATTTTGCATATTTCGGTGCGGTCAACTGTTTTTAATCCAGAAATATCGATTCACATTCAAACTATTTTGAAAAATAATTTATATATATATATAATCCAAATAATTGTCCACGCATAAAAATCAATGGAATTTAAGATCTTGTAATGAAAACAAATTGAAACTAATTCCCGGTTTGATTTGTTTTAAAAATGTACAGCCCATTTCTGGGCAAACTGAATGAAACTCTCCTCGTCTTGAAAGATTTGCAGCCCAGCAGGGCCGATAAAAGCAAGTAGGCCTTGTTTGGGTATTTCTTTTAAAAAAATAGAACTGGGCTAGCCATTTTCAGCAAGAAAAAAACACAACTGGGCTCATGATGTGGTAAACATAAATAAAACCCTGGCTAGACGGGCCATAGCCCTCGTACAGCCCCCGCAAAACTAGTATAAATAACAACTACTTGTTCCTCAAAAAATACCGCGCGACTTCCTAGGTCCCTGGTGTTAGCCGCTCGTAGTGTAATTCTCTCGTTTATTGACTACGTTGACAATGGCATGAGCCCCAGATGTCCAACCATTAGAAGGAACCATATTTTTGGCTTGTACTATAGAGGCACTTGCTTGCGTACTGCCATGACGCTGGTGGGTCCCTACTATCATCCTCTCCACGTACAGTCATCTCCTTGTTCCTCTCGGTTGTTGACGACGTTGACAACGCAAGAGGGTGGCGCACCACGCACGGCGAGCGAACCAAGGCCGCAAGGTGGAGGACGACGGCGAGGCCTCGGACAGAATGAACAGGAGCCGTTGAAGATGCGCCAGTCCAGTCGCAGGCGGAGGGGAGTACGAGGGTTGACTGGTTCGATCGCGGGTGCGTGTTGGGGCTGACGTCACCGGAGAATAACATGACGTGTGGGGGAATAGAGGGAGGGACTGGCCAACATTGGAGGATAGGTACGGTAGGCAACGAAGGCGCAGCCAGCCATGGGAGGCGGGTGCAGGCGGAGCCGACGGGGTGGTTTGGTTTGGGCGGCTGGAGGAAGAAGAAGACAAGAGATAGAAGATACACGACAGATGTTGGATGTCAATCCAACGGCTGGTAGGCAGAATCGTTTGTTGACTGGCTAGTAAGTCGACACCACCTTGGATCGGCTATTTCCTCGCGGGTCCCAAATGTCAGAATCCAAATATGTCACGGTCATGCAGCCTTTCCTATGAAAATTTACAGCCCATTTGATGTGCTAGTTCGAAACAAGTTTGTGGGTGCTGGTGGGGGATAATCACTTGGCTTCTGTAATGCACAGTGAGCTCAAGTAGCCGGCGAGAGTGATGTCATTTCCCTTGGTTGGGATTTGTTACAATATTTCACTCTAAATTAAACGAATGGCAAGCTATTTTCCTTGTTTCAAAGAAAATATGACAGTCACAGCCGAGTTGAAAAGGGCAGGAACATCTAACTCCAGCTTATAAACTATACAAAAGCACGAGGGTTAATTGTTCATCAGGTTTACAAAAAAACCAGATTGAAAATGGCACCAACATCTAACTCCAGCAATGTTTTCGGCAGTCACAGTCAAATGGATCGGTCAAGTCCATAGAGTGAACATCCTGGGTCGTAAAATTTACTGGATTATGACCACAATATGTTGTAAATAGAAGCCCGACACATTCAGAAGCTCTTTTGCCCACCTGAAACTCATTTTTTTGCTCTTCGACATACCCATCCGTCAAAACCATGCTGCTGATAAACTTAAGCCTGATGGACAATAGTAACCTCGCATTCAGCAGGAAGAATGTGACAAATCTTGTGTTTGCACGGTTGGCTACATATCGTTCTAGCGTTATTGTCTTCAATCGAATCTCATGAGAAGTGAGAAAATCCTGATGCTTACGAATCCACCGACTAGTTATAACTTCTTACCCCGTCCTGTTGCCTAAATAGACATGAAGATTGAAAACAATTAAGGTCTAAAAGAAGAGTGTCGAAAGAGCAACAGTTGAACGGTTAATTCTAGTACACTATATGCGGGCTCCCAATGTGCGTGAAATTATCACCTTTATATACAACTTCTCCAGACATGGAAAGCATTGCAGCAAGTCAATAATCTTGTTCGGATCAAAACTATTCATTTGGATATATAAGATCTTGATAGAATCCAGCACCATTGATAGGCCATCCATGGAGAAACTCTTCATTGAGCATAGAACATAATATTAGTACAAAATGTGTACTCCAAGATGATATATAAATTATGCGCAGAAATTTAAAATGCAGCTTATGGTTACAAGTGTAGATGATAATATAAAGTACCTGAAGAACTGTGGAGCCATACACCATATTGAAATGAGCACAGAGATCATGTATTACACCAAAGGTCTCCAGTTTAGGCGCAGAGAGGATGGTTATTTGCAATGGTGAATAACTAGAATCAAGGATCAACCTTTGAAGTGAAGGGGCATCTTGGATGATGAGCTGCCTTCCGTCAAAAGAAATTCCAATTCTTACAAGGTTAGGCGACTTTATTTGGAGACAACCGATTCTAACTGTGAAAGCAAGCACCAAGCACTCCAGCGCAGGGCAACTGGAGTGGATGATGCTGTGCAATGAGGCCTCCGATATACGAACCCGCGCAAGTGAAAGTTTCTTGAGAAATGGGAATCGAAGGTTTAGTACTAGATTGTCTGGTAGGTAGCACAGCGCAAAGGTGGCGGTGTGGAGAGAGGAGGAAAACCGCGAGATGGACATCGATGCTGAGGGCACAAGTTCATGGCGTTCGGTATGTGGTATGTGATTTCCAGTGGAATAGTAGAACTCAAGCAGTTGTAGTTCTATGAATTCAGGGGATTTCAGCCAGGTGTCCACCATGCAGGGCATGGTATGCTTGCTCAGGTAGCATGATGGGATGCAGAGGCTTTGAACGGGGCCCTGGTGGGAGGAGTTGATGGCTCTGGGGATTTCAAAATCATTGAAGAGAGATAGCTGACGACATTCGAGATTAAGGGGTACGGCACACCATAGAGGGCGCCACCGAATTGAGAGGACTTGGGTGCGGAAGCAATCCTTAGTGGGGAGAAGCGAGATGATCTCCCCAAGGACGGCGTCCGGGAGATCGCTGATGCGGTCCACCCGATATTCTATGGGTTCCTGGGATTTGGTGGGGGCGGGGTCGCCGCTTCTCCCCGCGCTGCCGGGTGCGAGATCTACAACAGGCGTCGCCGCTGGCGGGAGCCTCATCTTCTTGGCGCTGGGGTCAACCGACTCCATTTTCATCGAGGGCATCGCGTCGCGCTCACGGATTTTGAGCAGAGTAACGAATGACGAGCCTAGTTGTAGTGCGAGCGAAGAAGAAGGGGAGCTGGGGGTTTTCTGTAGGAGTGAGGAAGAAGGGGAGCTGGGGTTTTCTGTAGGAGTGAGGTGAGGAATTTGGGGGTATGAGTGGAGCGAGCTGACGTGAGGTGGGTGGGAGCGAGGAGGAAGAAGAGCACCCAGGTTTTTGTTGGGGGGGGGCGGTGTGCTGGTTATGGGTAGCGCCTCTCAGTCAGTAAATATATGGGCTTTTGAATTGATTTTACTATTTACTAGTGTGGATGGGCTGTTTTGTATTGGGCCCAGAGAAACAATTACTACTAGTAAAGTGGAGACACTCTACAGCTACCCAGAAAAACAATTACTACTAGTACAGTGGAGACACTCTACCGCTTCTGGCTCCTCCTAGGTCATTGAAACGTATCCCTCTACTGAATGCCGTTATACATTAGTTCACCGACATGCGGGCCATGCAGCGCACGGGCCCAAATGCCATCCACCAAATTAGAAGGCAGTATGCAGGTGGAGAGTCACCCCGGTCGTAGCGCGGTAGTAACGAGCCGTCGTATCACAAAACCCCACCTCCCAGCAGTCTAAGTTTGACGGAAGAAGCAACCATCATTTCACTCTTCATTGAATCCCCTTCTCCCTCACCATCTTCAAGAAAGGCAACACTCGCATCTGCCACTGTTCTTCTCTCCCAACGAAGGGAAGGTAAGCGGATCCATGAGGTTGATATATTTTCGTTCAGAGAAAAACAAAACTTTTTTAAAGCAGTAACCGATCCTCACTCTTTTTTTTGTTTCATTGTCATTGCGATTGTGTTTTCCTTTCAGTGGGCTCCTAGTATTCGTCAGTTTCATGATGGACCAAGGAGAACCAGGCAAAGATCTGTCGATATTGGAGCAGACGCGGGAGGCTGATCCCCACGAGACAGAGAGCTCCAAGAAGATGGAGGCAACCACCGAGCCAACCCCAGATACGCTCACGGCCACTACTGAGATGGTCAACGCCTCGTTTGAGGTTACAGCCCCCGTGGCACTGCAGGAGCAGTTTTCCCCC
>NC_041381.1:162424691-162435478 GCF_002162155.2 Triticum dicoccoides
AAGGTGATTTCCTTCTTTGCCGATCTCGATTGTGGTTTTTCATCTAAGTATGTGGTGATTAATAATGCAAAATTTTATTAGCTTCGATGCCATGCTATACATAGTGGTTAAATAACTTGTGTTTCTTATACTGCAAAGTAATTCGGAATTTGTTTCTGCTTCAATTAGAGCCCTGATGCGGACAAGGATTGTGTGGTTGTACATGTCACTTGCTATGAGGCGGATGACCTGAATATATGCACTGGGAAAATAGAGTTCTTAGGCTGTTGGATCCTGGAAGCCATTTGCGGTTATACCAATGAAGAGTTGTATTCCAGCCTCACTGTTGTCAGGCATGTTGTCCAGGGTGTACTGGAGCACAAGAAGTTCAAAGCTACTCCTTCGTTTGTGAGGCATACTGTCCTTGTCAAGCTTACGCAGGAAGATGACCTGGCATGCCTCCACAAACAAGTTTATCAATGGCAAGGCCACAAGGTTGTCTTCATGAAGGTTCACAGGATTGAGCTGCTGCGGGACGTCCTCGATGATGTTCATGGCAAGGTCCGTCTTGTGTACAACCCAAATAAGATCGAGGCATGAAATAGTTGCCCCAGCTAGTGTTTAATAGTAGTTTGGATTGTGTCTAATTATCCGAACCTTGCCTGTTATCGACCCCTCTGGGGCTAGTACTCTGTTTGAATCCGTCTATGGGAACTGCTGCTACTTTTGTGTGCCCGTGAATCATGTGAGAACCATCGGAATTTTTGCCGAAACTGATGCATCCTCACTAGTTTTTTCATGAATATGGCATGGTAAGAAATAAGTTGTCACGGTTTATCATACGAGTAGTGTGTGTTTTGATGGAATAGAGCACTCATTCGAGAACCGTGCGTCGACGTATACATAAGTACTTGTAAACACTGTTGGTGCTACCCCACTTGTAAGCAATTGTGCAAAACACAACACATTGGCTCAGCTCACTTCAACACTAGGCTATCGACTAGCTAACAATCAACAATCTGTTGTCTGACATATAAACAACTATGTATCTTGTTATAGTGGTTCATGCAGTTAATTGAGGCCACAATGTAATAAATTCGAAACGTTCACACGCTAGTCCAGCGCTCATGTGGAACACTCACATTAAACTCGTCTTCATAAAAAACTTGAAAATCATAAGTTAAGCAATTTTATACATCGCAATGATGAACATAACAAACATATACTAGTTCACAGCAAAAGACAAAGTTGTGAGAAGGTTTACAAATCAGGAAAAAACAAGCAAGGCTTCTCTGAGCAAAGGGCCTCCCGGCAGGCTTAAATTTCTACTCTAGTTTTTTCTTGTTGCCACCATCCAGGGTTAGGTTCTCTCATTCCAGAATAACCAATTATAATTGTGGTCTCAGCTGGAATGCTGAACTGAACCATGCAGTGTACTGAGCAGCTGAAATGCTTGTGCATTCCACTAAATTTAAGCACCATTCTTTGCAGAAATAAGCAGACCACAATGCCTCTTGTCCGCGCACCTGTCCAAAAAACCACCATGCAGCCGTGCCAGCAAGTCCTCGGTCCATGGATGAACTGGTAGAAAGTGCATTCTGGACTAGGATGCAGTTGTTTTCGCTCGTCCCTACACTACAATCAGGAAGTAAAACGTACGAATCAGCTTCTTTTAGATTGTGTTGGTCATTCTACCTTAGTTACTACCAATGTAAGGATACCTTGAAGACGGGAGGTTAGACGACGGCAACGAGGGATAGCCATCTCATTTTGCGCAGTTGTACTAAAACTGAGGTGTGTGCTTTTGATTGCGCGGATAGAAATGATACGGAGACAGACATCCCGAAACGATATGGAGACAGACATCCCTATTTGCGCAAATACGAAATACGGTTATTTAAACAGTGACAGATATTACTACTTTCCCCCGTTTCCTCTTAGAACCAAGTCCTATATTCATGCTACAACTTTCCCACTTTCTTCCCTGTTTGAACCAACACTTTGAGTCGACTGTATGAACTAGCTTTACTTCTAATAATAGTAGAAGTCTAGGTGGCTTTGGAATAGCGGACGAAAGTAGAAAAGGATCCACACGAAGGGGGAAGAGCTGGGGCAGTAGAGCAAGGCCGGTTTCGAAGGAATATATACCTGAGGGTTGTCGGCATGTGGCAAAGACGGCGTCGGGAGGCCGCATCTTGGCCACAATACCGCAGGGAGGAAGAAGGGGTTGGAGGCCCTCCCGAGTCAGCGCTCTCTTCGAGAAAACGGCACGGCCGCCGATCGGGACGCGCGGGCAGCCGTTGGTCTCCTCCCTCTCCGCCGATGACAGCATGAACGATGCACCTACACCCCTACCCCGGTCGAGGTTGTCCGACCGTATTTGTGACCAGCCGTGAGCTGAGAGAGAGAGTGTGGCCACCTATGTCTTGCTTAGATCTGGAGAGCATGAGAGAGTGAACGAGAGGAACCCTAGTAAAGCAAGCGCTAAGGCTCCTGCTTTTATATATAGTGGAGTGATTTTGTTGTACCACCTTCAAAAAAATGCGCTCCTACATGTACCTACGAGTGGGTGTGAGAGAACTAGTGCGTGCGTGCACCGCTTCTCTTCGTGAGAGTATAATATACTATGCCCAAAGAACGTTCGCCACAAGAGTAATAGTATAAGTGTGTGATGTGTGAGCTAAAATAAAATGTGCGTGCCGTCTTTTGGTTTTTAGAAGTTCTGAGGGTAGGGTGTGAAGAGCACATATGTGCGTGACGTCTACCTGCAGATAGACGGTGGGTTCGACGTGCAAGTCTGCGAGAGGACTTGGGAGAGTCGTGACTCGTGAGGGTGCGTGTGCGTGAGAGAGAGGGGGGCACGTATCAATGCAATGCATGTGTCTATAAATCATTATCCGACAAAGGTTCGCCACAAGCCTTTTCCTGATGAACACCGTAAGAACCGTTAGATCGGCATCCATTAGTGTCAGTTTTTCCATGTCATTTAACAGAACAGCCACTCCTCCTACATACAAATCTTCCGCGTGAGTGTTAGCAACTGCCGTATGCTCCCTTTGTTCCGAAATGCAGTGCATATAGCTTCATTGAAAATTCGAACCTCACAAACTTTTACCGAGTTTTCGTGTACCAAATTGCACATGTAGAATACCCTGTATATATCATTTCATTCATCTTTGAGAGGTAACTATAAAGATGGGTGAGGAGTCTACAAAGAAACACCATCGTATCACTCACATCAATTCAACCATCCTTTAGTGTCGAGGAATATCATAGGAACTCTATATGATATAATTTTTATAGGATTTTTTCCTTTAGAGCCAATTGGTTCATAGGAATAGATTCATATACTCCACATTTCAAATGAAATAAACATGATATCATTTCTATAGCTTTAGAGCCACTTGGTTCATATGAATGGATTCCTATACTCCCTTAATTTCAAAGGAAAATAAACATTGGCGTATATTCAATAGAAAAGTTCCTATGATATGAACCAACATGTCATCTCTAGATTCTATAGAAAAGTTCCTATGAAGTGAACCAAATGACATCTCTTTTCCAATCCCTACTCATAGGAATTGAGATGCTCCATGTCATCTCTTTCCCAACAACTTCCATGTATACATCTTCTACACCTAAATAGATAGTACAACCCAATAGTAGCTTTTTTCCAAAACATGCAACTATGGCACAAGAACTATATAGTGTGCCAATAACTTCGAAAGATGGTCGCTGGATGAAGCTAACCCGACAGTGCAGAGATAGGCAAATCCAAGCACTACTGGCCGTTGGATATCATCAACATTCCACCAGATCTTCCACATGTACAATTTAGAAAACTCCATGGTTGAACTTAAGCATAATGCACAAACCTCAAAAACAAAGCACTTCTCCATTGTTCTAGAATCTTCTGTATAATAATTGATTATTTTTTTCTAAATGAATTTCCATTATTTGTTTTTTACTTTATGATTTACAATGCACAACCCCATGAATCTTAACATTTTTATGAAACTAATTTATTTTGAATGAGATGAACTATAAGAACTAAACGAACATCTACATCATGGATATATGACTCAAAGCTTTACATGCTAGTGTGTATTTATTCATGATTTCGTTTCGAAATCTCATGTGTTCAATACATGTGTACCTTACTAGTTTTGAGTAGAGTAGCAAATTTCACGAGGCCCCGGGTATATCAAAATGCAGGGCCCATGCACCATTGCCTTTCGGTGGAACCTACGTCCACAAGTTTTTGTATGTACTATATCTCCACTGGTCCCCTAACCCAAAATGTTGCCTCCTTCCTGTAAAACCAAGCAGCCCACACATATTTAAGGCGTCGACTCGAACCCGATTACTACGACGTGGCCTCGCACGCCGTAGTACTCCTACAAACCCTACCGCCGCACTCATCATCATTTTTCTTCAAGAGGACGAGCGAGAAGCCAATTTGTAGTGGAGGTGCTTTCAAAAAAAAGGATCTGTAGTGGAGACCCCTACCCTAGGGTGCCCTAGGTAACTGCCGCATGCATCATTGTTTTCTCTTTTCTTTATGCTCTTGCGCCCAAGAGTGAAATGATGGTTGCTTCGTCCATCCAGCTTAATGCGGGAAAGGTGAGGCCTTGTGATTTGACTCCTCGTCGCTCATTTTCTACTACTGCGGCGCTACGACCAGGGTGCCTCCAATTCCAACCGCTCCTCCGAACTGTAATTTGGTGCATCGCACGTGGAACAAGACGGTGGATGAGCCACATGTCGGCCAAAGGGGTCCTGTTAAGTGTGTCGCCATTTTGTGTGCGGACTGACCCTGCTTGAGTTACTACGTCAACACGACAGGAGCAGCCCACCACTTGGTTTTGCTCCTTGGTGAATCCCGACTATATTGATCTAAAAAGATACGTGCTGAACTACCCTCTCCGTCCTGGTTTTTTATTTTTAGGCGTCTCGGTTTATAGGGCCTGCATGTAGTTCTAGGTCATCCATTTGACTAACTAAATATGAGTTACTATGTCACAAAAAGTATATCATTGGATTCTTAAGCGGATGTAGTTGTATTTAAGTCGAGGGCGGGGCTTTTCCTGCATGGCAGGCGGCGGGGCAGTTCTGCCTAGTCGGTTCGACAGAGACGCGAGAAGACGAGGGAGTAGGCTGCTGCAAACGTAGGGCTGTGTGATTAGACAGCGAGTTACTACTGGACAGGTGGGGCCCCGTGATTTGACTTGCCATTATCATTTTAACTGCGGCGCTACGACCGGCGTGAGTCTCCTGATTCATGACCACCTCCATATAGGTGCCTCTCCCAATGCTCCACCATGTAGTAGAGGCTGGCTCTTGCATGAGAGCCCACTTCTCCACTTTTTCCTTGCCTCTCTTTCCTCCACATATGCAAAAATGCCATGTAAAGCACACTATTGTACTTACTTGCTCCTACAGGTGCTTAAGCTTGCCACATAGGCATAAAGTCTGATGTGGCAAGTTAATCAAGAAGAGAGAGACTAGTTTGGTGACCCAAGGAAGAAACGGTGCTACGCGTGTGTACCTAGGTGAAAAGACAGTTTTGAGTCTATAGCTAATTAAATGAAGCAAACTGAGCAACACCATTTCATTGGAAGAGGTCACTCCTTGTCAAAAATGTTCTTATATTATGGGACGGAGGGAGTACGAAGAAAGGGATAAAGAGAAGTAAAAAAATACACTTATAGCCAACCTTATAGCCAAAACCTTGTTGTAGTATGAGTGACTAAGTGATGACTATGTATGACATGCCAACATCAGATAGCCTAACGCACCATGTTAAATCTCCAAGGGCGCGACCGCACGAGTGACGTGACGGTCGTGGTAAGCACGACCATGATATGGGCTGCTGGCAGCCCTTGGATCTGAGATCAAACGGTCGCATGCTAAGTTGCTGAAAATTTGCAGAATAACCCTCCAGGATAGGATATTAACCCATAGGTCTAGAATCACGCCAAGCAACCGTTCGATCTCATATCCAAGGGCTCTCGGAAGCCCATATCATGGGAGAATGGAAAGCCACTACCTTTCCATTCGCATGCTGGCAGTTCGCTCCTACTCATCCCCGCACGTCCTTTAATACTACGGTGGTTCGCTCCTAGCCGTCCCGTCCTTTCACATTATGGCAGTTCCACTAATCCTAACCCTCCTCCCAAATCCATGGCGTCCCAAATCTCCCCGATCGGCGGTAAGTACAAGGTTAGAACCATCACCGGCGATGAGTTCGACGTCATCTACACCCATTCTTCTGTGACAGTGAAAGGATGCCTTTTTCGCTTTAGACGCATGTTTGAAGACTCAGATGATGAGTGGGTCGCTGGGCTAGATGTTGAGTACACCACAGTCCTGGGACGAGAGAAGGATCTAAAGGACGACGAGAGGAAGAAGCCCGCCGTGGTCCAGGTTTGCGTGCATGACTTATGCTTGGTCTACCACATATGCCATGCCGACGTTGAGTGCCACGATTTTAAGGACTTCCGCGAGAGCAACCTAGTCAAATTCATTACTGTAGACTTTGGTAGAGACAAAGAAGTCCTGCATCGGATAGGCCTCGTTGTAGGCAACACCTTCGACCTCCGGAAGAATCGGTTGGTGCCCTCTCGTCAGCCTTCAATGCTGACCCTGGCAGGAGCAATGGTTCATCCTTCGTACAGTAAACTGGAGAAACCTCATTACACGTTTCATCGTCACGCATGGCAACGGAATGTACTAGATATAGACCACATCCACTACGCTGCAATGGATGGCTACCTTTGCTTCAATATCTACAAGGGTTGGATGAAGAGCAACAGCCAAGTGTGCGGTTCAAGCAAAGAAATATCGGCCAAGAGGAAGAGGGACAAGGACGAAGTCAAGGACGTGGACGAGGACTCCGAATAAGATGGCAGTGTCGTTGCTCATGGTGGTTCTAAACTTCTAATGCAGTGTCTATCGGATTAGTTGCATAGTTTAATTTCAGGTGTGCTTAGTTTAATTTGAGGGGTGTGTTGTGCTGAGCCCCCAGCAGAATTATGTTATGTTTCTTCTTGTTACTTTAACTCTTCAGTATGTACATACTACTAGTATTTCTTTAATAGAATTTAGCACCCCAATTGATCACGTACTAGCTTTTTTAATAGTACTATATGCATAATTTGGCGACGAGGCTCTCTATATGTACCACCTTTTTTTAATTTCAATTTTTGCTCCATGGCGCAATCCATCGATAGTACTACTATACAAAAGTATATATTTTTTAAAAGGCTAGAGTATTGTTCATCACATATATAGCCAATTAAATTCTCAACCTAGAACGACGTGCATGCCATGTAGTAAACTGATACGGAGGAAGTATAGTAAAAATGAGGTGATTTTACCGAGCGATCGGCGGGGGAGCATGGCCTGTCATGCGGTCCCACGTGTCATGATGTACCAAGGCGATGCGCGTGTCCCTCTTGAGGCAGAAGCAATACTACATGGTTTGAGATGATGGCGAACCAAAGTGTGAAATAATGGTTGCTTCGTCCGTCTGTGAAGGTGCGGCATTGTGATTTGACGTCTCATTTATCATTACTACTACTGGGCCAGTACGAGTGGGGTGCGTCCCCCCTACTGTTCTGCATTGTTATTTGGTGCTTGACACGTCAATCCGGTTGCTATATGTCCCACATGTCAGCAACAGGAAGTACAGAATTCATGAAAGGGATCGTCGGCGGAGGAGTATACTACAGAATTCATGAAAGGGAGCGACTTAGTTTTGGAAAAATATGTTTTTACGGAGTACGTAACCACTAGGGTTTATAGGGCTCATCTAAAAAACATTCGTTTTTCCGTTTGATAAGTCTCAATTCTACTATACTAGTAGTAGTACCATTACATGTTGGATTTCGAGGTGCGTTAGATCACCCGACGCAAGCACTGTCAAGAGGAAACTAACCAATCCATGTACAAGTTCATGGAAATTTAGTGGTCATTCATGCATTCGTTCTAATTAATGCCTCGGTAAACATAACTTCTTGAGAAAAACGAGCATATTAATTACTTGTGCAAACTACGAAATTAATTCGACCACTCACCGTCTACCTTGGTTGGAGAGATTTTCAAATTGAGCCATAAACTGGAAGGAGGGAGTAGTAACTTTTGTCTAGGTTACTATTTGTGGCCTTGTATAGATGCAAAATGTATTTTTTATAGTGGCCTTGTATAAGTAAATGGAGGGAGTACTAACCAAAGTAGGGACATGGAGTAAATGGAGGGAGTAGTAAAATTTTCTCCTCGTGCTGTGAGCCACCGCGCGCGTGGGCGAGGGAGCGGGCATAAAGGCGTACATTAGTAGTACTACTACTCGTAAGCAAGCTTCACCTCATCCTGCGAGCCACCGCGCCCGTGGGCGGGGGAGAGGGCGTACTAAGCAAGCTTCTCCTTGTTTTGTGAGTTGACGGGACACATCAAAAGTACTCCAGTGTATATATCCTTGCCTCTAAGGTAGGACGCACAATGTTTGCCTCTTTTTTTAAAGTCGCAATTTGTTTGTTCACCCGTGGTAGACGATCCTCCCTCCACCGAGTGGACAACCAGTACACGTGCCAAATTACCACATGGGCTGCCTTTTTCATACAGAAATGAGCTCCACCTTGTACCCGCGTGGGTGTGTTTGGGAAAGAGACGGGAGTATGTGCACCGTGCATGCACCTCTTCTCTTCGTGCACGTCCCCCACCTACGTGGGTGTGTTTGAGAGAGATACAAACCTAGACATAAGGCGCCATCCATCCCCATGCCTCCGCCCAGTCCGACCACCAGTCACCACCACGCCCCACTCCTCCTCACCTTATCTCTCATCTTTCTCCCTCCATTTCTATATATAAGGGACCACTATCAGAATTACAATTTGCAGATATACAAGGACACTAACACTAATCAATGCAATATTAATGGTGTTTGCCTCGTGGTACTAGCAAAGGAGGACATTAATTATCCCTTGCATGCATGCGGGAGTTTGTAAAAAAGTGCATCTTGATGTTCCGTGCAATGCACGGGCATCTTGCTAGTCCATGAAAACAACACATGGCAAAATTCCACGGCGAACGAGGGATTTGAATCTGTTGGGAGGGGCTGTTTGGATTTTGCCCGGGGTAGCCAAAATATTGGCGACCCTTTTGTCCACCGGTGCCTTTGCCACCGATGAACGAGCTGTGTTTTTTTGTCCCACAACGCCGCCCGAGCCGCCCGCAGACCGACCGGCGACCCGCAAATTACGCCATTCAACCGTAGCCGCACACATTATGACATCAACTCAACCAACTGGACGAAATTCATGCAAACACGTAGACAAACTGATATTTCATATAAACAACGACGGGAATAATATAAAACTGGATTTTCATACAAACATGACGGATTTCATTACATTCAAATGAACTATGTGGTGCTAGTTCCGGATAGCACAGGTATATAATACCTGGCCTAAATGGTCACCCGCCGATCGATTTGTGTTCCTCATGTCCGGCAACACGATCACCGGACTGCCGGGAGCCCCGGAGGTATATGCCTCAGCGCAAAGGACGGCTCACTTCCCCACTGCCCAACTGATATCATTGGATGGTGCCGAAGATGATGGTGGCCGGCACCGGTTCGATTTCATCACCGGCCACTACTTCGCCATGGCCGGCACCGCTCGAGTTCATCCTAATACTCCCCTCTTCAGTGGAGCCCATGCGGGGTCGACAAAGGTCCTCGCAACAAAAGGATCTGGCAAGACACCTGTTGTGTACGCCGGCGTCGCCTCCGCGGTGGCCTTCATGGGACCCAAGCGGCGGTGGCCTCCCGTGTTCTACTTCTCCTCGATGATGGCGGTGGACGCGGAGGCGCTGGCCACCGACTCGTCGCTCTCCGCGCACCCGGCTTCTGTCGCTGCTTGCATGGCGCAGCCGCCGGCATGGGAGTCTCGGCCACATAAACGGGAGACGCAGTAGGAGGGGGCGGCGTGGACGGCAGCAATGATGCTCGTGCGCCGCTCCTCGTCGAGCTGGCGTGGAGCGGCGAGTTGCTGAACCGCGGGCCCGCTTGGCGCGACAACTGGCTTCATCAGGCGAGGGGAGGGAGGTGGATCAGCGAGCTGCATAGCTTGTATCCGACGGGCTACCCAGGCGGCTTGGATGTGCAATAACTTGTGACGCCCGGGTAATTAAGCTACAGTAATCCCCGCTAATGATGCCACGTCACCTCGGTTACTGTGGATAAACTCGCGTTAGTTCGGAACCTAGTTCGAATTTCAAATTCAAAATCGAGCAAACAATAAAAGTTTTCAAATATTAAAAACTAAATGTTTGGGTGGAGGCGAATAATGCATAGGTAATTATGGTGGAGAAACCACACTTTTATAAAATGTTTAAATAATCTAAAATGAATAAAACAGTAGCAAAACCGATATTTAAATGCTTTTATAAATAAATAAAATACTAAACTAAACTGTCTTGGGATAAAACCTTTTGTGGCAGTGGGTTTCATGGTATTACTAATTTAGGGATCATTTTAATATTAAGTAAAAAGTAAACTCAAAAGAAAAGAAAACACAAAAACAGAAAAGAAAACTAACAAAAAAAAAGGAAAAGAAAACCCCCCAGGCCAACTGGGCCTTGGCCCAACCAGCTGGCCACCAGGCCGACTAGGCCGGCCCGTCCCCACTTCCCCATAACCCCCTCCACTCCTAACCCTAGGCACCGACACCCCCACTCCCCCCCACTCGCGCCCCCACTCTCCCTCTCCTCGATCCAATCGGGATCAGGCTTGAACGCCCGCCGCCCCG
>NC_041381.1:162435652-162440101 GCF_002162155.2 Triticum dicoccoides
GGGTATGACCCCATCTCCCCCTACCCCTTCGCCTACACCGTCTGCGCCGACGCCGCTTCGCCTGGCTGGCCGCGTCTGCCAGCGGCTCCACCCCGTTCCCTCCGCGCCGTCGCGCCTTCCCGGCCGGCCCTGGCCACCGACCGCGCTGCTAACCGCGCTAGGCGCCAGGGCCGCGCCCTCGCTCCCCGCACCCGCCTCACCTTCGCTCCGGCGCACCCATGCGCCCGTCCCGTCGCCTCGGGTCCGCTCCGATGGGCACCCGCTGCCCAGCACCAGCTCGGGTGACATCCGCACCCGAGCGCCCGAACCCGATAGGCCCCTATGGGCCTATGACAGATAGGGCCCACGCCCAGAACGTATTAAAAAAATAATAATAAATAAAAATAGAAATAATTAATTTAAGAAATAATTAACTTAATTAATTGTGATTAATTAAATTAACCTACTAATTAAACCAATTACACATTAGTTACCTAATTAACCTGATCTGTTAATTAGTTAATTTAGTAGTCAATGATAGTGGGGCCCACCCTCCTAATTCATATTAATTAGGATAACTAAATTGTTTAATTAAAATGTGTCACTGACCAGTGGGACCCATTGGTCAGGTTGACCAGTCAACTCTGTTGACTGCTGATGTCAGCATGACATCATGCTGATGTCATTAAATCATTTTCGAATTAATTAAATAATTAATTAAATCTCAGAAATTAATAAAATCTTTAGAAAATCATATCTTTTAATCCGTAACTCGGATTAAAATATTTTCAACATGAAAGTTGCTCAGAACGACGAGACGATTCTGGATACGCAGCCCGTTCGTCCACCACACACCCCTAACATATCAAACACGCAACTTTCCCGCTCCGGTTCATTTGTCCGAAAACGCGAAACACCAGGAATACTTTCCCGGATGCTTTCCCGCTTCGTCGGTATCACCTACTACCGCGTTAGAACACGTCTAGCTCTGCTTGTTGTCCTGTTATGCACTTGCTTGCTATGTATTTACTGTTTCTCCCCCCTCTTCTCTCCGGTAGACTCCGTGACGATGCTGATGCCCCTGTGGTCGACTACATCACCGACGACCCCTCTCTCTTGCCAGAGCAACCAGGCAAGCCCCCCCTTTGATCACCAGATATCGCCTACTCTTTTCTCTATACTGCTTGCATTAGAGTAGTGTAGCATGTTACTGCTTTCCGTTATTCCTATCCTGATGCATAGCCTATCCTTGCTACTACTGTTGTTACCATTACCTGCTATCCTACTGCTTAGTATAGGATGCTAGTGTTCCATTAGTGGCCCTACACTCTTGTCCGTCTGCCATGCTATACTACTGGGCCGTGATCACTTCGGGAGGTGATCACGGGCATATACGATATACTTTACACAGTTACATTACCTGTGATACTGTTCGGAGATGGGGGCTGAAGGGGCAGGTGGCTCCATCCCGGTAGAGGTGGGCCTGGGTTCCCGACGGCCCCCGACTGTTACTTTGTGGCGGAGCGGCAGGGCAGGTTGAGACCACCTAGGAGACATGTGGGCCTGGCCCTGGTCGGCGTTCGCGGATATTTAACACGCTTAACGAGATCTTGGTATTTGATCTGAGTTGGCTACGAGCCTATACGCACTAACCATCTACGCAGGAGTAGTTATGGGTATCCCGGTGTCGTGGTATCAGCCGAAGCACTTCGTGACGTCAGCGACTGAGTGGCGCGCGCCAGGTTGGACTGCGTTAACGCAACTTCCTTTGTAATGGACGTTGCTAGGTCTGCTCACCGGCCGCGTACGCAACGTGCAGGTGTGCTAAGGGCGATGGGCCCAGACCCCTGTGCGCTTAGGTTTAGACCGGCGTGCTGACCTCTCTATTGTGCCTAGGTGGGGCTGCGACGTGTTGATCTTCCGCGGCTGGGCATGACCCAGGAAAGTGTGTCCGGCCAAATGGGATCGAGTGTGTTGGGTAAGTTGGTGCACCCCTGCAGGGAAGTTTAATCTATTCGAATAGCCGCGATCTTCGGTAACAGGACGACTTGTAGTTGTACCTTGACCTTATGACAACCAGAACCGGATACTTAATAAAACACACCCTTCCAAGTGCCAGATACAACCGGTGGTCGCTCTCCCTCAGGGATATGAGGAGGGGATCGCCGGGTAGGATTATGCTATGCGATGCTACTGGAGATGCTACTTGGAGATGCTACTTGGAGATGCTACTTGGAGATGCTACTTGGAGGACTTCAATCTACTCTCTTCTACGTGCTGCGAGACGGAGGCTGCCAGAAGCGTAGTCTTCGATAGGACTACCTATCCCCCTTTTATTCTGGCATTCTACAGTTCAGTCCACCGATATGGCCTCCTTACACATATACCCATGCATATGTAGTGTAGTTCCTTGCTTGCGAGTACTTTGGATGAGTACTCACGGTTGCTTTCTCCCCCTTTCCCCCCCTTTCCTTTCTTTCTGGTTGTCGCAACCAGATGCTGGAGTCCAGGAGCCAGATGCCACCGTCGACGACGACCCCTACTACACCGGAGGTGCCTACTACTACGTGCAGCCCGCTGACGACGACCAGGAGTAGTTAGGAGGATCCCAGGCAGGAGGCCTGCGCCTCTTTCGATCTGTATCCCAGTTTGTGCTAGCCTTCTTAAGGCAAACTTGTTTAACTTATGTCTGTACTCAGATATTGTTGCTTCCGCTGACTCGTCTATGATCGAGCACTTGTATTCGAGACCTTGAGGCCCCTGGCTTGTATTATGATGCTTGTATGACTTATTTTATTTGTAGAGTTGTGTTGTGATATCTTCCCGTGAGTCCCTGATCTTGATCGTACACGTTTGCGTGTATGATTAGTGTACGATTAAATCGGGGGCGTCACAAGTTGGTATCAGAGCCGACTGCCTGTAGGAATCCCCCTTCCACACTCCTTGGCCGAAGTCGAGTCTAGACGTTGCAAAAACTTTTACTAACATGGCTGTGTGTCTTACGGGCACACGACGCCATTGGGTGGTAGTAGGATCTTTTACTCCTCGACCTTTACTCTGGGACTCTGATCTCTCCTCTATTCGGGTTAAATGAAGTTTACTAAATCTAACATTAGGATCTCGTTATCACTTTCACCCGGAGAGCCCCTTATTACTAATGATTGTCTGCTGCACCAGAAGACCCTGAAGATACTCTCCGCTGTTAACCCGAGAACTTGTGTACATCGCGTTTGCAATTCACCTTCCACCGCAAACCCTTATGGATAACTACTTGCATTTGTTATTCTTACATTCATCCCTAGTGGTCTTGTTATTACATGATACCCTGAAAAACTCGTCGTTGTTTCGATAATCCCTTGAGCTTACTGCCTTGCTGTTCTTTGTCACTTGAATACCCCTACGGTTAATTCTCGCACTTATCGAGTATCCGCTCATCCCCTAGTTATTCATGTGTTACACAAAAGTCTTCGAAATACCACCCGATATTCCGAAAATCCTCAGCAACCTATTGCTCTGGAATTTCTTGTTTGCTTTCATTATGATTAATCCCATAAGTATAGAAATCTTATTGACATTCCTTGTCATTATCATTTTGAGTATGTTGACTCAATATGTTGCGAATACACGCAATCATCATTGATCCTTATAAATTACCTTTCCGGCTGAGCTTCCATTCTTTTAACTGGAATTGGTTCTCTACCAATCCAATTGTCGTCGATTGTACCCTAAGGCTATTCAACTTATCCATCCCTAATCAGAGCATTGCTTCTAATCCCTTGTTTTGGAAATCATAATTCCTTTGCATTTAAGCTTTGAATTATTTAGAGGATTCCATAACCTATTGCATTTGCATTCCTTCCTTTTCTGGTTGAGTATCGGTACTCACATCAGATCCTTTGTGGACCATCAAGTCCTTTGTTGGATTGTTATCCGACAATTTCCTTCACATTTGATCACTTTGTGAGTTCTTCCCCTGATACATAATGCCTTTGTTAAGTTGTATCCTCTGCTTGGCCAACCATGCTCTGCTTTCGGGCTTGTGTTATTTACTCTTGAAACTTGTGGTATATGTTTCTAAGAAGCCCCTATGGGTTGAACATATGCCTTCTCTAAACTGTGTGAACCCGAAAGTTTTCACGAGTCATACTCTTCTAGTGCTTCGCCAGATAAAATTTCAGCACTGCAACTTCATTGAGCGCGAGAAGTGAATGAAAGGTTGTGCATTGGAGAAGTGGGAGTCGACCTTGAACTTTGTGTTCATGCCCATGGACGCGATGTATATCCTATCATGGAAGCTTCTTGTAATAATAACTATTTCCTTGATAACTAACATATGGTATCTGTGAATTGATCCCTTGCAACCGTGGTTCCAACCATGGTTGTTCTTCTTTGATTCCATTTCTCGGACGAGTTAAAACAATTGTTTCCTATGGATCAATACGCCAGTCCAACCTTTACTTTGATCTTGTG
>NC_041381.1:162440363-162443643 GCF_002162155.2 Triticum dicoccoides
CCCCCCCGATATCTCGAGATTACCATGGAACTGCATAACATCTTATGAGTTCTTCATCAAGTGCTACCTTCCCACTGATTCCAATTTTTCACGGGCTCTGAGTTATTAAACACTCAAAGACACTGATAACTGAACCAAGTCCGCTCTACGGTTCAACAACTCTTCAGTAAGCTTCTATAAGTACGAGTTTGTACCCGACCACGCCATTCCTAGCCTGTTTGGCTATATCTTTGTCGTGATGATTTTAACTGTGCTACCCGGTCCTTCTTCTCGGAGCACAATTTTCGACGATGAACTAACCTTACGTCGATCCTCATCGTCATATCATTTCGCCTTGAACAACAAGCTTGGTTTCGAGTTTGTGTCGTACCCTTGGTTCCAATAACCTTTCACTTCATCATTACTTAGACTTGATGTCGTCGCTGATCGATTACATCTTCATGAACTCTCGCGACAAATGTGTCGTGATCCTCATCAACCTTATGAGTTCTTCCAGGATATCAATTGAATTCATGATGAGAAATACCATCCTTGTCCCTCGATGATTTGAGTTATCATCGGCAACATTCTTGTCTCCCCCCCCAACACAAACTTGTTCACAATTTGTGTTGTACCTTGGTTTCCTTGCTATCCAGCAATTGTTCTTCTTTACCTTGGAGTATTACCATCCTTTATGTCAAGAATGTTCTGAGATTTGTTCCACCTCTTGAGAATTCTTGACATAGAAATACTTCTCACCATCACCATTCTTTCTTGGTCCCTGTGTTAATTCCAACAAGTGAACGGTGTTGTTTGGATTCTTTCCTTCTAGCAACCCTATCTCTTTGAAGTTAATGGTCGAAAGTTCATTCTTAGGCTATTGATTATTGCATCACCATTCTGACATTGGTCGTGCAACCCAACCCATATTTCGGGCGCACCTTTCAACCAATGTTTAATTGTGTATGTTTTCCTCGAGCATACTTCCTTATATCATTTGATCTGACAAATGTTATCTCCTTGTTCACTTAATTGTGGACATCCATCTTTTGGGAATCTCGGTGAATTGCCGTTGAGTTCACTAGACACCTCCTTGTCCTCTCCTTGGGTTAATGATGGACTCTTGATAATGGAAATCACTTCATAGTTCATTTCCCGAGAATCTTACAATGTCATTTCGTCGATATGTGCCGCAGCTTTTCTCCTCGGACATCCTGAGTCTGAGGTATCATGACACCAATCGGATCTGAATCTTGGTCAGATATGATGGTTGGGACATTTTCCAAGAGTTATGATGTTGATCGTTTGATGACCCGGTAACATGATGTCATGCCTAGCACACCCCCCCGGCTGGAGGACCTATCATTATAGATTCCTTTTCAGCAGGGTTATCCGTTCATCCATGGGGAAATTGTAAGACTTATTCTACAAGTTATTCCTGATGGATCCTTCGTGTTTCCAAAGTTTGATCTTCACCTGAAGACCATGTCAATGCTACCTCGAAGCATGTCAATGGTACTCCGATTTTCAACAGGAACATTTGAAGCACGATGCTAAATTTTGTTTATCATTTATCCTAACACTGTTGTATGGGTAATATCATGAGATTCCTCCCCCCCTTACCTAAAGAGTTGTCTACATTATATCCTGCCATGGATATCATGCTCTGCTTGTCCTTGGGAAGGATATATCCCTGAAATATGTGTTTAGACACATTTTCCTTTCCATTGTTCTGTTTAATATGATAATCATATTTTACTTTCCATTGGTTGTTTGAACCTTTCTTGTGATCTATATGATCTAAGCAGCAATATTCTACTGCTTATGTAAACTCCTCGGTGTGCAATTCTGTCAGTAAGACCCTGTTACTATTGTTGATGACATTCCGGTAGCCACCGATGGACGAGAACCTTGCCTATTGGCCCGCCTCGTTCAACGAGCAGGAAAGTGGTTCTCTTCGTCCCTCGCCCTTGGCACCTACGTTGATGCCGACATAACTGACTTGGTACTCTCTGACATGCCTTGCTATCATGACCGTGAAAGATGTCACTGCTACTATTAAAAAAAACACATGGTGGGCCCATAACCCACAGTTCCACAGGATCGAAACCTGACTCTCTTGCACCCCCTCTTCCCAAGGTTGTTCCTCGCGTGTGGCCTCGTATGTAATTCACGGGCCACCGTCCCAAGTGATCTATTTTGGTAACAGACGCAATACTCAATCTCATTGCCCTGGACCCCTTTCGCATGTTGTTTCAGACATCGAACAATGGCCTAACCGTTTGAAACTTCTCATGGTACCTTCTTACTTTACTCTCGATATTTTCTTAAGTTCAATTCGAGGGTTACTTCCTACCCCATTCCCTGAGTTATGTACCAGATAGTCAACCTAGTAAGGCCCGCCCTTCCCGAGTCTTCCCCCTTATCCTTTTCGTAAGTACGATGAAGATCCCGAAGAAAGGATGACGACTTCATCATTTTGACCTGAAGCAGAAGTATGAAGGCATTAATATATTGGATTGACCTCTTCGAGGAGAGCAAGCCAGAATGAGAAGACCCGCTATATTCGTTACCAAACCTTCCCCCCTTACTCCCCTCTTAAATCTCGGGACGAGATTTCTTGTAGTGGAGGAGAATTGTGACGCCCGGGTAATTAAGCTACAGTAATCCCCGCTAATGATGCCACGTCACCTCGGTTACTGTGGATAAACTCGCATTAGTTCGGAACCTAGTTCGAATTTCAAATTCAAAATCGAGCAAACAATAAAAGTTTTCAAATATTAAAAACTAAATGTTTGGGTGGAGGCGAATAATGCATAGGTAATTATGGTGGAGAAACCACACTTTTATAAAATGTTTAAATAATCTAAAATGAATAAAACAGTAGCAAAACCGATATTTAAATGCTTTTATAAATAAATAAAATACTAAACTAAACTGTCTTGGGATAAAACCTTTTGTGGCAGTGGGTTTCATGGTATTACTAATTTAGGGATCATTTTAATATTAAGTAAAAAGTAAACTTAAAAGAAAAGAAAACACAAAAACAGAAAAGAAGACTAACAAAAAAAAGGAAAAGAAAACCCCCCAGGCCAACTGGGCCTTGGCCCAACCTGCTGGCCACTAGGCCGACTAGGCCGGCCCGTCCCCACTCCCCCATAACCCCCTCCACTCCTAACCCTAGGCACCGACACCCCCACTCCCCCCCACTCGCGCCCCCACTCTCCCTCTCCCCGATCCAATCGGGATCGGGCTTGAACGCCCGCCGCCCCGGCGCGACCCCCCCCTCGCCGGAACCACG
>NC_041381.1:162444022-162461094 GCF_002162155.2 Triticum dicoccoides
ACCGGCTTCCTCGCGCCTCGTCGATGAACCCCTGCACCGGGGGTATGACCCCATCTCCCCCTACCCCTTCCCCTACACCGTCTGCGCCGACGTCGCTTTGCCTAGCTGGCCGCGTCCGCCAGCGGCTCCACCCCGTTCCCTCCGCCCCATCGCGCCTTCCCGGCCGGCCGTGGCCACCGACCGCGCTGCTAACCGCGCTAGGCGCCAGGGCCGCGCCCTCACTCCCCGCACCCGCCTCACCTTCGCTCCGGCGCACCCACGCGCCCGTCCCGTCGCCTCGGGTCCGCTCCGATGGGCACCCGCTGCCCAGCACCCGCTCGGGTGACATCCGCGCACCCGAGCGCCCGAACCCGATAGGCCCCTATGGGCCTATGACAGATAGGGCCCACACCCAGAACGTATTAAAAAAATAATAATAAATAAAAATAGAAATAATTAATTTAAGAAATAATTAACTTAATTAATTGTGATTAATTAAATTAACCTACTAATTAAACCAATTACACATTAGTTACCTAATTAACCTGATCTGTTAATTAGTTAATTTAGTAGTCAATGATAGTGTGGCCCACCCCCCTAATTCATATTAATTAGGATAACTAAATTGTTTAATTAAAAAGTGTCACTGACCAGTGGGACCCATTGGTCAGGTTGACCAGTCAACTCTGTTGACTGCTGATGTCAGCATGACATCATGCTGATGTCATTAAATCATTTTCGAATTAATTAAATAATTAATTAAATCTCAGAAATTAATAAAATCTTTAGAAAATCATATCTTTTAATCCGTAACTCGGATTAAAATATTTTCAACATGAAAGTTGCTCAGAACGACGAGACGATTCCGGATACGCAGCCCGTTCGTCCACCATACACCCCTAACATATCAAACACGCAACTTTCCCCCTCCGGTTCATTTGTCCGAAAACGCGAAACCCCGGGAATACTTTCCCAGATGCTTTCCCCCTTCGTCAGTATCACCTACTACCGCGTTAGAACACGTCTAGCTCTGCTTGTTGTCCTGTTATGCACTTGCTTGCTATGTATTTACTGTTTCTCCCCCTCTTCTCTCCGGTAGACTCCGTGACGATGCTGATGCCCCTGTGGTCGACTACATCACCGATGACCCCTCTCTCTTGCCAGAGCAACCAGGCAAGCCCCCCTTTTGATCACCAGATATCGCCTACTCTTTTCTCTATACTGCTTGCATTAGAGTAGTGTAGCATGTTACTGCTTTCCGTTATTCCTATCCTGATGCATAGCCTATCCTTGCTACTACTGTTGTTACCATTACCTGCTATCCTACTGCTTAGTATAGGATGCTAGTGTTCCATTAGTGGCCCTACACTCTTGTCCGTCTGCCATGCTATACTACTGGGTCGTGATCACTTCGGGAGGTGATCACGAGCATATACGATATACTTTACACAGTTACATTACCTATGATACTGTTCGGAGATGGGGGCTGAAGGGGCAGGTGGCTCCATCCCGGTAGAGGTGGGCCTGGGTTCCCGACGGCCCCCGACTGTTACTTTGTGGCGGAGCGGCAGGGCAGGTTGAGACCACCTAGGAGACAGGTGGGCCTGGCCCTGGTCAGCGTTCGCGGATATTTAACACGCTTAACGAGATCTTGGTATTTGATCTGAGTTGGCTACGAGCCTATACGCACTAACCATCTACGCGGGAGTAGTTACGGGTATCCCGGCGTCGTGGTATCAGCCGAAGCACTTCGTGACGTCAGCGACTGAGTGGCGCGCGCCGGGTTGGACTGCGTTAACGCAACTTCCTTTGTAATGGAGGTTGCTAGGTCTGCTCACCGGCCGCGTACGCAACATGCAGGTGTGCTAAGGGCGATGGGCCCAGACCCCTGTGCGCTTAGGTTTAGACCGGCGTGCTGACCTCTCTGTTGTGCCTAGGTGGGGCTGCGACGTGTTGATCTTCCGCGGCCGGGCATGACCCAGGAAAGTGTGTCCGGCCAAATGGGATCGAGCGTGTTGGGTAAGTTGGTGCACCCCTGCAGGGAAGTTTAATCTATTCGAATAGCCGTGATCTTCGGTAACAGGACGACTTGGAGTTGTACCTTGACCTTATGACAACTAGAACCGGATACTTAATAAAACACACCCTTCCAAGTGCCAGATACAACCGGTGGTCGCTCTCCCTCAGGGATATGAGGAGGGGATCGCCGGGTAGGATTATGCTATGCGATGCTACTGGAGATGCTACTTGGAGATGCTACTTGGAGATGCTACTTGGAGATGCTACTTGGAGGACTTCAATCTACTCTCTTCTATGTGCTGCGAGACGGAGGCTGCCAGAAGCGTAGTCTTCAATAGGACTAGCTATCCCCCTTTTATTCTGGCATTCTGCAGTTCAGTCCACCGATATGGCCTCCTTACACATATACCCATGCATATGTAGTGTTGTTCCTTGCTTGCGAGTACTTTGGATGAGTACTCACGGTTGCTTTCTCCCCCTTTCCCCCCCTTTCCTTTCTTTCTGGTTGTCGCAACAAGATGCTGGAGTCCAGGAGCCAGACGCCACCGTCGATGATGACCCCTACTACACCGGAGGTGCCTACAACTACGTGCAGCCCGCTGACGACGACCATGAGTAGTTAGGAGGATCCCAGGCAGGAGGCATGCGCCTCTTTCGATATGTATCCCAGTTTGTGCTAGCCTTCTTAAGGCAAACTTGTTTAACTTATGTCTGTACTCAGATATTGTTGCTTCCGCTGACTCGTCTATGATTGAGCACTTTTATTCGAGCCCTCGAGGCCCCTGGCTTGTATTATGATGCTTGTATGACTTATTTTATTTGTAGAGTTGTGTTGTGATATCTTCCCGTGAGTCCCTGATCTTGATCGTACACGTTTGCGTGTATGATTAGTGTACGATTAAATCGGGGGCGTCACATAACTACTCTTCGTAAGCCATTGTAAGAGTGGACAAAATGGTGGAGGAGATAGGGGACCGGCGGAGGTGTGCGATTCTTGGCCGGCGTTTGGCCTTGTTTAAATAGGAGATTAAATAGACGGCGGACGGGAGGAGCTCGGCCGGCGTTGCGTTTAACGCCGGCCCGGTCATGAATGGACGTGTGTCCAGAGTGGGTTTCTCGGCTTCCACACGAGTGGGTTTCATGGAGGCGTTTGAATGCGGCACGGAGGCGTGTTCAGCCGGGCGTGCCGCGAGTAGCGCCCTCGACTCCTGACCTAGGACACCGCGTCGTTCTTCCACTGACATGTGGGCTCTTTGGGTGCATGGCCTGCATGTCAGTGACCCAACGTAGGCAGCGCACAACAGAGGAACCTTTGGTGGGCCAGGGCGGTCAGAAGAGGGCATTTCATAAACCGATGATTATTCATTGAGTGTGACGTCATCTTTTTCATGTAGATAAGCCTACTATGTTGATAGCCCATTCAACATGTTGTGATTCATAAATACTGCCGCAAACATCAATGTGCTGCTTATCATAGATAAGATTGATTAATACCCATAACAATCCATGTCCATAACAAAGGGTGCATGCACGTATAGGTTGAGCGTGTGTCTTGCGTTGTGTTCTGTGTGCATGTAGGCGTGTGAGTGTTGCGTGCATGCAAGGGTACGTTTCAGTGTTGCATGAATGGGTGCGTATGTGCGTGTGTTCGTGAGTGCATGTGTACGTGTCAGTGTTGCACGCCAGCATGCGTGCGTGTGTACGTTATGTGTACATGTCAGTATTGCACGCCTACATGCGTGTGTGTCTTGCGTGCGTGCATGTGTACGTGCGGGGTGAAGCTACATGTCGGAGTAAATGACCACGGGTAGCCTAGCCGGCTCCCCCTGGCTCTTCAAAAAATAATAGGCCGATCATGCCTTCAAGCACCCAAGACACGTGGCCGCCTTACCCCGGCCGGCTACGCCACAAGCCGACTACCGGAAGGCGGCCCGGTCCAAGAATCCTCAAAAGAAAGCCGCGGGAGGGCCGACTCCATGAAGCCGGCAATGACATGACCGAGTCCAAGAAGCCGGCCCCCGACAGGCGGTTAAGATCGTGCCCTCAAAGTCTCCGCCCACATAACGGAGATGGGACGGGGCGTGGCAGCAGTGAAGCCTGCCACCGCCGAATCCCGGAGAACGCATGGCTACAGTATGCCGTACGGGGCAGCCATGACTCGTCCGGCGTGGCACTGTTGCCATGCTGACCATGACGTCACCCACGACAGGCTATCAGTACGGCCCGCAGGCGGCGGGCCCCTTCAGTCAGAGAGACACCCGAAGGCGGCCACGCTTCCCCTAGTTGGCCTGGGTCGTAGCCGGCTCTCACCAGCCGCCCGCTCCCTCCCTCCAAATATGCGCACCATTAAGGAGACAAGAAGAGGTAAGGCAACAGTGAGAGCCCGCCAGGCGGCGGCACTGTAGCCATGCTTACCTCGACAAAGCCCTCGTCATCAAGAGTGAGGCAACAGTAATGAGCCTCTGACAAGACCCCCAAGTGGTGGGACCTACCTGTCGACAAGGAGGCCGGCAGCCGGCGGAACCCACCAGTCAGCGGGCCCCAGCAGTCGGCGGAGAAGCCGACAAACATAGACACTGACGGCTGGGCCCGCGCCCAGCCTGATTGCCATTCTACCCCTGGGGGTAGGCCTATATAAAACCCCCCAAGGCACCCATGCAAAGGGTTGGACTTTGATAGCTTTAGACACAACTTTGAGAGGAGAAGAGACCTAGCCTTGCCCTTCTTCCTCCTCTCGCCAAACAGCTCAAGGAGCCTCTTGTAGGCACTTCTTGATCCAGTGATCATGCGGAGACCCCGCAGAGCAGGACTAGGGGTGTTATCTCCACGGAGAGCCCCAACCTAGGTAAGATTCGTCGGCATGCATGTCTTCCCCTTATCCCATTTCTAGGCACTAGCGATGTCTTATTGGCTCCCACAATGATAAGCCACCCGTTGGCATATGTCACACCTACCACCTGACATTTGGCGCCCACCGTGGGGCCAGGTGCGCCGACGTCCGGAGACCTACTCTGGACGGGAACCGTTTTTCTCCCCCGTGAGCGTAGCCAGCCCGGCACGCCCGATGGCGTTCGCCCCGACGCGCTGCAAGGTGTCGACGACGCCTGCGCGGCGAGCTGCCTCGCCGATCTTCTTGGCGAGGCTCGCATCTCCGACGAGCCCGCGTCCGACGCGGGCACCGGCTGCCCCTAGAGCCTCCTCGTCAGCCTCCTAGTCCAACTCTATGTCTCCAGCGAGCCTGCTGTGGATTTGGAGTCGGTTGGCTCCACCGACCCGATGCTTGTCGACTCCGACACGGCATCGCTTGACGCCTTCCCCACCAACGTGGTGGTCTTCAACGACCCTCTCTCTCGAGCCGACCGAGGCGGCAGCACCATCACCGAGGTGCTAGTCATCAGCCACGGAGTCACCTCTGGCGAGAACGCCCACGACGCCCTGCCGACACCGACGCCGAGGCGCTGGAAGCACGCCGCCTTGCCCTCATTGCGGAGGGATAGAAGATAGCCACCATGAGACGCATCACTGAGGCTCACCAGCGTGAAGTCGACCGCGCCGCCTTCAGCACGCCACCTCCTGACGGGCCGAGCCGGGCCGGTGTCGTCCAGAAGCGCGGCGCGGACATCGGCGACATGCTGGGAGCGGAACGCCCAGTCTACGCCACGCCTCTCGAGAACCTACAAGCCGCGTAGTCGGTTGTAGACGAGCTGAATTGACTGGGGGCCGACGAGCTCCCTTACATGACCAGACACATCCAGCAGTTGATCGACATGGCCGCAAAGTGGCACGAAGCCTGCGCCCGTGCTGAAAGCCCTCCCCCACGCCGAGAGCACGGCACAACGTCATGAACGCCGACGGCGGGCAGAGCCCACACAAGGCCAGAAAAGGAGCCAGCTGCCAGTCGCAGTCGGACTCGAATCACCATCGAGCGTGATGCAGAAGGCCGCCCCCGAGCTGTGGAGCGACGAGGCGATCCGCCTCCTCCTCCGCTTCGTGGGGAGAGATACCCCACCCCGCCGCCTGTCACGCATCTGACTCTCAGCGGCCGACTAGGTCGCCGCGAAGGAGTCGGCGAAAACGATGCTCGCCATCGGATCAACCGCCTAGTGCGATCACTGGCGTTAGAAGAAGAAGATGATGTTGGCCCGCCTAGCTTTGCCCCCCGCATCCGCGACAAGCCTTTCCCCAAAGGGTTCTTGCTCCCAAGAGACACGCCCAAGTACAACGGCTCCGTGAAGCCGGAAGATTGGTTGATCGACTACTCCACCGCAGTTCGCATAGCAAACGACAACAGGCGTGTTGCCATGAAATATGTTCCCCTCATGCTCCAAGGCATGGCGCGCACCTGGCTCAATAGCCTCAAGCCCTACAGCATCAACAGCTGTCTAGACTTCACCGAAGCCTTCATCCGCAACTTGACCAGCACTTACAAACGGGCTCCCAAGCCCCGACAGCTCTCCTTGTGTGTTCAAGGGCCCAATGAATCAACCCGCGACTATCTCACGCGTTGGGCCGAGCTCCGCAACTCCAGCGAGGGGGTGCACGAGGTTCAAGCTATAGAGTACTTCACCACCGGGTGCCGAGAAGGCACCCTCCTCAAGCACCGACTCCTCTGTGATGAGCCGACTACCCTCGACGAGCTGCTGGTCATCGCAGACAAGTACCCCATGGCTGACTCATCAATGAAGACCGAGCTCCGAGTAGATGCCTCCGGGAAGGTACTCGCTCCGGCTGCCAAGACGCCGGCCAGAGACTCCAACTGACGCCCGTACCAGAACGATGACAAGCGCAAGGCTCCTATGCTGACTTCCACCAGTCGGCAAGTGGCCACAGTCGAAGATAAACAAACCGAAGGGCGGCCCGCGCCCAAGAAGCAGAAGGGCGGCAGGCCGGCTTGGCAGCCGGCTTTCTCCTATGAGCAAGCCCTTGATGCCCCGTGCAAGTTCCACAACGGCGCGAAGGCCTCCAACCACATGACTCGGAAGTGCCATTGGATCACGCGAATCTCCAAGGGTGAAGGGCTGGTGCTGCCTCCGCCTGCTGGTCAGCCGCCTCTAGCCCCTCAGCAACCGGCCGCTTGGCCAGCAGTCGGGGCTGTTCATGACGAGTTCCCCGACGAGCATGCCACCTACGTCGTCTTTACAAGACAGCCTGAAGACCGGTGCAGCCGGCGCCGACAGCACCAAGAAGTCAACGCGGTCGCCTCCAGCAACCACGAGTTTATGCACTTGTCGGAGAAGCCTGTCAGTTGGAGCCGGGCCGATCACCCAGAGGCGATGCCTTCTCCTGGCTCCTATCCATTGGTTTTGGATGCCACCCTCGCAACAGAAAGGCGAGCAGCCCGTTTCTCCCGTGTGCTGATAGATGGCGGGAGCAGCATCAACATACTATACCGTGACACCATGGAGAAACTGAATATCAAGACGAAGCAGCTCATGCCTAGTTGGACTGTGTTCCACGGAATTGTACCCGGCCTGTCCTGCTCACTAATCGGCAAGATCAGAATAGATGTTCTCTTTGGGGACAAAGATCATTTCCGCCGAGAAGCAATATGGTTTGAAGTGGTGGATCTGGAGAGCCCTTACCACGCATTTCTTGGCCGACCTACTCTGGCCAAGTTCATGGTTGTGCCCCACTATGCCTACCTCAAGATGAAGATGCTGAGTTCCAAGGGCATCATTACCATAGCCGAAGACTACAAGAAATGCTCTGAGTGTGCGGCTGCCAGCAGCCGGCTGGCCGAGTCCCTCGTGATTGCCGAAGAGAAGAAGATGCTGGACCAAGTCATGGGCATGGCTGGCAAGCAGCCGGCCTTGTCTCCCGACCCCAAGGAATATGAGGCTCAATGTTCTTTCCAGCCGGCCAAAGAACCAAAAAAGATACCTCTAGACCCCGAGAAATGCGTGTTCGGAGTGCCAGCCGGCCATCTTCTAGGCTTCCTGGTCTCCGAACGCGGCATCGAATGCAACCCGGTGAAGATCAAGGCCATAGAGAGAATGGAGAATCCTACCAAGCTGCGAGACGTACAAAAGTTTACCAGATTCTTGGCCTCCCTAAACCGCTTCATCAGCCGGCTCAGAGAGAAATCTCTCCCGCACTACCGACTCATGAAGAAATCCACTCACTTCGAGTGGAATGACCAAGCAGACCAAGCTTTCCACGAGCTAAAGAAGATGTTGTCCACGCCGCCTGTCTTGGCGGCACCGACTGAGAAAGAGCCCATGCTCCTTTACATTGCTGCCACTAGCCGGGTGGTCAGCACCGTTATCGTGGTTCAGCGCCCAGAAGAAGGCCAAGCTCAGTTAGTCCAGAGGCCGGTATATTATCTGAGTGAAGTGTTGTCCACCTCGAAGCAGAACTACCCACACTATCAGAAGATGTGCTATGGTGTGTACTTCGCCGCCAAGAAGCTAAAGCCCTACTTTCAAGAGCACCCCATCACGGTCGTATGTACTGCCCCGCTCGCCGAGATCATAGGCAGCCGGGATGCATCCGGCCGGGTGGCGAAATGGTCCATTGCGCTGGCCCCTTACATGATCTTCTACCAACCTCGCACCGCCATCATGTCCCAGGCATTGGCTGATT
Source organism: Triticum dicoccoides (assembly GCF_002162155.2). Taxonomy (NCBI): domain Eukaryota; kingdom Viridiplantae; phylum Streptophyta; class Magnoliopsida; order Poales; family Poaceae; genus Triticum; species Triticum dicoccoides. The sequence goes on from NC_041381.1 coordinate 162,452,603, forward strand.
TCCTCGTCCACTGGGCCGAGACCCAGTACCTGCCGCCTGCCCCCGACTCCACTCATTGGTGGATGCACTTCGATGGATCCAAGATGCGCACTGGCTTGGGAGCCGGCATCGTCCTCACCTCTACCAAAGGGGACAAGCTTAGATATACACTGCAAATTCATTTTGCCGCCTCCAACAATGTGGCCGAGTACTAGGCACTCATACATGGGCTCCGGCTAGCCAAAGAACTCGGCATTCGCCGGATCATGTGCTATGGTGACTCGGACTTGGTAGTCCAGCAATCATCCAGCGACTGGGATACCAAGGACGCAAACATGGCGAGCTACCGCTTCCTTGTTCAGCAACTCAGCGGATATTTTGAAGGATGCGAGTTCCTCCATGTGCCACGGGCCGACAACGAGCAAGCAGATGCCCTGACACGAATAGGCTCCACCCAACAAGCTATACCAACCGGCGTATCTCTCCAACGCCTCCTCAAGCCGCCTGTCAAGCTGTCTCCAGAATCTGATTCCATCTTCATGCCGCCTGACCCCGACGCAGTAGGATCCGGCTTGGGGAACCTAGCAGGCGGCTCGGGGACTTCGACAGGCGGCTCGGGGACTGCTGTAGTCGCACCTGGCCCAGGGACTTTAGAACCCGGCTCGGGGACCACTACAGACGGCCCGGGGACTGCATCGACACAACAGGTGGTGGCCGACTCCAACTCTTCCCCACCCAACCCACCCGCCCGGGTCGCAGTAGCCGTTTTGACAGTAGAAGAACAGCTCCATCATGGGCCCAGCCCATCCTCAACTTCCTAGTAAACAGAGAGCTGCCGACCGACGAGATCTCGGCAAGGCAAGTCCAACACCGAGCCGGAGCATACACAATAATGAACCGAGAGCTCGTTAGGCGCAGCGTCACCGGAGTCTTCGAGTGCTGCGTCGAGCCAGAGAAGGGCATAGCAATCCTCAAGGACATCCACCAGGGTGAATGCGGCCACCATGCGGCCTCAAGATCACTCGTCGCCAAAGCTTTCCGTGGATTCTTCTGGCTGACTGCTTTGGATGACGCCAAGGAATTAGTCAAACACTACAAGGGGTGTCAAGTCTTCGGCTCCAAGCAACACCTGCCGGCTTCTGCACTCAAGACCATTCCCCTCACTTGGCCCTTTGCCGTCTAGGGATTGGACATGGTGGGCCCATTCCAGATGGCGCGTGGCGGCATGACACATCTGCTTGTCGCCGTGGACAAATTTACCAAGTGGATTGAAGCAAAGCCGACCAAGAAGTTGAATGGGCCGACTGTTGTGACATTCATTGCAGATATTACAACCCGGTATGGCATACCACACAGCATCATCACCGACAACGGCATGAATTTTTTCATGGGAGCACTGGCATGTTTCTATGTGACACAGGGCATCCGACCAGACTTAGCGTCCGTTGCCCACCCGCAGTCAAACTGCCAAGTCGAGCGAGCAAACGGCCTCATCCTCTCCGGCATCAAGCCCCGATTTTTCGTACCACTGGAGCGTTCAGCCGGCTGTTGGCTCGACGAGCTGTCGGCCGTCCTCTGGAGCTTGTGCACTACCCCAAACAAGTCAACCGGCTTTACCCCTTTCTTCCTTGTATATGGTGCCCAGGCTGTCATCCCAACTGACATTGAGTTTGACTCACCTCGGGTCACCATGTACACGGAGGCAAAGGCCAAGGAAGCGCGAGAAGACGGCATCGACCTGCTGGAAGAGGGCCGGCTGTTAGCCCTCAGCCGGTCCGCTATCTACCAGCAGGGTCTACGCCGTTACCACAGCAGGAAGGTCAAGCCAAGATCCTTCCAAGAGGGTGATCTTGTGCTCCGGCTGATCCAGCGAATAGCCGGCCGGCACAAGCTCTCGGCCCCTTGGGAAGGCCCATTCGTCATCAGCCGGGCTTTAGGCAACGACTCCTACTACCTGATCGACGCGCAGAAGCCGAAGGCACGCAAGAGGGACGATTCCGGCAAGGAATCAGAACGACCATGGAACGCCAATCTCCTCCGAAGATTATACAGTTAAAATGCAGTATGTACCACGCTACCTTTTGTACTAAATATGAGACAATGGGCCCCCGAGGAATACTCGGGGACTACCCTCTTTTATCTATGAATGATGAGTATCATGCCCATGGTTATGTTATTACATTCGTTTTCTCGTCCGGCACCGGGTTCGATCAGTCGGCCCGGGGACTTGCCACCTTGGGTTATATTTAAATTCAACTTATAGTCAGACAAGTAGTCTGCCGGCACCCAAGCCCTCTCTTGTTGAAAGTCGCAGCTTGAAGAATCGACTGTCCGACTGGCAAGAGTCAAAGGCAGGAAAGGATGCCCACACGAAAAACGGCTAAGGACTAACGAACTTATATAACACAAGCCGGCTTCCCCCCACCAACCGGCTGTCAGAGCAGCCGGCTGGCCGGCTTCCCTTCTTACTTTGCTACAATCTAAGAAAGCTCGAGTACTTGTCCTCCCAAAACGGCCAAGCCCTTCCTCAGCCATAGACTGCAGAGCAGCTGTCCGGCTGGGAAGGCGGCGACCAAGGGACGGCGGCCAAGGAAATAGCCAAAAAGATGAAAAGCAAATATGAACGGAAGGCAAGCACATGCATGATTATATTTAAACAAAAGACCTTCGAAAGGCCAGCATTCAACAAAGTATGAATACCCCCAAGTGGGTGGAACTGCGCAAAATTAATAAAAATTGTTCAAAGAGTAACGGGCAGGAAAGCAAAGACGGCGAGTCAGGCCAAGGGAGCAACCAGGGAGTTGGGCAGGTTGGCAAAGACGGCAGTGTTGGCTGGAGGAGTGGCCGACTGGCGAGTCTCGGCTTGATCGTCACCTGCTGCAGGCAGCGAATTCACATGCGCCTCGTTGCTGGAAGCACGATCAGGCTGAGGCTGGCTGGTTGCTCCACCATCTGGCAAAATGTCTTCGCCATCTTCCTCCTCTTCCTCTTCGCCTTCGTCGCTGGAGTCGATCTCCTCCGCCGAGTCTTCACCGTCCGCCGGTTTCAGCCCGAACCACTCCTCCAGCTGAGTGACGCTGTCTCCATTTACCTCAGGAGCAAAGGCGCTGGTGTAGGTGAAGTCGGCGATTGCAGAGGTGCGCTGGATGATAGCTGGCCGCACCGCCTCCAGCTCCTCGGCAGCCTCCTGCCGCCAGGTGCGCAGCTGGGCCAAACTTAGCCCAGGATACCTAGCCCAGACGAACTCTAGCGCCCGTCGAGCGCTGGACCGAGCTGGAGAAGCCTTCCAGGCCTCGAAGCGGCCAAGTGCTACCCCTAGAAAGTCGGCAGTCCGGCTGGGGGTGCGGGGAATCACATCGCCGGGCTAGAGGGCGGCCAGCACCTCTGCCCCGGCATGCTGAAGACGGTGGAGCATACGGTAAGCCGGCTGGAGGCAGGCTTGAATCGCCAGAAGCTGCTCTTCAAGCGACCGGTTGGCATCCGGTGCGATCTCAACCCCAGCCTACCGTCGAGCCTCACGGTGAGCTTCGATGGCGCTTGGTTGGCGGCAACGGAGTAACCGGGGAAGTATTCTGCACAAAAATGAAAGAAGTAGAACAAATCAAAGGACAGACCAGATGACAGGGGCGAGCAAAGGAGCGAAGAAGAAGGCGGCCTACCGTTAATCAAATCTTCAACCCGGCCGTAACCTTCGCTCAGTGCCTCTCTTGCCTCAGCCCAGCTCACCCCCTCTGTCTCATATTCGGCTTTGAGGGCGGCCTCGCTCACCTGCGTCGACTTCAACGCCGCCTTGTGGCTCTCCTCCTGGTCGGCCAGTTTCTTGGCTAGGCGATCACGTTCCTGAGCCAAGGTGTTGCACTCGGCCTCCTTGGCATGAAGGGCGGTCTGGGCCCCGCCCAGCTTCTCCCTAAAGTCGGCATTGGCCCCTACAGATATGAAGAAGAAGAAAATAAGGAAGACGTCATCAGGAAAGATCAGACCCGACTGCTCAACAGTCGGCCCGAATCTCGAGGACTACACCCAGTGGGTGCGCTGACGCGCCCCCACATGAGATAAAAGATAAAAGCACTTACTCCGGCTCTCCGTCAGATCAGAGGTCTTCTGATTCATCTCCCGGGCCTGGGATTTGAAGGTAGCCGCAAGAAGGTTGTGACAGTCCTGCAAATAGTACAAAAGGTGCTAGTAAGAACAAGACATCAATCAAAGTCTACTAAGAAGTTCCAAGCCGCCTGCTCAGCAGCCGACTCGGGACTCGGGGACTACACCCAGTGGGTGCGCTGACGCGCCCCCATGGAAGAAATCAAGAGCAAGAAGACTCACCCGAATGGCCGACCGTGTTGCAAGAAAATCTTGGGTATACTGCTTCAGCACGGCGGCCTAGGACTGAAGCCGGGTCCGGCCGTCCTGCGCCGCCACATTCAGCATGGCCGTCCCACCGCCCTGCGTCCACGCTGGTGAGCTGACGCTGGCCGTATCCAGAAGGAGCCCGCGGCCCTCTGCGGGTCTGGCTCTGAAGTCGCCTTCCCGGCACGCTGACGAGTCGGCGACAGGACCACAAGATCCGCCCTCACAGTCGGCTCGCATCCAGTCGGCTGCTCAGGCGGCGCCTCAGGCTTGCCGCCTTGGCCCGTCCCGGCCGACGATGGCGGTACCGCCTCTCCCTCCGGGATGACTGTGTCGCCCCCCTCCCTCTCCATCGCTGACTAGTCGCGGCCGACTTCCTCTGGCGGGTTCACCGGGATATCGGGGGCCACGGTGCGGAGGGGGTTGATGAGTTGTGGAGGCTGGCTACACAGGGCCTCCGTCGCCCTCTCCGCGGCCGCGACCTCCGCCTGAGCCTTGGCCGCCACGTCGGCCTGCGCCTCTGCCGACTCTGCCATCGTCTCCTGAGCCACCTTGGCGCTGGCTGCCCTTTGCTCCTCCGCCTCCTGCTCCTCCCGCACCTCCCGCGCGTTCTGCTCCGTCGCCACTTGGAGGTCGGCACGGGGGTCCACACGGCGGGAGCTCGCAGATCCTCCCGCCCCTCCGACTATGGAGGCGGTTGTAATCCGCTCAAGAGAGAGCGGAGCCCTGTTTGGTAAGACAAGAAAAGGCTTAGAAGAATGCCAACTGAAGAGAAGAAAGAAAGGCGTTCGAGAATTAACACTTACGCCGAAACTGCCTGCGGCTGCTTCACCACCTTGCGGAAGCGGGCTGCCTTCGCGGCCGCCTCATCCCGTTTGGTCGCCGCCGCAGAACCCTTGGGCTTGTTCGGCCGACTACCGAAGAGGGTCGGCGCCGCCCGGTGCGTCCGTGCGCCGCCCCGAGCAGCCAGCCCAGCAGATGAGCCCGTGCCTTGATGATCGGATGCCGGCTGGCGGCGCGGAATAGCTTCGGCCTCGTCATCCTCCGGCCAATCCTTGAAGTCGGCGGTGAGCCCGGAGCCACCTGCCTTGCCGCCTCCCCCTACGGCATCGTCGTCTAAGGCGGCCGCCCCCAAGTCGTGGTCGTACAAGTCGTCCGCCGCACGGTCGGGAGCGAACTCACGTTCCGCCCCCGCGGTTCCGGACGACGGATGAAGGAGGGGGTTCTGATTAAAAATAGGTCGACTGGTCAGAAGCCGGCCAGCGAGAACTCGGCAACAAGAGAAGAAAAAAGGAAGGAAGGCTTACCACAGGCGGGGGATTGGCGCGAGAATACGGCTCCTTGCCGTACCGCCACTCCTCGGTGAGCTTGCAGTTGGCGATGTAATTCACCATGTAAGATACCTCGTCGTGAGGCATCTCCTTGGTGCTTAGCCGGCTTGGGTCGAAGCAGCCGCTCATCTGGAAAATCAGGTGGGGCGGCCTTGGAGTGGGAGCACCCGGCACTCCACGAAGGTGGCTACCAGGTCGGACCCGGTCAGGCCTTCCGACTGGATCAGCACCTGAAGCTGGGCAACGGCGCCAGCCCCAGCTGGCGTCAGCGACCTGGCCCGGTAGGACCACGAAGGCTACCTCCCAGCCGGCGGGCCGGCTACGTAAGCCGGCAGATTGACGTAGTCGCCTTGCGGAGCAACGTTCTTCACATAGAAGCAAGATTTCTGCCAGAGCTTCACCGACTGGATCAGCGCGATGGGCGGAAACGGGTTGTCGGCCGTCGATCTCCGCATGGCGATGAAGGCACCGCATGGAGCCGACACGCCCGCGACGACCGTGCCGACCTTGGACTGGAAGAACTCCCCCTAAAGTTCGAGGGTGGGGAGGACGCCGGGAAAGCCTTCGCACAGAGTGACGAAGGCCGACAGCAGCACCACCGTGTTTGGAGTGAGGTGGTGCGGCTGGAGATTATAGAACTCGAGAAACAAGCGGAAGAAGCCGCTCGCGGGCAGGCCGACACCGCGCAGGCAGTGCAAGCAGAAGATTACCCGCTCGCCCTCCTCCGGCGCTGGCGAGATCTCCCTCTCCGGCCTGAGGCGGACCCGCACGTAATCCTTTCCCGGCAACCGCCACGTCTTGCGAAGGAAGTCGATGTGATCCTCATGGACGTTGGAGCCGTCCCAGGAGCTGGACATTGGATCCATGAGGACGGGAAAGCGACGGGGAAAGTGCGGCGGCGGAGAGCGCGCGATTCGGCTACGGCAAGACTACGATGCGCCAAGAAAATTGGTGGAGCGGTGGCGCGGAGGAGAGCAGCCGCGGCGAGGGAGAGAAGGAAGAAGAGGAAAATGGCAGAGCAAGGGCGAGTGTGCGAGCGTCTGCCGCTCCCCCTCCTCCCCTACTTATAGCCTCATGCGGTGAAGCTGAGGAGGCAAGGCGTGGGGGGCGTGGGATTAACTGCGCCCACTCCCCCACGTCCCGCCGTTGTAAGACGTGCGGCCAGTTCGGGCCACAAAGGATCGGCACTTGGGCCGAGGCGTGGAGGTGGCGGGCCCCGGTCTGCAGCGGTGTCCCGACACGCGCGAGGGCTGGCAGGCCCCTCCAGCCTAAGGGTGCCATGTTGCGCATAGGCGGCGGGCGGCCAGCCCACAGCCTGGCTTGCGTGCTAGCTGGTTCCTGCCTTCAGACTTCAAAGAAACTTTGCCGAGACGGCATGCATGAGTAAAGCCGGCTCCTGGCTGCCGGCTCTTCGAGATAGGAAGCTGATTGAGCTTCTCGTTCCCCTTCCAGCCACGAAGCACAACCAGCTTCGGGGACTACTGTCGGAGTAAATGACCACGGGTAGCCTAGCCAGCTCCCCCTGGCTCTTCAAAAAATAATAGGCCGATCAAGCCTTCAAGCACCCAAGACACGGGGCCGCCTTCCCCCGGCCGGCTACCCCACAAGCCGACTACCAGAAGGCGGCCCGGTCCAAGAATCCTCAAAAGAAAGCCGCGGGAGGGCCGACTCCAAGAAGCCGGCCAGGACATGACCGACTCCAAGAAGCCGTCCCTCGACAGGCGGCTAAGACTGTCCCCTCAAAGTCTGCACCCACATAACAGAGATGGGACGGGGCATGGTAACAGTGAAGCCTGCCACCCCCGAATCCCGGAGTACGCATGGACACAGTACGCCGTACGGGGCAGCCATGACCCGTCCAGTGTGGCACTGTTGCCATGCTGACCATGACGTCACCCACGACAGGCTGTCAGTACGGCCCGCAGGCGGCGGGCCCCTTCAATCAGAGAGACACCCGAAGGCGGCCATGCTTCCCCTAGTCGGCCTGGGTCGTAGCCGGCTCTCACCAGCCCGCTCGCTCCCTCCCTCCAAATATGCGCACCATTAAGGAGACAAGACGAGGTAAGGCTACAGCAAGAGCCCTCCAGGCAGCGACACTATAGCCATGCTTACCTTGACAAAGCCCTCGTCATCAAGAGTGAGGCAACAGTAAACAAACCCCCGACAAGACCCCCAAGCGGTGGGACCTACCAGTCGGCGGGCCCCAACAGTCGGCGGGCCCCAACAGTCGGCGGAGAAGACGGCAAACGTAGACACTGATGGCTGGGCCCGCGCCCAGCCGGATTACCATTGTACCCCTGGGGGTAGGCCTATATAAACCCCCAAGGCACCTATGCAAAGGGTTGGACTGATAGCTTTAGACACAACTATGAGAGGAGAAGAGAGCAAGCCTTGCCCTTCTTCCTCCTCTCGCCAAACAGCTCAAGGAGCCTCTTGTAGCCACTTGTTGATCCAGTGATCATGCGGAGACCCTGCAGAGTAGGACTAGGGGTGTTATCTCCACGGAGAGCCCCGAACCTGGGTAAGATTCACCGGTGTGCATGTCTTCGCCTTATCCCGTTTCCAGGCACCAACGATGTTTTATTGGCTCCCACAATGATAAGCCACCCGTTGGCATATGTCGCACCTACCACCCGACACTACACGTCAGTCGACTGGCTTTTTCATCTTTTGTCATTAGATTTTCCAGCAATTGGATACGAAATCAAGGGCCTCCAGTTTATCATCAAACTCCACCCCTTTTGAGCCGCCAGCCACCACTGGCCGAACCACCAGCCCCCGCCGCCCGCGGCCGACCCGCCCTCCCCAAAACCACTCCCCACCGCCGGTTCGCCACCG
>NC_041381.1:162461810-162482489 GCF_002162155.2 Triticum dicoccoides
CTTTTCCTCCGGGGATCCCCACCCCACCGCCCAATGAATGCCCCAAACCGCCGGTGACTGCCAACCAGAGGTCTCACGACTTCGAATACCCACCGACCACTAATTTATTACCATTTTTGTCCTTCATATACGCGCTGACGGGTGGGCCCTATGGTAATGTGCGCTGCTGAATGTGGACCGTTTGACTGGTCAATTGATCGTGTTATCAACAAATTATGGAGCTGTATGGTGAGCCAGTGACCGTATGATCACCCTAAAATATACTCCTATTTTATTAACACAGTAGAGACTCAAACTACAATTTCTTTCTTTCATATACGGGCTCACAGGTGGGCCCCATGGTTAAGCGCCCCGATGGTGCAACACTAGTTGCGCCGCGTGGAACGTTTGACTGGTCAATTGATTGTGTCATCGACAAAATATGGAGTTGTACGGGTGAGCCAGTGGCCGTATAATCATGACATGTATTTATTTAACACGGTACAGATGCAAGGGCTCGTATATACGCGCAAGCACTCACCGCTATAAGAGCACACACGCAAACCCTACCCCTATGAGCACCTTCGAGAGAGTGGGCCAGCATATATGATCTTGAGATTTTACGAAGTAACCATAGGTGCCTCGTAGTCGAGTGGAACGTCTCCTCCCACTCAACGTACATTGCCGGAAAATACTGAAATTAACACAAGATAAATGCGAGCACCGGGACTTTAACCTTGGTGGGATCGAGAAACCACTGTCCTCTAACCATCCAACCACATGTTGGTTAGCACGACAAAATGTATGTGGTGACCATGATGAGCTTATTCTGAAGTCCAGTGACCATATCTTGCTTTCTCTTCAAATACAATGACCGTAAGTGTCGTCAACAAAATACGGAGCACGCATCAAATGCAAAGTCCGTTAGTGTCATCAACAAAATATGGAGACGTATCGTGAGCTAGATACCGTTGTACTATTGTATATGCTTATTTTCTTAGTGGCCGATTGCGTTTGTGGTGTGGTGGGAACATCATTTCTAGTTGTGGTGGGTCAACATGAAGACTCATGGGTCGGTTCCATCCTGCACCACATATAGGTTGGACCGAGACGTGTTATACGAAGACCCATGTGGAGGACTCGGCATACAACATGAAGCTACCAGAGTCGTGGAGGACTCTATCCCCACTGGTGATAAGCCGACTATGTAACCCTAGGCCCTTAGTATGTTATACAAGCTTGGGGGCTAGTTCGTCGATAGTATACACACACACGCACAATGTCTGGTATTCACGTGTACTTTGTACACACCCTATCACTAATATACAGTACCAGGTGTAGGCTCTTTCTTCAACTACAAGGGTCTGATTCGAACTAGGGTAAAAATTTGCCTCGTATTACCATCCAGCCTAACAGCTAGGGATATCCTACCGAATGATATGATGAAATCATATCTGCCAACTACTAAGAGAGAGGTGTGTCGGGGGGGCAATGTGTGCGAGAGAGGCCTAAAGATAATGTGCGTGCGGGAGACACGTAGGCACATATATGTGCGTATAGAGGGCTAGTAGAGATCGTGCATGTGTATATATGCATGTGAGAGAAATAGTGTTTTCCAACTGAGATTAGTGAAAAGAGTGGTACATAGTAGTCAAAAAGATAGAGAGAGAGAGAAACAGAGAGAGCATGTGCATGAGACACCCCGACACCCTGAGGGAGATTGTGAGCATGTGTGAAAGAGAAATGCCGATGCATATAAAGTGTGTGTACTTATGCGTTATAAAGTGGATGCTTTTGCAATTCATATATAAACATTAGTTAGTGCACTCCATGTTGTTAGTGTGAAGCACTTTATACATTTGTCACTTGCATGGATACATTCCAAATTGCTAGCTACGAAATAGAATACATGTCGAATTCAACATAAAGGGGGTTTCGAAGATTCAAATTCATAGGAAGTGCATTCATCTATTTAAAACCGAGATAATGGCATTTGTAAATCATATGTAAAAGGGGGCATCAATCTTTGTTGTGAGTTTGAACATGCTATATATATTCATATGCATATCTAACTTTTTTTTGCAACCAAAGAGATTATATCTGGAACCATGCATGAACCGAGGTAAGTTGCATATTTTTTAATATATACTCGTGTACAATGTATATTCAAATGTATCCCCTCCATTCCAAAATAATCGTAGCTTTAGGATTTTCAAGAGTAAAGATTTGTGAAGTTTGACAAATCCTGAAAGTTCAATTCAAGAGAACCGAAAACGTTAATGCTTCTGCTCCCAAATATTGAATGAAGCGCCAAATAGGCCTATGGTCACCCGAAACCGCGCGAGACTAATGTTTGGTGGTAGGAAATTACTGTCCTGACTCTGGCCCGTGTAGCATATCAGCCTGATGTCCAAAGGTCTAAACCGGGGTAGGTTTGTAACTTCACCAAGACGCCAGTCTCAACCGCCTCCGAGAAGCATTCATACGCCATGGGCACCTAAACACCCATGTGCTCGGGCGAAATCTATCCCGCCCACATTTGGGACACCTGACAGGACTGTCCTACCCCCAACCCGCAATGTGTCCGAAATTTTAGATGAGGGCAAAGTTTGTAACTTTCCCCAAATTTCAAACAAGCGCGTGTCAAACTGAAACATTGCTCCCCCTTAGTTCCCCGCCTCCCTCCATTTCCCCATTCATACTCTATGGGTGAGAAAACGCCCTCTCCACCAGCCGCAAAACCCCAACCTCCTTTGTCCCCCACCCCATAGCGGCCAATCCACCGCTGCCCTCCTCCATCACGCTGGAGCCGGTACCCCGACGTCGTCGTCCAATGCAACCGCAACCGCAATGCCCTCAAGGACATAGCAGATCAAGCCGAGGAAGAGCTTCCTCCACGACGCCGACACCGACGTGCGCCGTACCAGAACCACTCCGACCACGCCGTCCTGCGCCTCACTACTGCGGATCCACTATCGCAACCGTCCACCGCACTGGAGCTATTCCCGCTACATCGTCGTTCGCCGCCTCGGATCTGCTTCCCCGCTGCCGACAGACGTCCACCGCACCACACTCAACAACTTGGCCATGGGTTCGTCCAAGGCTGCACCGTCCTCCACAACTTATGGTTTCCGGCGAACAACAAGAAGATCGTCAGAAAAACAGAAGGAGGACACAACACTGCCAGCAGAAAGAGGTACTCCTCTTCTCTTATTCGTGCAAATCTTACGTATCCTCTCACACCGTATTCATCCCATGAAAGAAACTAGTTGAGTGCTTCGTACTGCATCTTCTTCGTGATACTAAATGCACAAGGTTTCCTCCCTATTACTATTTCACCTTTGCTAGAGGTCAGTAGCCCGCCTGGATTTCAATTCAGGGTCAGTTGAACCGCAATTAAAAGAAGCAGCACCCTCCTTAGGCGCGCGGAGCACCTAGTCCGCTTGTTCCTCGAGGAAGCGGCGCATCTGTGTGTATCATAGGGGTGTGGCACGTAGGAGCTGCTTGCGCCCGATCTGGAGGTCGGCGGGGCTTGAATGGATGGCCGGGTGGGGGGTGCCAAGCACGGCGGTGCGGTGAGGTCGAGGGGAGGGCACATGCAGGGGAGGAATACTGGGCCGATGTTCGCTGGCATTTCGAGTAAGATCGTTAACACTGACTGGTTGGAGGTAGATGAAGGCGATCTGCCCATTCTTTGTACATCGTACGGTGCAGAAAAAATGGACTGACCTATTTGCTTTCACTCGACTGTTATTTTCATAGAATCCTGTAGTAATTTAGTGTGCCATGCATGTTGTAGAGCTATCATATGTCTCCCGTCATTTACTTCTCACCGACCTACTATCTGCTACCTTTACAGTGTACTAATTGTGCACACACTTCACCCATACTCACACTATTGTTTTTTTATGCATGGGTATTTCAGAATCTGACGCAGTGTTGATGAATGCAGAAAAGAAAAGACAGAAGTCGCTCCAGTGTAATTCGAAGATAAGCACTAAGCGTTTCAGCGCTCTAATGGGTGTAGTGTCAGCAGTTGGAGACAGTAAACGTAGATCTGTAGTTGATGATCTCAATTGCCACATACAACCATCCCAGGTGCTTGCTTTAACTTCGCGCTGTCAAATGTGGTTGCATGTTGCATATGGTGTCTAGCTTGTATTGCTTCCAATTTGGTTAAATTGCATCTGCTTACTTTACACATTATACCTTTGATAATGACATGCCTTCCTGTTTTTGATACATACTACATTTGTCTATTAACCATGTTCGTACATCAAACTAATGCTCTTTTGTATCCCTCGTCAATCACTTATGATGAGACAGTCACCCCAGTGGGTTACTGTGAGACACCCTACTCGTTTAAAGAGTGTAGTGTCATCCTCCCCACATGATTTTCAAGAAACAACAAGGCTAAATGAAGATAGTCAACGTAGCTCTCTAGTTGATCACCGCAATTCCCCCACACCACCATCGCAGGTGCTTGCTCTTACTTGGCAGTGTGATATGTGGTTGCATGTTGCATATGGTGTCTACCTTGTAATGCTTCTAATTAGGGTAAATTGCATCTTCTTAGTTAACACATTATACCTGTGAATATGCCATGCCTTCCTGTTTTTGGTACATACTACGTCTTTCTATTAACCATGTTCTTACATCAAACTACTTTTCTTGTGTATCCCTCATCGATGCTCCTAATTTGTTAAATTGCATCTCCTTAGCTTACACATTATACATGTGAATATGACACGCCTTCCTGTTTTTGGTACAGACTACATCTGCCTATCACACCATGTTCTTACATCAAACTACTGTTCTTGTGTATCCTGCGTCTATCGCTTATGATGAGACAGTCACGCGCGTGGGTTAATATGAGACGCAATACTCTTACAAAGAATGCAATTTCATCCTCTCCACATGATTCTCAAGAAACAACAAGCCTAAATGAAGATATTGAACGTAGCTCTGTACTTGAAGACCTCACTTCCCCTACACCACCATCATAGGTGCTTGCTCTAACTTCGCAGTGTGATATGTGGTTGCATGTTGCATACGGTGTCTAGCTTGTAATGCTTCTAATTAGGGTAAATTGCATCTGCTTAGTTTACACACTATACCTGTGAATATGACATGCCTTCCTATTTTTGGTACACACAAATCTATGTGTTAACCTTGTTCTTACATGAAACTACCTCTCTTCTGTATCCTGCATCAATCACTTACGATGAGTCACCTTTATTCGTTGCATATTGCATATTATTTCTAGCCTGTTGCCATGTATTGCTTCTAATTTGGTCAAATACATTTGTTAGGGCACCCTTCTAATTTGGCAGAGTGATATTGGTTTCATCTTTCATATGGTTTCTAGCTTGCATCGATTCTGACAAGTTCAAGCACCTTGTGCTTAGTTTACACTTTATACATCATACATGTCAATATGTCACGCCATCCTATTTTTCATACATATTCCATCCTCCTATCATGTGGCTGCCTTACATGAAAGTAGTGTTCGTCAGTATCATGCATCAATGAGTTCTGAAGAGGAAATTTTATTCCTTTTTCTTGTGGGTTTGACTTGAAAAGGCAAAATCAAGAAATAGGAAGGAAAAGAGTAAGGAACGCGATGATGGTGGTCCTCTGCAGCAACGTAAACGGAGCATCCGTACCAATTCTCCTTGTACTGATAGTGCATTACAAGGTCCAAGTCTCCGCTCCCCTACTCCACCATCCAAGATACTTGCTCTAACTTGGCAGTGTGATATCTGGTTGCATGTTGCATATGGTGTCTAGCTCGTATTGCTCCTAATTAGTGTAAACTACATCTTCTTAGCTTACACATGATACATGTGAATATGACACGCTTTCCTGTTTTTGGTACATACCATATCTGTCTATCACACCATGTTCTTACATGAAACTACTCTTCTTGTGTATCCTACATCAGTCACTTATGATGGGACACCTTTAAGTTGGCAGTGTGATATTGGTTTGCGTCTTGAATATGATTTCTAGCATGTATTGCTTCTAGTTTGATGAACGCCACCTATGACGAGACAGTTTTAACTTGGCAGAGTGATATTGATTGCACCTTCCATATGGTGTCTTGCAGTGTTTCTAATTTGTTGAAGTGCCTTCTGCTTAGTTACCACATCATAGGTGTGAATATGTCAAGCCGTCCATTTTTTCGTACATATTCCATCCTCTTATCATGACTTTGCCTTTCATCAGAGTAGTGTTCGTCAGTATCATGCATGAATGAGTTCTGAAGAGAGAATGATATTCCTTTTTCTTGTCGGTATGACCTCACAATGCAAAATCAATAAAGCTGAAGGAAATTGGCAAGGCATTGGATGATGGTGGTCCTTCCGAGCAACTGAAACGGAGGTTCTATACAGATTCTACTCCACCATCCTCCCAACAAGATTCGCAAGATAACGCAAGGCTAGACAGTCAACGTAGCTGTGTAGATGATGAGCACATCTCCGCTACCCCACCATCACAGGTACTTGCTCTAACTTGGCACTATTATATGTGGTTGCATGTTTCATATGATGTATAGCTTGTATTGCTTCTAACTTTGTTGAATTGCATCTTCTTACTTTACACATAATGCTTGTGAATATGACATGGGTTCCTGTTTCTACATCAGACTACTATTCTTGCATATCCCGCATCAGTCACTTATGATAAGGCACCTTTAAGTCGCCACTGTTATATTGGTTGTGTCTTGCATATGATTTCTAGCATGTACTGCTTCTAATTTTTTGAAATGCCATACAGTTTGAACTTGGTAGAGTGATATTGGTTGCATCTTTCATATGGTGTCTAGCTTCCAGTGCTTCTAATTTGTTGAAATGTCTTCTGCTTAGTTACCACATCATAGGTGTGAATATGTCACACCATCATATTTTTCATACATATTCCATCCTCGCATCATGTGTTTGCCTTTCATCCGAGTAGTGTTCGTCAGTATCATGCATGAATGAGTTCTAAAGAGAGAATTTTATTCCTTTTTCTTATCGGTTTGACTTCACAATGCAACATCATTACAACTGAAGGAAATTAGTCTGACAGTGGATGATGGTGGTCCTTCGGAGCAACTCAGATAGGGGGTCTCTACAGATTCTACTCTGACATCCTCCCAACAAGATTCGCAAGACAACACAAGGCTGGACAGTCAACGTAGTTGTGTAGATGATGAGCACATCTCCCCTACTCCACCATCACAGGTGCTTGCTCTAACTTGACACTATTATATGTTGTTGCATGTTGCGTATGATGTCTAGCTTGTATTTCTTCTAACTTGAATTGCATCTGCTTAATTTACACATAATGCCTGTGAATATGACACGTGTTCCTGTTTCTAGAACATACGTGTACATGATGAGCACATCTCCCCTACTCCACCATCACAGGTGCTTGCTCTTACTTGGAATTGTTATACATGGTTGCATTTTCCGTATGATGTCTAGTTTGTATTGCTTATGATTATGTTGAATTGCATCTGCGTAGCTTACAACTTATACCTGCAATGATCACTTACCCATAAGACACATTTAACTTGGGAGGATGTAGGTTGCATCGCATTGTCTTCTAGCTTGTACTGCTTCTAATTTCTTGAAATGGCACTTACGACAAGACACTTTTTACCTGATAGGGTGATATTGGTTGCATGTTCATATGGTGCCTAGCTTTCATTTCTTCTAATTTTGTTGAAATCCCTTCCGCTTACCGTTTTTCATACATATTCCATCCTCCTATTGTATGTGTGAATATGAAATGCTGTATTTTTTTGTATATATTCCATCCTCCTATCCTGCGCTTGCCTTACATCAAAGTAGTGTTCATCTGTATCATGCATCAACCAGTTATGTAGAGCTAATTTTATTCATCTTCTTGTGGTTTTTACTTCATAAGGAAATATCAGAAAATAGGAAGGAAAAGAGTAAGTTAGGGGATGTTGGTGGTCCTCCGCACCGACGCAAACAGAGACTCTCTAGATTTGCCACTGCTACTGCTAATGAAGTAGAAGTCCCAAGTCTACATGATGAGTTCATCTCCCGTACTCCACCATCGCAGGTGCTTGCTCTAAGTTGACAGTATGATAATTGGTTTCATGTTGCATATGTTGTCTAGCATGTATTTCTTCTATTTTGATTAAATTGCACAAGCTGAGTTTATACGTTATACATGTGCATATGACATGGCTTTCTGTGTCTAGAATACACTGCATCTATCTATCATACCATGTTTTGACATCAAAGTACTGTTGTTGTGTATCCCACATCATGCACTCATGATTGGACGCTTTTAACATGGCAGTTTGATAGTGGTTGCGTCTTGCATTGATTTCTACGTTGTACTTCTTCTAATTTTTCGAATTGCCACTTATGATAAGACACTTTTAACTTGGCAGAGTAATATTGGTTGCATCTTTCATATGGTGTCTAGCTTGCATTACTTCTATTTTCTTGAAAATCCTTTTGCTTTGTTTGCACATCGTAGCTATGAATATGTCATGTCGTCTTGTTTTTCTTACATATTCCATCCTCATACGGTTGTCTTACATCAAAGTATTGCTTGTCTGTATCATGCATAAATGAGTTCTGAAGAGTGATTTTATTCTTTTGTGTTGTGGGTACAGCTTGACATGGTAAATTCAAAAAAGAGCAAGGAAAATAATATAGTAGGGAGTGCTGTTACTCGTCGGGTGAAATGGAAAAGGTTCTGCCATCGAGATTCTGCTGGTACTTATAGTGCAGTAGAAGGTCCAAGTCCACCGGCTAAATTTACAAACACAGTATCACCTGCTCCACCAGCTGTAGCATCCGCTTCAATTTTACAAGCATCTCAACCAGTTACTCGTTCGTTTGCTCCGGAACTGGCCAGTTCCCAAGCTGCCTTCACACCTAACACTACTTCCGAAGCACTGCTGACACAACAGGACTTGGCAAGATCAGATGAACCTCATGAGCATCAACACCAAGATGGTACCTGACCGAGTCAAGTTGTAGTTGCATGCTCCTTTATATGTACTCTCACAGTTTGATGTACACTAACAGTTTCCATATTCGTTGTTGAACTAGCAACACGGTGCAAGCGGAAACAGACATCAGGGATAATGCTTGACAAATTAACAAAATCTAAAGGAGGAAGAATGGAGATCCATTTTGAGGCTGGTTTAAAAAGGCCACGTGATGCTATAGACTCAGCCAAGTTAGTATCAGAGGCAGCCGTTGCCGTTAGGTGTCATGCACGTATCCTCCCAACGTGGATCTAGTACCGGAATGAGAAAGGCAATACCCAGTTTAACACCTTCCTTGACCATTTATCCGTAAGTAATGTTATTCATGGCAACTAGTAATATTGTCTTGCTCTGTCCCATACTTTCTAGCTTCCTCCTAATAAGACTCACATTCTTTTTTCAACAGATGAGGTTCAAGTTGGATCCGAAATATGATGCATCTAAACAAGCATGCACTCATGCTTTTCAGTCTGCTCTGCGACAGTATTGGTACCACCTTAGAAAATCTCACTTTGAAGGCAAGGCTAACAATGAAATCGCCCAAACATCTCCAGTGGAATATATTACAGATGAAGACTGGACAGCCCTCGTTAAACACTGGTCTGATCCAAAGTATCAGGTAGGCTATATGTATTTGATCAGACCACAAATTTAACTTGTATTTATGTATGTGCCTACAGGTGCATCTTCTTCTAGGCTAACTGTTTGAAGAACAAAACCAACCGTTCTAAAGTGAAATTCCAACAGACAACATGATCTCGTAGCTATATTGCACACTACGAGGCTCTTGTAAATAGCTGCTACTTCCTTCTATTTTTGTGCCATATTATCGTATCTATATTGACTTGTTCCAAATACAGAGGAAAGCCCGTGCGGACCAAAAAGAACCTGAACCGAATGCAGTGCAAATCTTCAACGATTGTAGCACCAGCAAGATGAAGGGCATGAGCACACCGGTTCAAGCCGTTGTTGTAAGTCCTTACTCCTCCTGCCTTGAACTGATTGGTACTGTGATGTGTTCATTTAACTACTTGGTTTGCAGCCAATGTCAGTTACTCTGTTCACTTTTATACACAGTTGTCTTAACGTATCATTTCACCTTACATGGTTTAAAAGAGATGAAGGATATTCTTTTGGTCTTGATCTGTAATCTAGTTGTTATGTCCACGTGCGCACACAATAATAAAATAGCATGTTTGTTTTATATCTGTTTGCCCATGATATGAATGATGTCATACTATGTCCATCCTACTTTAAACCACGTCTCTTTATCCTTAGATGTCAACGAATGTGAGAAAATAGACAATACACACTACAAAAAAAAGACACATCCGTGACATTTTGGGCCGAACGAATTTTTTTCTGTCATACATATGACACTTCTATGACGATAATTGTGACAAAACCCGGTATCATAATAGATGTGGTGGGCTCCTACTTCATGACAAAAAATCATGACAGAAAATGGGCTTTTCGTCCTGGGCAGGCCGGAGACGCAGCTGCATGACATTCTTTGGGCCGTCCATGACGGAAAAACCGTGGTAGAAGCGAGGGGGAATTTCGGGGACTTGCCGGTTATGGTGGGAGGTCGGGGGCGGAGCGATGCGCGTTTCTCTCATACATACGCGCGTGTGTGTGCAAGGTGTTGGCTCTAATTGAAGCCGAGCGAGGCATTGGGCTCTAACTAAAGCCGAGCGATTGCACCGCAGGCTACGCGTTACTGAACCCGAGCGATCGATTGATGGCAGTTAACTGAACCCGATGGAGCGATTCCTTCGCTACTGCTGCTAACTGAAGCCGATCGATAGGATGAATAGTGAGCGTTGCGGGGGGGTTTGGATGAACAGTGAGCGGTGACGTTGCCTCTAGATGAACAGGAACCCGTGGTGTGGAGGGCTGGATGAACAGTAGACGATGGAGGGGTGGCCGTGGAGGGGTGGTTGAACAGGACCCCGTGGTGTGGAGGGCTGGATGAACAGTAGACGGTGGAGGGGTGGTTGAACAGTAGCCGGTGGAGTAGCGCGTGGTGGAGGCTGGATGAATAGGAGCCCATGGAGGCTGGAGGAGGTCGACGGTAGCCCGTGGAGGCTGGAGGAGGTCGACGGTGGAGATGAACAGTATCTCGTGGAGTCCCGTTTTGTGGTACGCCACACCCCTCCCCACCCCCCCACCCCGTTTCGACCGTAGCGCTCCAACACAAGTCCGTTTCGTCCGTTTTACGGTACGCCACACCCCTCCCGATTAACAGGACCCTCGTTTTGACCGTAGGAGGTCCATTTCCTCCGTTTTGCAGTACGCCAGGCCCCTCCCGATCAACAGGACCCCGTTTCGATCGTACGAGGTCCATTTCCTCCGTTTTGCGGTACGCCAGACCCCTCCCGATGAACAAGATGCCATTACGGACATGGCCGGTCGAACACAAGGCCGTTTCCTCCGTTGTGCGGTACGCCAGGCCTCGTTTCCATCGCCTGTTCCGTCCAAGCCCTCCCGATGAACACGACCACGCATTTCATTACGACCCGGCCGGTTGGCTCCCACGCGTTCCGTTGCCTCCTGATGAACACGACGCATTCCGTTGCCTCCCCATGAACACGACGATGATGCTGTTTCTCCGTTCCGACCCAGCCATGTACGTATGCGCGAGTAGGCATTCGAGACCCTGCCCGTATGTACGTACGTGGCCGTATTTTCTTTCTTGCACCCTCGCCGCTGTACGTACGTGTACGTGCGCGCCTCTACATCCACCAGTATATATGTACGTACACGTTCGCGACCAGAATGACAACGCTACGTACGCTTCGACCGGGTGGGTCCCGACTGTCAGGCACTTCCTTGCATGCGAAGATGTAGCTGGCGGGTCCCAGCAGTCAGGGGGTTGAATCGTTTTGGTTTTTTTTGCCCAGACGCACTTCCTTGCGTGTGAAGATGTAGCTGGTGGGTCCCAGCAGTCAGGGGGCGAATCTTTTTTTTTGCCTGGACGCACTTCCTTGCGTGCGAAGGTGTCGCTGGTGGGTCCCAGCGGTCAGGGGGCGAATCATTTTGTTTTTTTGCCTGGACGCACTTCCTTGCATGCGAAGATGTAGCTGGTAGGTCCCAGCAGTCAGGGGGAAATGTTTTTTTCATGAAATACGGTGGCCCGTCCGGTGGGTCCCAGCTGTCAGGTGGAGGAATCATTATTTTCCGTGTAATAAGGATGCACTTCCTTGCTGCGGCCGTGGACCCAGCTATCAGCCTCTCCACATACAGTCCACGTCGGATGGAAGTCGTTCCTTGACCACGTTGACCACGCTGCACCGAGAGCACCAGGGCGGTGGACGATGGTGAGGCCTAGGAAGGGGACGACGGGGAGCCGGGGAAGATGCGATAATGGAAGCCCGCGCGGAGAGGAGTACGAGGGTTCACTAGTTCGGCTGCGATGTGAGGCTGCCGTAGTCGCAGGGCCTGACCAACAGTGGGAATAGTAGGGGGCAGTGAGGCCTCTACGGCAGCACAGCCGGCCACGGGAGGCAGGAGCATGCGGCACGACTGGCGGTGCTTTGGGCGGCTGGAGCAAGAAGACCAGAGGTTGAAGAAGCACTACGGCCGTTGGATGGACATCGTACGGTCACTAGAGCTAGAATCGTTCATATTGGTTAAAGTTGACAAAGGCCCCCATCCCAGTCAACTTAGCAGGCCCACAAGTCAGCCTCCCACCATGGCGGGTCCTAGCTAGCAAGGGGAGTATTCATTTTTTTGTGCGTAATAAGGAGTCACTTCCGGTGGGTCCGAGCTGACAGCGCGGGGAACGTTTTTTTCGCGAAATACGCTGGCCCATCCGGTGTGTCCCTGCAATCAGGGGGAAACATTTTTTTCGTGAAATAAGGTGGCCCGTCCGGTGGGTCCCTGCTGTCAGGTGGAGGAATAATTATTTTGCACGTAATAAGGAGGCACTTCCTTGCGGCCGCCTGGACCCAGCTGTCAGCCTCTCCATGTACAGTACTCTTCCAATGGAAGTCGGTCGTTGACCATGCCACGCCGAGAGCACCAGGGCGGTGGTTTGGAAGACGGCGATGTCTAGGAAGGGGACGACGTGGAGCCAGGGAAGATGCGGCAGTGGTAGCCCGCGCGGAGAGGAGTACAAGGGTTCACTGGTTCAGCTGCGGCGTGAGGTTGCTGTCGCCGCAGAATAACAGGGGGTGTGGGTGAGTAGAGGGATACCCTGGGCTAGCGGTGGGAGTAGTAGGGGGCGGTGAGGCCTCCGCGGCATCACAGTCGGCCACGAGAGGCAGGAGCACGTGGCACGACCGGCGCTGCTTTGGGCGGCTGGAGCAAGAAGACCAGAGGTTGAAGAAGCACTATGGCCGTTGGATGGACATCGTACGGTCACTGGAGCTAGAATCGTTCATATTGACTAAGTTGACAAAGCCCTCCGTGCCCGTCATCTTAGTTGGCCCACAAGTCATCCTCCCACTATGGCGGGTCCCATCTAGTAGGGAGGGTATTCATTATTTTGTGCGTAATAAGGAGGCACTTCCTTGCGCGCGAAGATATAGCTGGTGGGTCCGACATGTCAGCGGGGGGAACGTTTTTTTCACGAAATACAGAGGCCCTTCCGGCGGGTCCTAGCTGTCAGGTGGAGGAATCATTATTTTGCACGTACAGTCCACGGCCGATGGATATCGTTTGTTGACCATGTTGACCAGGCCGCGCCGAGAGCACCATGGCGGTGGATGACGGCGAGGCCTAGGAAGGGAACAACATGGAGCCTGGGAAGACTCGGCAATGGTTGCCCACGCGGTGGGGAGTACGAGGGTTTACTGGTCCGGCTGCCGTCGCCAGAAAATAACAGGAGGTTTGGGTGAGTAGAGGAATGGCCTGGCCAGCAATGAAGTAGGATGGGGCGGTGCGGCCTGTGTGGCAGCACAGCCACCCACGGGAGGCGGGAGCAGGCAGTCCCACCGGAGCTGGTTTGGGCGGCTGGAGCAAGAAGATCAGATATTGAAGAAGCAGCACGGCCGTTGGATTAACATCCAACGGTCACTGCTGCTAGAATCGTTTGTGGACTAAGTTGACAAAGCCAAAGTACACGTCAACCTAGTAGACCCACAAGTCAGCCTCCAAATCTGTCCCAAACAGCATACAGCCCGAAATTTCTAGCCGGATTCAAATTAATTTTAAATCTAAATATACCTTAATTTAAATTCAATGAAATTTTACCTGCACAAAAACAATGAAATTTAAAATATCAAAATCCGAAAGAAAACCGTATTTGGGAACTAATTGCCTGTTTAATGTATTTTTTTTCATTTTACAGCCCATTTATTATTACTTATAGCCCATTTATTATTACTTATAGCCCATTTATTATTACTTATAGCCCATTTCTTATTACTTATAGCCCATTTTCTGGGCAAAATGCATCCCTCCTCGTCTTGAAAGATTTCCGGCCCAGCAAGGCGTAGAAAAGCAAGTAGGCCTATGTTGGTTATTCTACAAAAAACAAAATAGCTGGCTAGCCATTTTTCAGAAAGGAAAAAAACAAACTGGGCTGGTCATGTGCTAAACATATGAAATAAAAGCCTGGGCTAGACGGGCCATGGGTCCCGCACAACCCAGTTCATACCCATCTCCGTCCCGAAAAAACAAAATTATTGCGCGCGCTGCTGGGTCCCTACTATCATCCTCACCACGTACAGTCATCTCCTTATTCCTCTCGGTTGTTGACCATGTTGACAACACCGGAGGGCAGCACTGCGGCGAGCGCGGAGTACGATGGTGAGGCCTCGGACGGGAACGAATAGGAGCCGGGGAAGATCACAGCCAGCCGTGGGAGGCGGGAGCAGGCGGTCCCGCCGGCGCTGGTTTGGCTTTGGCGGCTCGAGGAAGAAGAGACTGAAGAAACACGACAGACGTTGGATGTCAATCGAACGGTCAAGGTTGCACAATCGTTTTTGGACTAAGCGGACACCAAGTAGCATACTTTTTTATATATAGGAAGAAAACTGCGAGGAAAATGCGTTCGTCTGCCGTCCTCCTCACAGGGAATGTTTGCCACATAAGTTACTAGCACCCTTGGTTTTCAACCGAGAGGTCTTGGGTTCGAGTCCGAGGAACTCTCAATTTTGTCCTCCTTCCTTCCTCGAAAAAAGGGGAAAGAAAATCAAAGACTTGGGAAGGCTTACAGAACAAGCTAGTGTACCAGTAAAGAGACCTCGCCGAGTTTTAGAAAAAAGAAAGACGTGCTCCTGTAGATGGTTCGAATCCAAACCTAGACTATGACTATATATGGTGCTATGCTACTCTGCAAGTAATGGAACTGACATATCCAACGTTCGCTTCTCCTCTTCTCTACTTACTATGCCTAGCATCAGAAGCTCTTGCCGCAGCAACCATGTCCGCTGGCTTCTTGTCCACCTGCTCTTCAGAAGGCAACAACCAGATATGCGCCAAGAAGTCACTCGTACCATCGCCTATGGGTCTCATCACACCCCCGCCGGCATGCGCACCGCAGCCGATTGCTCATCGCAACCCGCTGCCGTTGGTGTGGTGCCACTGCTACAAATCACGCAGAGTCATCCGTCGCGTCTCAACCACAATCCGCAACCCTGGCCGAGTCTTCTACAAATGCCCGAATCATGGGGTAATAATATGTTCAAGTGTTGTTCTGCTGCTTTCAGTTGCTGATTTTTTTAATAGTTTGGTTGATGATCTTCCAATTTGATTCATGCATAAAAGGGAAGATTCATGTGATTTGTATTTCTGGGAAGTTGCTGATGTGGGGGAATGCAAATACGCTGATTATTTGGTTAGCCGAGGAATCCCAATACCAGCAGGTTGGGGTGTTGGACAAGTAACTGAAGGAACGACAGAAGAGGAAGATGCAGAGCAGAAGGATAAAGACGCAGTTCCTCTAATCATGGCCAAGCAACAGCTGCTAAACGGCCTTGACAGCAATGAGGAGATGAAAGAGCTTGTGAAGATAATGGGCAAAATCGATGTGCTCTGTAGGATGATTGTCTCTTTATTTGCAGTGTAGGTAGCACTCGTGATGTATTCAGTGGCTACGACATGAGCACTTTGCTGAAACTAGTAATGAATTAAACCTGTGTAGCAGGCTGGGCGTAGTGTTGTGAACATCTAATGATTTCTATTAACGGAAATCAGGGGGTATCCCTTTTTACTCATATAAATAAATAGATAGCAGAGGCCCTATCGGGTCAGCTTTGTTCTCATTCGAAGATGTCGAGCAAATTGCAGTCCAACAACAAACTATTTCATCAAATTCAAGTTTCACAGCCAAATATGAGTACAACTAAACAACAATGTCATCATGTTTTAGTTGTCATACAATCACCAAACACAAATCAGCATACATAAAAAGTGATGTTCTCACAGCAAAATACTAAACAACATGTTCATCAGGTTTCAGTTGTCATAGCAAACACAATTTCACATAGTAGATAAAAAACGTCTTCTAACAGGCAAATATGACAAAAGCAATGTAATCATCATCCGCAGCAGCAGCGTCAACATCTTCGCCATGTGTATCAGTCTGAATCATAATTCCCCATGGTGTCATATTCTTCTTCGTCCTCAATGTCCTCGAACGTTGGCTTCTTCTTGATCAACTCTTGTATGTCCACAGCACGACAGGCAATCTTTTCGCCGGCGTCATTGACGTGATGGTTCTCAAAGATATTAGGAACATCTGTGTCATCTTGTACATCAGGAGCAGTGTAAGCATCATCTTGTTGTGCAACTTCGTTAAACGAATTCCTCTGCTCAAACCTTTGTAATACTCTCTAGTCATCGCTACGTGCAAATGTGTCTTCCAAGAAAAATATCGGTGTTGCTTGATTTGCCAAAATAAAAGGCTGGTTGGTCTGGTGCGCCGCCTTGACATTGATGGATTAGAAATAATCATCAGCTCCTGGTTTTGCGATCCTGGAAAATAGGTTATACCAACGACATCACAATAGAACCACACACCGATGATCCTCGAAACTAGAGATATACTGCAACTGAACAATGTCTGTTATGTTGGCATACATTTCAGTTGTCTCTTTGTCATACGTATCTGTGCTCATGATGGCAATGTTTTGTGTCTTCCTGCCTTCGTCTCGTGCAAGGGTGTTGTAGCGCACATCTCCAACAACACAAGATTCATAATGTCTTACCCGAGTATCAGGACCCATTGCTAGTGAGTAAAGGGCATCATCAACTGCCTGCCCATCCTCCCGCATCTTCTTAACCTATGGTTAGAAAATAGACAAGCTGATCATCTTATGTATTCAATATATTAAAAAAACTGATAGTGCACTTCAAAAGCTTACATGGTTCTTGAACCATTTCGCAAATCCTGCCATAACCAGTTTGTCAATGTTTCTTGGATTTTGTGGCAGTAACTCCTCTTTGTACATGCTGCACAACATAGTGATTGCGTCAAACATCTAAATATATAAGAATGTGCTGCAAGTTTAGTAGATTACGATGTATAAGCTGCAGTACTGCACTTACTTGATATAAGGTAGTATCTCAGGACAGTTATTCAACACATACCAAACCATTTTGTCCAAATCTTTAGGTTTGTCCTCTTGTCGACTCTTCCCTGTAACTCGAACAGAATAATCGAAAACATTGAGCGCGGGATTGTCTTCACCCACCTCTTTGCTAAGTTGATCAGCTGTTTCAAAGTATTTTGAGCAGAATGTCAATGCTTCTGTAGCAATGTAGGCCTCTACAATGGAACCCTCGGGTCTAGCTCTGTTCCTAATATAGCCCTTGAAAGTGCCTAGCGGCCTTTCAATAGGGTACATCCAGCCATACTGTACTGGACCTCTAAGTAGTGCCTCATCAGGTAGATGAACAGCCAAATGCACCATCACATCAAAGAAGGCTGGAGGATATATCTTCTCAAGGTCGCATAGGATAGTTGGTATCTTGTCTCTAAGACGCTCCAAAGTATCTATCCTGATATTTCTACTGCAGAATTGTCCCAACTCTGCAACTGCTCTGTATAAGTCAAGGCGGCCCAATCCTCTAAGGATAACAGGTAAAACCCTTTGAAGTAGGATGTGGCAGTCATGAGTTTTCAACCCTCGTACCTTGTTTCCATCTGCACTGACTCTCCTTTCAGGGTTGGAAGCAAATCCATGTGGGAATCTCACACGTGACAGGACCTCGCAGAATTCTTTTCTTTTTACCTTGTCCAAGACGTACACAGCTGGTGCCATATCCCGTGGTTTACCTTCATCTTTCACCTGCAAATCCTTTCTGATACCCAGGTGTGTCAAATCAATCCTAGATTTTAAGGTATCTTTCGTCTTGCCTTCAATGTTAAGAAGTGTGTCGATAATGCTGTCACATATATTTTTCTCGATGTGCATCACATCAAGATTATGCCGCAGATCCAAATCTTTCCAATACTTCAAGTCCCACAAAGTGGACCTGCGGGTAAACAATAATCTCTCTTCTACCATGCCACGCTTCCTTTTCCCGCTACCATTACCAAGATGGTTTCCTGGTGTAATATGCCTGACCTTCTCTAATTCCACTTGCAACTCATCGGCGGTGAGCCTCTTTGGCGCGTCACGGTTTTCATGCTTTGCCTTGAACACATGTCTTCGGTATTTTCTAGGATGTGGCTTGTCCTTGGCAAGGAAACGGCGGTGTCCAATGTAGCAGATCTTGCTAAGTATTGCGTATGATAGCGGATTCCTGTCACAGTGAACACATGCATTGTAACCATGTGTCGTTCGCCCTGACATAGTGCCCAAAGCCGTATAATCATGGATGCACCAAATTACAATAGCACGCAGAAAGAAATCAGCTGGTGGGCTGCTATATAGGTCTCGAGTGAGAACACCCTTCCATAGCTGTTGAAGTTCCTCCACAAAAGGCTCCATGAACAAATCAAAATCCTTTCTAGGACTTTTTGGACCTAGGATGAGCAAGGCCATCATGTAGTTTGATTCTTTGGTGCAGACATTTGGAGGCATGTTGTAAGGGATAACAAGCACTGGCCACATGCTATATGTGGCGCTCTGGTGGCCAAATGGGTTAAATCCATCTAAAGCTAAGCCAAGTCTAATGTTTCTTGGGTTAGCAGCAAAATCTTTGTGTTTATCATTGAAGCTTTTCCACTCACTACCATGAGATGGATGGCTCATTACATTCTGATCTCTGTACTCCTGGTTCCTAGAATGCCACGGTACATCCTCTCTTGTTTCAGCATCATGAAACAACCTCTGCAATCTTGGTGTAATTGGAAAATGTCTCAGAACATTATGAGAAACCCTCTTCACAACATCGCCATCTTTCCATCTTGATGATTTGCATTTCGGGCATTCACTTAAGTTGGCATAATCCTTCTGGAACAGAACACAATTATTCTTACAAACATAGATCATCTCATATCCAATTCCAACTGCACGAAGGAAATTCTTCATCTTACTGTAGGTGTGTGGTAGCTCAGACGCATCTCGGGAAGATTTGCGGAAAGCAGCCAACATCGCATCGAATGATTAGTTGGTCATCCGCTCAGATGTCTTCACCTGAAGAAGGGTAACCATAGCTGAGAATATTGACATCTTATTTCCTGGGGTGACAGCAACATTGCATTGTTCCAACATGCGGGCCCACCGTTTTTCTTCTGCAGGTGAAAGTTCACGGAATGCACGAGCATTGCGTAGCATTGTTTCAATGTTGGTCAAACTCACTGGCTCCGCCACAACCACCTCCTCCTCCTCTTCCACCTGAGCATCAGGCAGATCAAGATGGTGATCTGCTGCTTCCATGTAGTCAATAACATTGACGTTCACAGCTTCACCATGATGAACCCACCTAGTATATGTGACCGACATCCCATACAAGTGTAGATGATTTTGCACAGTTGACTGGGGTCTTGTAACTGAATTCATACAACTGCTACACGGGCAGAGAACATCTGATTTCGGACCACCGTACTCAGCTCTGATAAAGTTCATGAAGTTTTCAACCCCCTCAACATATGCAGCGGAGAATCTTCGAGCAGAAGTTATCCAAGTCATGTGTAACGCCCCGGATTCGTTGCGCCAGGTGTCTGCCAGTTATTCGCCGTCGTTGCCATGTCATTTGCTTGCGTGTTGCATATTGTCATGTCATCATGTGCATTTCATTTTGCATACGTGTTCGTCTCATGAATCCAAGCATTTTCCCCGTTGTCCGTTTTGCAATCCGGCACTCCTATGCCCTCCGGCGTTCCCCTTTTTGTCTCTCGTTGTGAGCGGGTGTTAAACATTCTCGGAATGTCCCGAGGCTTGCCAAGCGGCCTTGGTATAGCACCGGTAGACCGCTTGTCAAGTTTCGTGCCATTTGGAGTTTGTTTGATACTCCTACGGTTAACCGGGTAACCATAAAAGCCCCTTTTATCTTGCAGCTCAACACCCCTCCAAAGTGGCCCAAAACCCATCTAAACCCCCTCCATGCTCTCGGTCGTTCGATCATGATCGTGTGGCCGAAAACCGCTCTTCATTTGGACTCTCCTAGCTCCCTCTACTATAAATTAGTCCACCTCCCCCGAATTCGCGGTCTAATCCTACCCAAACCCTAGCCCCGCCCCCCTCGCGCCGCCGGACATGTCCGCTCCCCCGCCGGACATGTCCGCTTCTACGCCCCTGGCCAACCGCGCGTTGCCATGTGGCCTCCCTCCATCGCCC
>NC_041381.1:162482807-162495095 GCF_002162155.2 Triticum dicoccoides
CCGGAGCCCCGCGCCTCCGGCCTCCTCCCCCTCGCGCTCCGGCCTCTTCCTCGCCGCCGGCGACCGTCTCCGGCCACCTCCCCAGCCAACTCTGGTGAGGTCCTCCAGATCGAGACCAGATCCACCCATCCCCGCATCCAAACAGCGCCCCTGACCCCGGATCTCCTCGTCCCGGAACCCCTCCGTCCATTTTTCCCGGGGTGAGAAAACTGCTAAGTCCCTGTTTCAGCAACATTTTCGTGCCCTGTTCATCATATCATAACTTGCTGCATACTGCTCCGTTTCGTGCGTGTAGTATATCAAAATGTTCGTTGAGAGATGCTCTTCATTTCATTAAATTTCATCATGCTTTTTGAGATCATATTGATGCCTGAATCATCGTTGCAAGAGTGCTATATGATGTTGTCTGCTGTCTATTAATGGAACATTCTCATTTGTCATTTTTGCCATGTTTGATGTGTGCATCCTATGAGGTTGATGTCTACATGTGTTTTGAACTATGCCATGCCATCTTTACAGTGGTGTATTCCATGTATTTTTGTGATAAATGTGGTGACTATAACAAGCATGCAAACTAGGCTTCGTGATGTTGCTGATTTTAGTCCCTGTTCTGCTGTTATTTTTATGCCATGTAAACTTGATGCTACAGAGAGATCCAAGCATATTTTGAGATACTTTGGTAATGATGTTTTGAACATATGGTTATCCTCTATCCATTCATGCCCCTGTTTGCAATTATGGAGTAGTCTAGAATGCCATTTTCTTGCTCTACTTTTGCTATAAAATGTTTCCTGGCAGATTGTTTACATGTTATTCAATTTTGCCAAAGTTGTTGTAGTTGATCCTTGCATGCTATGAGCTTG
The DNA here is from genome assembly GCF_002162155.2 of Triticum dicoccoides. Lineage (NCBI taxonomy): Eukaryota > Viridiplantae > Streptophyta > Magnoliopsida > Poales > Poaceae > Triticum > Triticum dicoccoides. The sequence continues at coordinate 162,483,671 of NC_041381.1, forward strand.
TTCTTGCCTTGGTTAGTTTCATAAATATGTATTCTTGCTGATGCTATGCTTATTTTGTCATGCAATGACTTTTGGTGAGTGAATCGAGCTCGTGAAGTAGTGTACTTGCTGTTACTGTTTTGCTAGGCTGAATCTGTTATTTTGTGATGCTATGTAAACCTGCTGCTACTAGTCAGTCTATGCATAATCTGGAGATGTTCACTAAGGATGTTTTGTTATACATGTCATGCTCTATCCATCCATGCCCCTGGTTGCAATTATAGCTTGCTATAACTTGTTGTAATCTTGCTCCAAAGTTTCAAAATAATGTTGCTGTCAGCCTGTTAACATTAAGTTCAGTTTTGTCATGTGATTTTCTAGTGATCCATGTACCCTATGAACTTGCTCTTGCCATTCTTAGCTTCATAAACATGTGTTCTTAGTGTTGGTTGCCTTTTCATGCCATGTATTGCTCTGTGGTGAGTGCTTCAAGCTCACCAACATGCCTACTTATCATTGTTCCTGCCATGTATGAATCTGTCATATAACTTGCCATGTTTACATGGGTGCCATCATATTTTCTGATCCCTTTTGGCTCTTGGTTAGTAAAGGACTTTTGTTCTATGGGTTTAGTAGATTCATGCCATGCCTTTGTTTACCATGATAAGTTCCTGTAACATGTTGTTTGATAGCTCTAAACATTGCAACCTGATGTTATTTCTGCAAAGTCTGAAACTGTTATTATTTTCAATCTTGTCATGTCTTTTTGAGCATGTTCTAGTAGTTTCTGGAGATAGCTCGGTGTTCATGTTTTGTTATGCTTTACCTGTACATCATGTCCATGCCTTTTGTTATTATGTTGAGGTACTTTAGCATGTTGTTTTGATGCTTGCAATATGCCTAGTTGCTGTTTTGGACAGATTGTTGCTATAACTTGTATAGAGTGTATGTGTGGAACCGTTGCTCCGTTTTGAGTGTGCTCTATATGAAACTTGCTTCCTTTTGCATGTAGTTTCATATTATCATGTTGCATTCATGTTTTGAGGTGTTTGCTTGATGTTTGTATGCATTTTGCATCAATGCCATGTTTATCTTGTTTTGCTCATATCTTCTAGGCCGTAGCTCCGAATTAAATGAACTTTATATGTAACTTAACTAGAATCTGGTGTAGATCATCTTGGTGCATCTTAACTTGCTGTTTAACAACTTGAACATAAGGTTTATTCAGATCTGTACCAACTTCGAAATTTGCATATGAGGACTTACCGGATTAGTTCTATGTTGTTTCCGGCCTCATTTAAACTTGCTTTGTTGTGTTGATCTTGTATGCATCATCTCTTGCCATGAGTAGCTTCATGTAGCCTTGTCATGCATCATACTCGTTTGTGCATCATGTCTTGTTCATGTGTGGTGTGTTTACCGTGTTGTGTGCTTCTTCTCGATAGTTCCCGTTTCGTTGCGATCGTGAGGATTCGTCGTCTATGCTTGGCTCATCTTCGTGGCTTCATCTTCTTCATGGACTCGTTCTTCTTCCTTGTGGGATTTCAGGCAAGATGACCACTACCCTGGATCTCAATACTATCATTGCTATGCTAGTTGCTTCGTTCTATCGCTTTGTTGCGCTACCTATCACCTGTTTATCAAGCCTCCCATATTGCCATGAACCTCTAATCTTTGACACCCTTTCTAGCAAACCATTGCTTGGCTATGTTACCGCTTTGCTCAGCCCCTCTTATAGCATTGCTAGTTGCAGGTGAAGTTGAAGATTGCTCCATGGTGGACAGGATTATGTTGGGATATCACAATATCTCTTATATTATTAATGCATCTATATATTTGGTAAAGGGTGGAAGACTCGGCCTTATGCCTGGTGCTTTGTTCCACTCTTGCCGCCCTAGTTTCCGTCATACCGGTGTTATGTTCCCGGATTTTGCGTTCCTTACGTGGTTGGGTGATTTATGGGACCCCCTTGACAGTTCGCTTTGAATAAAACTCCCCCAGCAAGGCCCAACATTGCTTTTACCATTTGGCTCACCACCACCTACTTTTCCCTTGGGAGTCGCTCTCTCGAGGGTCATCTTTATTTTAGGCCCCCCCAGGCCAGTGCTTGTCTAAGTGTTGGTCCGAACCGAGCAGCCTGCGGGGCCACCTCGGGGCAACTCGAGGGCTGGTTTTACTCGTAGCTTGACTTATCCGGTGTTGTCCTGAGAGCGAGATATGTGCAGCTCCTATCGGGATTATCGGCGCATCGGGCGGCTTTGCTGGTCTTGTTTTACCATTGTCGAAATGTCTTGTAAACCGGGATTCCGAGTCTGATCGGGTCTTCCTGGGAGAAGGTATATCCTTCGTTGATCGCAAGAGCTTATCATGGGCTATGTTGGGACACCCCTACAGGGTATAATCTTTCAAAAGCCGTGCCTGTGGTTATAGGCAGATGGGAATTTGTTAATGTCCGATTGTAGATAACTTGACACCAGATCCGAGTTAAAACGCATCAACCGCGTGTGTAGCCGTGATGGTCTCCTTTCGGCGGAGTCCGGGAAGTGAACATGATTTTTGGGTTATGTTTGACGTAAGTAGGAGTTCAGGATCACTTCTTGATCATTGCTAGCTTCACGACTGTTCTGTTTGCTCTCTTGTCGCTCTTATTTGCGTATGTTAGCCACCATATCATGCTTAGTCGCTGCTGCAACCTCACCACTTTACCCCTTCCATTCCCTTTAAGCTTTGCTAGTCTTGATACCCATGGTAATGGGATTGCTGAGTCCTCGTGGCGCACAGATTACTACAACAACAGTTGCAGGTACAGGTTATGCGATGATCATGACGCGAGAGCGATGTTTGCTTGTCTTGGAGTTCTTCTTCTGCTTCTTCTTCGATCAGGGGATAGGTTCCAGGCCGGCAGCCTTGGCTAGCAGGGTGGATGTCATTTGAGTTTCTGTTTGTGTTTCATCTGTAGTCGGATGGTGCTCTGATGTATTGTGATATTGTATTCGTGTAACATTGTATGCCTTATGTATGTATCCCTATCTATTATGTAATGTTGATGTAATGATATCCACCTTGCAAAAGCGTCTTCAAGATGCGCTTCTATCCTTGGTGGGACCTTCGAGTTCCTTGAGGATAGGGTCGCATCTTGGGCGTGACAAGTTGGTATCAGAGCCTCGACCAACCCTAGGAGCCCCCTTGATTGATCGTGTAGTTTGGCCGTTGTTGAGTCTAGAAGAAAACTGTTTTTGGAGTCTAGTTATATCGGAGAGTAGGAATTCATTTTACTCCTCAGCCTCTTCGTTGCTCTGGTCAGGAATCTTGACGTAGGTGTTTTGATTTACTCCTCTTCCCATTCAAATTTTTCTTTAGGATCATGCAGTTGGTTTTCCGATCGTTGGTTCTCAGCTCTTTTCATCTGGTGCATTTCTCGTCAAGGTGATTCGACCCTCTCCATTTTTGCAAGTTCAATCCTCAGTTGTTTTCTTTTTCCCACCCGCCCACCCCTCTTCTTCTCGGAGCCGGAGTCCGTAATCGAGTATCCATCCTACTCGTGAAAAGTCTTTGCTCTCTCTCCTCAATGATTTCAACCGGTGTTTTCTCTTCAAGATATTCGTCGGTTCCCCCTTCCAAATTGCCTGTGTTTTTTCCCGCCGTCCCACACTTTTATTCCCGGAGTCTGAGTCTGTTTCGACCATCAATTTCATTCGTGCGGAACCTCTTCAGTCTTTCGTAAATTATTTCAACCGGTGAATTCTCGTCTCGGTGGACATTCTTCTTCTCTTTTCTTCTCCGGTGGATTCAATTCCAATTTTCGGTAGTGATTATATTATTTCCCTCAATTCAAGTTTTTCGCTGTTGATCGCATTCTTTTCCTTGGACTAAGTGTTTTCCCTGCTCGTTCGCCTCTCGCCAGTTTATCCTTCCGGAGTATTCAAGACATCTCAGGAGATTCGTCTGTGTTCCAGTTAATTCGAGGTTGTCACCTCATTCAAATATTTCAATTGTTTTGGTGCACCATCTATCTATTCAACATCCCTTTACAATGGTGTTTTCTCTTTAGTGGTCCCTAACCCACAAGTATTTTTCCAGGATCTTACCTGACTCTTCTAATTTCCCCGGAGCTATTCTTAAATTCTTTTCGAAGTATGACGTAAGTATGAATTTCATCAGTCAGTTGCCTTCTCCAAGATCTCGTTCAAATTATTTTTATTGTTGGCTCAACCTCTTTGCTTTTCATTCTTCCGAAGTATCTCAGTAATTTTAGCGGTGTTTCTCGGTGTCATTTGAAGACCGAAGAGGAATTTTCCTCTAAATCTTGTCCGTTCTCCCAGAGATTCGCGGTGCTAGCTCGATGTCATCCTATCAAATTGTTTCAATCGTGAAAATTGTTTTCAATCATTCGATGCGTTTCAGGAGTTGCTTTCCCTCTCGATCATCTAGAGGTCATCGTTCCAGAAGAATTCTTTGTCCTCACATTTCATCTACCGTTATCCAATTATCCCGGCGCTTCGTTCAAGTGTTCTTTAATCAGCTCATTATCTCTTCGTTCTTTTGCACCTAAATCCCCTCTTGCTTATTAGTTGCTCTAATTCTTTCCGGCGATTCATTCTCTTCTCTTCGATCATTTTCATTTTCACCGTGGATCGTTGTAGATTCCTCTTCCGTTCTTATCATATTAATACATTCGTTCTTCCCAATCCTACCGGTGGTTCATGAAGACCTTCTCAAGTTTGCAATATGTCACTTCTCAATCCTTTTCAAGAAGAATAAGTAATATGCAAAATCCATTGCTTGTCATCAATTTAATTTGATGAAGGATAAGCATACAATAAATATTATTATTATTTCCTCAAGGTGATTAATCCCTTTCTTCGGAGTTTGTTCTTGTTGAATAAATTCTAGTTCCAAGTGTTTTGATCTTTTCTTTCCGGAGTTCAAATTTTCATCGGTCATTTCGTCGGCACCTCCATCTAAATCATCGCAAGGCTCATCTTATTCTTTCTTCCTTCATTCTATCTCATCATCCTTTTGTCACTGGAGTTCTTCATGGTGGTTTTTCATGATTTAATTCATTCTCCAAAGAGTTCATCAAGATTCTTGTTGGAGGAGTTCAAGTATCTATTCTTCTCGCGTCTCGAAGTGCAATTAATTCTTCGTATTCTTTTGAAGTGGAGTTTTGCATTTCTTCGTTCTACTGTCCAATCATTTCCATTTGTGGCCGGTTATCACCTTATGATCTTGAGATGTTACCTATAAGACCACAACAAGCTTATTCTTTCGTTGTTGATTTTCTCAACAACTCCATTCAATCCTTCCTTCTAAGTTCTTTTCATTAAATTCTTTCAATTCTTCCGGAGGTATTGCATGGTTCATCTCGTCAAGTGCCATCTCTTTGGGTGAAGTTCATGTTCTTTTCCTTCCATTTTCAGCCGGAGTGCTACCTAAATCCTTTCAGTCTTATTTGTTTCTTATCTCGTTCTAACCGGAGTGGTTTCATAGTCTATCTAATTTCGTGAGATTTTGATTCTCGTCATTCTTGTCGTTCCTCTCTTCTTCTCGAGTGCTCTCGATTCTTTGCTTCTTCTCTTGAGTTTTTGTTTCACCTCATCCCTTTTCCCTTCCGTCTCGGTCCTAAGATCTCGGGACGAGATCTCTTGTTAGTGGAGGAGTGTTGTAACGCCCCGGATTCATTGCGCCAGGTGTCTGCCAGTTATTCGCCGTCGTTGCCATGTCATTTGCTTGCGTGTTGCATATTGTCATGTCATCATGTGCATTACATTTTGCATACGTGTTCGTCTCATGAATCCGAGCATTTTCCCAGTTGTCCGTTTTGCAATCCGGCACTCCTATGCCCTCCGGCATTCCCCTTTTTGTCTCTCGTTGTGAGCGGGTGTTAAACATTCTTGGAATGTCCCGAGGCTTGCCAAGCGGCCTTGGAATAGCACCGGTAGACCGCCTGTCAAGTTTCATGCCATTTGGAGTTCGTTTGATACTCCTATGGTTAACCGGGTAACCGTAAAAGCCCCTTTTGTCTTGCAGCCCAACACCCCTCCAGAGTGGCCCAAAACCCATCTAAACCCCCTCCATGCTCTCGGTCGTTTGATCACGATCGCGTGGCCGAAAACCGCTCTTCATTTGGACTCCCCTAGCTCCCTCTACCTATAAATTAGTCCACCTCCCCCGAATTCGCGGTCTAATCCTACCCTAACCCTAGCCCCGCTCCCCTCGCGCCGCCGGACATGTCCGCTTCTCCACCCCCGGCCAACCGCGCGTTGCCACGTGGACTCTCTCCGCCGCCCGTGCCGCCAGCCCGCGGGGCCCGAGTCGGGCCCGCGCGGCCCGACCGCCGCCGCCGCGCGCCCGAAGCTCCACCGCCGCTCGCCCCGCGGTTCCCCGCTCCGCCACCGGCCTTCGCCGCCGGCCTCACCGTGCAGCCCTCGCCGTGCTCCTCCGCCGCCGGTGCCCGGTCTCCGCCGCCGGCGCCCCGAGGCGCCCGCCTCCGCACGCCTCCCCGTGCTCGGGAGCCGCCGCCGCCTCCTCGACCCGCGAGCATCGGCCTCGCCGACCTCCGGACGCCTCGCTTGCCATCTCCTCTAGAAGCCGCCCCGCCGCGCCCCGCCGTTCGCAGCCGCAGCCCCGGCGCCTCCCGCCGTCCCGAGCTCGCCGTCCGGAGCTCCGCGCCTCCGGCCTCCTCTCCCTCGCTCTCCGGCCTCTTCCTCGCCGCTGGTGACCGTCTCCGGCCACCTCCCCGGCCAACTCCGGTGAGGTCCTCCAGATCGGGACCAGATCCACCCATCCCCGCATCCAAACGGCGCCCCTGATCCCGGATCTCCACGTCCCGGAACCCCTCCGTCCATTTTTCCCGGGGTGAGAAAACTGCTAAGTCCCTGTTTCAGCAACATTTTCGTGCCCTGTTCATCATATCATAACTTGCTGCATACTACTCCGTTTCGTGCGTGTAGTATATCAAAATGTTTGTTGAGAGATGCTCTTCATTTCATTCCATTTCATCATGCTTGTTTGAGATCATCTTGATGCCTGAATTATCGTTGCAAGAGTGCTATATGATGTTGTCTGCTGTCTGTTAACAGAACATTCTCATTTGTCATTTTTTCCATGTTTTATGTGTGCATCCTATGAGGTTGATGTCTACATGTGTTTTGAACTATGCCATGCCATATTTACAGTGGTGTATTCCATGTATTTTTTTTATCAATGTGGTGACTAGAACAAGCATGCAAACTAGGTTTCATGATGTTGCTGATTTTAGTCCCTGTTCTGCTGTTATTTTTATGCCATGTAAACTTGATGCTACAGAGAGATCCAAGCATATTTAGGGATACTTCATTAATGATGTTTTGAACATATGGTTATCCTCTATCCATTCATGCCCCTGTTTGCAATTATGGAGTAGTCTAGCATGCCATTTTCTTGCTCTACTTTTGCTATAAAATGTTTCCTGGCAGATTGTTTACATGTTATTCAATTTTGCCAAAGTTGTTATAGTTGATCCTTGCATGCGATGAGCTTATTCTTGCCTTAGTTAGTTTCATAAATATGTATTCCTGCTGATGCTATGCTTATTTTGTCATGCAATGACTTGTGGTGAGTGAATTGAGCTCATGAAGTAGTGTATTTGTTCTTACTGGTTTGCTAGGCTGAATCTGTTATTTTGTGATGCTATGTAAACCTGCTGCTACTAGTCATTCTATGCATAATCTGGAGATGTTCACTAAGGATGTTTTGTTATACATGTCATTCTCTATCCATCCATGCCCCTAGTTGCAATTATAGCTTGCCGTAACTTGTTGTAATCTTGCTCCAAAGTTGCTAAATAATGTTGTTGTCAGCCTATTAACATTAAGTACAGCTTTGCCATGTGATTTTCTTGTGATCCATGTACCCTATGAACTTGCTCTTGCCATTCTTAGCTTCATAAACATGTCTTCTTACTGTTGGTTGCCTTTTCATGCCATGTATTGCTCTGTGGTGAGTGGTTCAAGCTCACCAACATGCCTACTTATCGTTGTTCCTGCCATGTATGAATCTGTCATATAACTTGCCATGTTTACATGGGTGCCATCATATTTTCTGATCCTTTTTGGCTCTTGGTCAGTAAAGGACTTCTATTCTATGGGTTTAGTAGATTCATCCCATGCCTTTGTTTGCCATGATAAGTTCCTGTAACATGTTGTTTGATAGCTCTAAACATTGCAACCTGATGTTATTTCTGCAAAGTCTGAAACTGTTATTATTTGCAATCTTGTCATGTCTTTTTGAGCATGTTCTAGTAGTTTCTGGAGATACCTCGGTGTTCATGTTTTGTTATGCTTTACCTGTACATCATGTCCATGCCTTTTGTTATTATGTTGAGGTACTTTAGCATGTTGTTTTGATGCTTGCAATATGCCTAGTTGCTGTTTTGGACAGATTGTTGCTATAACTTGTATAGAGTGTATGTGTGGAACCGTTGCTCCGAATTGAGTGTGCTCTATATGAAACTTGCTTCCTTTTGCATGTAGTTTCATATTATCATGTTGCATTCATGTTTTGAGGTGTTTGCTTGATGTTTGTATGCATTTTGCATCAATGCCATGTTTATCTTGTTTTGCTCATATCTTCTAGGCCGTAGCTTCGAATTAAATGAACTTTATATGTAACTTAACTAGAATCTCGTGTAGATCATCTTGGTGCATCTTAACTGGCTGCTTAACAACTTGAACATAAGGTTTATTCAGATCTGGACCAACTTCGAAATTTGCATATGAGGACTTACCGGATTAGTTATATGTTGTTTCCAGCCTCATTTAAACTTGCTTTGTTGTGTTGATCTTGTATGCATCATCTCTTGCCATGAGTAGCTTCATGTAGCCTTGTCATGCATCATACTCGTTTGTGCATCATGTCTTGTTCATGTGTGGTGTGTTTACCGTGTTGTGTGCTACTTCTTGATAGTTCCCGTTTCGTTGCGATCGTGAGGATGCGTCGTCTACGCTTGGCTCATCTTCGTGGCTTCTTCTTCATGGACTCGTTCTTCTTCCTTGCGGGATTTCAGGCAATATGACCGCTACCCTAGATCTCAATACTATCATTGCAATGCTAGTTGCTTCGTTCTATCGCTTTGCTGTGCTACCTATCACCTATTTATCAAGCCTCCCATATTGCCATGAACCTCTAACATTTGACACCCTTCCTAGCAAACCGTTGCTTGGCTATGTTACCGCGTTGCTCAGCCCTCTTATAGCGTTGCTAGTTGCAGGTGAAGTTGAAGATTGCTCCATGGTGGACAGGATTATGTTGGAATATCACAATATCTCTTATATTATTAATGCATTTATATATTTGGTAAAGGGTGGAAGACTCGGCCTTATGCCTGGTGCTTTGTTCCACTCTTGCCGCCCTAGTTTCCGTCATACCGGTGTTATGTTCCCGGATTTTGCGTTCCTTACGCGGTTGGGTGATTTATGGGACCCCCTTGACAGTTCGCTTTGAATAAAACTCCTCCAGCAAGGCCCAACATTGGTTTTACCATTTGCCTCACCACCACCTACTTTTCCCTTGGGAGTCACTCTCTCGAGGGTCATCTTTATTTTAGCCCCACCGGGCCAGTGCTTGCCTAAGTGTTGGTCTGAACCGAGCAGCGTGCGGGGCCACCTCGGGGCAACTCGAGGGCTGGTTTTACTCGTAGCTTGACTTATCCGGTGTTGCCCTGAGAGCGAGATATGTGCAGCTCTTATCGGGATTGTCGGCGCATCGGGCGGCTTTGCTGGTCTTGTTTTACCATTGTCGAAATGTCTTGTAAACTGGGATTCTAAGTCTGATCGGGTCTTCTTGGGAGAAGGTATATCCTTCGTTGATCGCGAGAGCTTATCATGGGCTAAGTTGGGACACCCCTGCAGGGTATAATCTTTCGAAAGCTGTGCTTGCGGTTATAGGCAGATGGGAATTTGTTAATGTCCGGTTGTAGATAACTTGACACCAGATCCTAGTTAAAACACATCAACCGCATGTGTAGCCGTGATGGTCTCTTTTCGGCGGAGTCCGGGAAGTGAACACAGTTTTTGGGTTATGTTTGACGTAAGTAGGAGTTCAGGGTCACTTCTTGATCATTGCTAGCTTCATGGCCGTTCTGTTTGCTCTCTTCTCGCTCTTATTTGGGTATGTTAGCCACCATATCATGCTTAGTCGCTGCTGCAACCTCACCACTTTACCCCTTCCATTCCCTTTAAGATTTGCTAGTCTTGATACCCATGGTAATGGGATTGCTGAGTCCTCGTGGCTCACAGATTACTACAACAACAGTTGCAGGTACAGGTTATGCGATGACCATGACGCGAGAGCGATGTTTGCTTTTCTTGGAGTTATTCTTCTGCTTCTTCTTCGATCAGGGGATAGGTTCCAGGATGGCAGCCTTGGCTAGTAGGGTGGATGTCGTTTGAGTTTCTGTTTGTGTTTCATCTGTAGTCGGATGGTGCTCTGATGTATTGTGATGTTGCATTCGTGTGGCATTGTATGCCTTATGTATGTATCCCTATCTATTATGTAATGTTGATGTAATGATATCCACCTTGCAAAAGCGTCTTCAAGATGCGCTTCTATCCTTGGTGGGACCTTCGAGTTCCTTTAGGATAGGGTCGCATCTTGGGCATGACATCTTGTCCATCTGTTAGACATACAAATTAGTTCTTCTACTAGATATTACAAGAAAAACATATATGCTTTTTTATGAAGTCCAGAAAAAAATACCTAGGTCGATGTCTAAAGCTCTGGCAAAATATTTGGACGAGCAGATCTAAGTAACGAAATAAATGTAAAGCTAATTCAGCAAACAGATTTGAGTGCTAAATTATAGCAGGTTGTTTCAGCAGTCAATGAGCCCGAGCACACATCCATCAAACTATCGAAGGCCATCAAAGCAACAAAGCTCGAGTATAAAACGGTGTAGAGCTATTTCACCTAACAGATTGGCTCCTAGACCATGGCAATCTACGTCACAATAAATATATGGCAGGATATTTTAGCAACTAATCGGCCTTGGCATGCCCTCTCAGCCAAGCGGATTGAGTGCAGAACAGGGCAAGGAAGCTTCTTAAGTAGAGCATATTGATAGTAAACTACTTCGGCAAACAGTGAGATTAACAGCGTCTATCAGCTAACATTCAGCGCTTCACCGACATAAACGGGGCCTCAGTCTAGAATGCACGTACCGTGGGAGAAGCTGACCGCCGTGCGTCTCCACACTAACGTCGCCAGCGTCGCCAGCGGTGGCGGCGCTGACCGTTGTGCGCCTCCACAAGAACGTAGCCAGAGGTGGTGGCGCGGCTAGAGGACGACAGTCTATGAGAGCATACTGTGGGAGCAAGAGGATCGCCGTGCGTCCCCTCGACGAACCGCGGCGCCGATATATCGGCGCGGCGGGGAGGGCGGCTTTGGCGGAGCGAATGGAGTGGAGGGG
>NC_041381.1:162495555-162503476 GCF_002162155.2 Triticum dicoccoides
GGGGGGGAGTTTGGCGCATGGTCGGTTTCTCCAAGTGCAGTCCCACGTGTCAGTGAAGAGGCAAGCCGAAGCGCGTTCCGTTTGCGTGAGCCGTGTGCAGGACCGAACGTGTGTGGGGTGCAATGCGACCGCGACAGGAGTGCTGTGAGTGTACCGCCTTTTTTCCTTTTAAACTAGGTGCTTTGCCCCCTCAAAAAAAATGTTGCTTCGCGCGATCCATCGATACTACTACTAGTAATCCGGTAATCCTGACTAAAACGGTGCGGCCGGGTCTTTTCCCGCGCGATATGCTGGGAGGTTGGCTTAGTGGGGTTTTTTAGATTTGTCTCGGTTCAATAAAAAGCAGAGTTGGTGATGATGGTGTGCCTGTCATCCTGCAATATAGGCCGTCCGATCTATATCTAACGAATAGGAAGGAAACTATGACAATTTACCCGCACTCCTCTCCACATTTGCAGATAAGGCTTTCCCTCATTCATCATTTTCTCCCACAAGATATTGATCTTTCGTGCACTAGTACTCCTACAATATGTATATTATTGTGAAAGTTCATATACACCGGCCGAGATTAATGCAAACACGGTAGATTTTCATTACATTTTGAACTTTTATAAGACAGAAAAATAAAAGAAACCCAACCCTAAACCTATTCTACGGTGGTGACCGACGTCCTCCATCCGCGATCTCTATGTACGGGGGCGGGGTTCAAGACCCGTGAAGTGAAGGTGCGGTCTCCGGCGAGGAAGAGTAGAACACGGGATACTGACCGGCCAGTTGGTACACCATGCTCTGCCGCCTCCCATGCCCTACTCATCCTCGGAGGAGTCCCCGACCTCAGCGGTGCTGGACGTTGGATGGCGGCAAGTAGGACGCGTGGCTGACGGTGCTCCCGTCGTCGGCCGCCAGCGTGGCCACAGCTTGTGCGGTCGCATCCGCGTCCGGCTACGCCGCTATTGCGTCACGAGAGGCGACTTGAGCGAGGGCGGCGACCTCGAGCTTCATCCACGAAGACAAGCTCTCCTGGAGAGCGTTCGCACTTGCGGTCATGGCGGATGTGGTGTCAGGTAGGAGGACGATGTGCTATGGTGTGGAGGTTAGCTGGGCGTTGCCGCTTTAAGTAGCGCATTCCGGTGAGGCCAAGCGTCCGGGTGCGTCATTAAGTCGCCGGAGTTGGTTCCTTAGGCACCGAGCGTCTTAACGACAACATACGAACGGACGGCATGAATGCGGGCAGCTGGCGTCGACTGGGAACGCACCGTGCGACAGCGCGAGGGACGAGGGCTTTGGTGTGCCAGGGTAGTTAGCTGCGGTCGTGGCAACGTTGGAGATGCCCTTTGCTCAAATGCGATCCCCGCGTGTCATTGAAAAAGCAAGACGACCCGGCATGGTCTCAGGTCTAGAGGATGCAGTTGGCCATGCTACACCACTCCGCGGACGCATCGCGGCGCCCCGTGCATCCGTGACGAGCCGGGTATTTGGGTGTGTTTGGATTGTGGCCAAAGTGCACCTTAACAAAAATTTGGTCATGACCCAAAGATTGGTCTTTGTTTGGATGGTTGCCATTTCTTTTGCATGCCAATGAACTCTAGCCAACTCTAGTTCATTTTTCTTGCCAATGTCGGCCAAATCATGGGCAACCAATACCTCAACCAAATTTTTGGCTACCCAATGCTTTGATCGGGCAACCTTGGGCACAAACCAAACATACCGTTGGTCGTGCCACAGCACAAACGCCACCCTCGGCACACTGAAACCGACCGTGTCTATTGACGATATGAGCGTGTCGCTCACCACGGTCGCCATGTCCAGAGGCGGTGCTGGAGCTGCGCCCCGTTGTTGGCCCCAAAGACCCACATGAACGGTTGTCGGTGGCGAGGAGGTCGCGGGCCAGCTCCTCCATTGGACTAGTCTGCGCTACGTTGTCCCGACGGGTGTGCCCCACATGTCGGTTTCCCTATTTTCCCGGCCATATTCGAGCGTCAGTGCTCCGCATTGCGCATTACGCCTTTCACTATGTAGGCCAAGCGAGACAACTTATTGTTTATTTGAGCCATTCAAGTGTAATCATGTGGCGTTTGCTTATTTCTCATTCCTCTCCAACCCTCTTCTCCATCGATCATGTCGCCCTCCAGTCCAATCCATCCTCCCGCATGCCTCATTTGAACATTCCGCCAAGTATCATTCACATGTACCCACCCTAGTCCTCCTTCAATAGATCTCCGGACCCCGAGATGAAATCGAGAGGGAACGAGTGGGGGCACGTGATACCTAAGGCGGATTCAAAATTTTGAACCGGTGATCATAGCATCCGCAAATCATATATAAAGGGTATTCAATGTTCGTTTTGTTTTTGAACGTACAATATACTCCCTCCTATCCTTTCTACCTTACATATAAGTTTTATATGTAGTCAAAGTATCTCTACTATGATAAAAAAGGTATCAACATTCAACAACGCCCAATAAATATTGTTAGATTTGTATGTACTCCTAGATTTGTACTCAAGATGGTATCACTACTCCTTTCACATAGGTGAGTAAGTCATCTTAGGCTGTGCACCGTGACCAAGGAGGAGGGGAAAACGAGAGACATTAATGTTTATTTGCTAATTAATAGTATTGCATGCAATGAACTAACCACTGCATGTCATGTTTGATAGTCTCGGGTCATTAAAAGCATGCACACCCTCATCTGTTATTGGTCCATATGTCGAGAAACAAGAAACGAGGTAGAAGTTAATGCACCGCGCCTACGTGTTTTGGGATTATTTGGTTTTCGTAAGATGACTTACACACCTAGATGGAGGGAGTACATGAGATGTATAATGTGAAAATTATATCATTGGAAACACCTTTTACATACGAAATTGACCATATGCTTTGTGTAAGTTGCATGTCATATATTATCACTCTAATATTTGGTCAAAGTTAGCCTCGAAAAATGCATTAGACCCTGTATGCTTTGTGTAAGTTGCATGTCATATATTATTACTCTAACATTTGTGTAAGTTGCATGTCATATATTATTACTCTAACATTTGGTCAAAGTAGTATAGTGGAAGTGGATCCTCTGACGAAGGTATCCCTGCCTTACCCTCCCTTTCGGTCACTTACTGGCTGACCCCATGCTTGCTAGGCCCCGCATGTCAGTCACTCAATGGGTTCGTCCACGTCAGGGGATCCTCATCCATAGTATACTCCCTCTATTTTTATTTACTCCGCATAAAATGGAGGGAGTAGTGGTATAATAAATGACGCGGGCGGGGGAGGGGGAGGGACGTCGGTTTGATCTCAACTGCGGTCCCACAAGCGAGCGAAAACACAAGACTAAGCACGTTCCATTCGGTGAGCGATGTGGAGGGTCTAGCATGCCGGGCTGCAACGCGAACGTGACAAGAGCGATGTACAGTCAAAACCAATTGACCAGTCGTCACCGGAACCACTATTCACACCAGAACCTTCGCTGCTCGGCCTATGCCAGCCACTGCCCTAAAACCACACCAAATCTCCAGCCCATTCCCCCACCTTTCGACCCCCTAGACCGCATCAAGCGTCCCCTAGTTCGCCGAAAAGCCATGGTGCGCCGCATGATCACTTACTACAAGATGCTGACGCCGGAGCGCCACGCAGAAATTGTGGCGGCGGTCGGTGCCATAGACCTCTGTTCCCAAGCTCGCTTTGCGGCTGGCCAATCCCCGAGTTCCCTGGAGCAAAGCTACGAGGAGGAGGAAGCCTATCCAATGTTCACTTCGGACGTCGCGGCACAGAAGGCCCCCGATGGGTATGAGAGGATGGACGTCGACTTCGTGCCGGCGTCCGAGTCCCCCATGGTGCAGGCGGACCAGTGGTTCAACATGGTGATACTAAAGGAGGACCGGGAGGCAGAGGCTCAACTCAACGCGGAGCGCGCGCATGCCGCTGCCATCGAGGCTCTCCTGCAGGCGGAACCAAATGTCGTGGATGTGAGGCGGGCGGCAGAGGCTCAACTTGAGGCAGAGCGCGCGGATGTCGCTGCCATCGAGGCCCTCCTGCAGGCGGAACCAGACGTCCTAGACATGAACCGGGTGGCAGAGGCTCGACTCGACGTAGAGGGCGCGAATGCTGCTCTCATCGACGCTCTCCTGCGGGCGGAACCAGAAGTCCTGGACTTGAACCGGGCGGCAGAGGCTCGACTTGATGCGGAGCGCATGGATGCCGCTCTCATCGACACCCTCCTGCAGGCGGAACCGGAAGTCCTGGACTTGAACTGGGCGGCGAAGGCTCGACTCGATGCGGAGTGCACGGATGCCGCTGCCATCGAGGCCCTCCTGCAGGCGGAATCGGACATCCTCGACTTGAACCGGGCTGTGCTCTCATCCGCGCAGAGCGCCCGCACGCTCCGCTTGAACTAGTAGCTGGAGGCCGAGGACAACCACGGTGCGGAGACACACGTCGGTAGCGATGGCTGGTTCGCGCCGGCAGCCAAAGACGACAAGGCCGTCTCTTTTCGCGAGCAGTGATAGTTTTTCTTTATGTTGTTGTTTTTATTATTATGGATCTTTTGCTGTGTAAAAACATACTATTTGTTATGCAAGTTGCCTGAGTCTACCATTTCAGGCGGTTGGATGAATATCCTACGTCTCCTAACCCTTCTTTCCTTCTTCCTCACCTCTTCTTCTTCCCAAACAGACCACCGCACGGGCTGTACGGATACTCCGGTTGGATAAACATACTCTATGAATGAAAATTATGTGTCAGCGATAGGATGGCTGAGTTTGGTTTGTTCACATGCGACAGCACGTGTTAGTGAGGGTGCGTTCCCTTGGTTGGGTTTGCGGCGTGCAGGAGCGAAGTGTGAGGGTGCGGTGCGACCGCGGCGTGCAGGAGCGACCGTGTGAGGGTGCGGTGCAACCGCGACAGCTGTGCGCAAGTGTACCTCCTTCTCATTTTGAAAACTTTAGGCAAGCTTGGCAAAAATGTGTGGCGAAGTTTGGCAATGGAAGGCCTAGACCCTAACAGGATAAGTACGTACTACCTCTGTCCGGGTTTATTGGTCCCCATTGTATTTCGTGCCAAATTTTGACCATAGATTAAACTAAGAAAATGTTCACGCATGTCACCAAACATTATATTTTTCAAAACTATGTTCAAATATGAATCTAGTGAGATATTTTTTCTTGACATGCGTTAACATTTTGTTAGTTAAATCTTTAGTCAAAATTTGGCACAAACTATAAAAGGGACCTATAAACCAGGACGGAGGTAGTACGTACTAGGAGTACTAGTGTTAAAAAAGAAAGGTGGGGTTTTCCTTCGATACAAATCCTTGTTTCACGTGTCAATTAATGCGTATTTTTTTCTCGAAAGACCAAAGAGCTAACCATCTCACTCCTCATCGCTTGATTAATGCAGCGCCATGCAAACGAACATTCTCACTTCCGCATGCATGCAGGGGATATTAATGTTCTTGGTTGCTAACCCCATCAATTTTTCCTCGATTAGTGTTAGTGGCCCTTTGCAGATTGTAATTTTGATATACTGGCCTTGGGTAAAAAAAAATGGAGGTAGTAACTATATTTGAATTCCTTGCCCATTGCGGTGACGTCGACGACTTTTTTTTGTGGTTTGGCAAAGTTCGTTCGACAGAGAACACCATTGAGGGAGACCACGGTAAGTCGTTCGCAAGTGCCACCTGCAAGCCGAGACAACCGCCTTATTTGCATCCAGGAAGTCCTTTACTAGTACTACTACTAGGAGTACTAGTGTCGTGAGATGGTTTCTCGAAGAAGACGATGGAGAAGCAGAGTCAGCGAAGAGTGAAATGATAGTTGCTTCGTCCGTGCTTTGTGATTTGACGCCTCACTGCTTTGTGATTTGTGATCGAAGGGACAGGGGAGTAGACTCTATGCTCTATACTCTACTACTCCTACATGCATCCAAGCATGGGAGAAAGAGGAGAGACGTTGCATTTTTCTATTCCTTCAATCAATCAATCAGGGAGCTTCGGTTCCATCTTTTTGGCTTTGGCAACGCCGTCCACAATGGTTCCCATGATGCCAAAAGCTATTTTCACATTTGGCTACACATTGTGGATGCCCTTAACCATACCACTTGGTTTGCTCCTGTGTGCTATCTATACAAATCTCAATTATATTGATCTAAAAAATTATAGAATCAAAGATTAGTAAAAAGGAGGTGATTTTGCCGCGTGGATGGCGGAGGAGATTTCTTATTTTCGGAGGACGTTGTCCTGGCGGTATGCTAACATGCGGTCCCACGTGTTAGTGCTTTACCAAGCTGATCCGCGTCCCACATGAGGCAGAACAACGGTAGAAGCAACACGTGGTTAAGTTGAAGAAGATGAGGGAGAAGCGGATTCAGCAACGAGTGAAATGATGGTTGCTTCATCCCTCCAACTTCTTTTTTTAGCATTATTACTTCGTCCCTCCAACTTAACTGCGGGAAAGGTGCAGCTTTGTGATTTGACGCCTCATTGCTCATTACTACGCCGGCGCCATGACTGGGGTGCTTCACCCCGGCTGCTCTGCACTGTATTCCGGTATGGCACGTGGACCCGGTAGCTTGATGTCCCACATGTCGGCGAAAGGGACTAGAAGATTTATGAAAGCGAGCACTCCACTCTTATGACGGAGGAGTAGACGACACGACGGCCCAGTGAACTGTCACTTGTACTGTATAGTACTATAGTTTGCTGTTTCGCACGATCCATTGATACAAACCTGATTAAACAGGAAAGGGCGGGATTTTTCCCGCGTGGTAGATGATATTGGCCATACATTTCAAAGGCAATGTTAATGTATGCAAACTGAATAATTATAAGTAACAATATGATATCTAGTAAAACTAAAAACACATATGATTTATTGTGTTAGAATGTAGTAGTAGTGTTGTATTGCATAGTTGTTAGATGTAACATGCGAGAACGTGTAGAGATGTAGTTTTGGAGGGCCTACAGAGAGAAAAGCGTAGTACGGTCTCCGAACTTCAGAATAAGCCGATTACGGTCACTATATACGTTTTGCGGTGACTATCCGGGCACTTTCTCACAGTTCAGGATCGGATTGCACTCTGTTGACCGGCCAAATAGTCTACGTGGCGCCATGTTGACTAGTTAAATTGACCACGTTCCTTGTGGGTCCCACCTATCAGTTCGCATAGGGAAAAGGTCAGATAAACACAAATTTACGCAGGCGCGACAAGGCTCCAACCCATCCGCGGGAATCACCTGGTTGTGTATGTGTCTGTCAGGGCCATATGTGTGCGCATGCACATGTAGGTTGAGCACTTGAGCATGAGAGTGTGTGTTGGTCGTGTGGTGTACTGGTGTGGATTATGAGTGGATTATGAAGTCCAAAGTTGTACGGTGAGCCTGTGACTGTATAATAACCACTAAACATAAATGGTGACCATAATGAGTGGATTATGAAGTCCAATGTATGTATCGTGCTTTCACTTCAAATACAATGATCGTCATTGCATATATCGCGAGAGAAAGATGAAATATGCTTGAATTTTTTGGGGGCTTACTTTTAGAGGGCATGGAGATAGTTTTGTGTGCATACGTGAAAGGGGCATATAGGGGGGGTATGCGATGGAGAGAGAGATGCTCTTCGTTTCTCTTTATTATGACTAACTTTGTATACAGTATAAAAATATACAAATTCATAGTGCGGAATAAATATCATTGTGGGCACAATGCAATGCAAATTAGCGTTCGTACTCCTCCATATAACTCTGTAATGTTGTATATATGTAGAAACTCTAAAATAATTTTTTGGCCACACTTTATTCAAAAGGAATGTTGTATGGTAAACGTGAAGAGAGGGCTTTTTAGATCAATGGGGTACGTGATGTAACATGTGTGAATGTGTAGTTGATGCATTTGGCGGGGCCTAGAGAGGTATGTGTGTGTATTACGTATT
>NC_041381.1:162503614-162537249 GCF_002162155.2 Triticum dicoccoides
TGGGAGAGATAGCACAAGAAATGAGGGTGGTATAGAGAGAGAGAGACGAATATA
This sequence comes from Triticum dicoccoides, assembly GCF_002162155.2. NCBI lineage: Eukaryota > Viridiplantae > Streptophyta > Magnoliopsida > Poales > Poaceae > Triticum > Triticum dicoccoides. The sequence goes on from NC_041381.1 coordinate 162,503,669, forward strand.
ACGTCACGACAAGAGATTCCATTCCCTTGAGTGTGTATATGCAAGGGGGGAGGGAATAGAGGCACCAGGAGAATTTTTCTGTGTGTGTGGTGTTTGTGTTGGTATGTGTGGGTGTGAGAAGATAATGATATGTGGGGGCAGAGGGTGTGTCACTGCGTGAGGTCCGGTGGGTCGAGGTGAGGCCCTTTGTTCGGTTCCATCCTACGCCACATTGGTCAGCCCTTGACACATTTAGGAAGACCCATGGATGACTAGTCGTACAAGACAAAGATAGCAGAATTGTGAAGGACTCTGTGTCCACTGAAAAAGCTGGCTAGGATTTGTAACCCTAGGTTCTCGGACTAAGGTAACCCCTCTATCTCTAATATTACTATTCATCCAACCTAACTTTAAGGGGCATCCTACAGAATGCTCTGCTAGAATCATACTCGTCGATTAGGAAGAGAGGTGTGAGATAATGCGTGAGACACAAGCGTAAAGATAATGTGCGTACATGAGACACGTAGGCAGGTCCATGTATATAGAAAGGGTCGATGAGGACTGTGCATGTGTATGTTTGCGAGAGGAAGAGTGCTTCTGATAAAGGTTAGTGAAAACAGTTGTAAATGGTTACGAGAGGGAGGGAGGGTTATATCTAGAGAATGTGTGCAAGAAAGACACCTCGGGAGAGAGTGTGTGAGCATGTGTGTGAGAGCACCGATCGAGAGTGAAACTACACGTAAAAGACTGCTCTACACATTGATTAAAGATATAAATTGTATCCAAATATTAGGATGGGATCATGATATTTGCAATTCGCATAAGGAGCGGTCATTGATCCATCAGACATCTAGATTCTATCAACTTGAGCATGTCTATGTTATTATTCGACACAATTGATCCACATAGTTAGTATTTTGAACTCCAGACAATGCATCGCTTTAGCAATCGAATATAAACGTGAGTATAGTTCATGTTGTGTGTGTAAAGCACATTATACATACGAAAGTTACACAATGGACATTTATAAATAGGTACCTATGAACTAGTATACATTTGAATTCAACCTAAGGTGGTTTAAAAAAATCGAATTCAACATGAAGTCCATTCAATTATTTGAATTTGATATCATGGCATTTGTAAACCATACCTAAACTATGGGGGTACCAATCTTTGCTCCGATTTTGTACATAATAGCATATGTAGTTGTGTACAAAATAGATTCAAATTTAGCTCCTCCATTCAAAAATAATCGTAGTTATCGGATTTTCAAGTGTCAAAATTCAAAAGGAAGCGGATAATTTAATGAGGTTTTCAATCATACAAGGTCAAATATAACATTGTCTATTTAGGTCAATCCTCGTAGTTCAAGAGTACTCTAAACGTGAATGCTTATGTTTCAAAATTTCGAACGAAGCGCCAAAAGAGCCTCTACTCGCCCGAAACCACGTGAGACCAATGTTTGGCAGTACAAGCAAATTACTTTTCTAATAACTCCGACCTGTGAAACCTACTGGCCCGACGTCCAAAGGTCTAAACCGGGGTAGGTTTATAGCTTCATCTAGACGCCACGCAGACCACCTCCGAAAAACATTCATAAACAATGGCCGCCTAAGCACACATGCGCGCGGCCGAAATCGCTCCCGGCCACTATTTGGGACACCTGGGATTACCATCCTACCCTCGACCTGCAGTAGGTCCGAAATTTAAGAGGGGGCAAAGTTTGTACTTTCCCCAAATTTCAAACAAGCGTGTCCCATCTTCTGTTCAAAAAAGCCAAAAAGAAGCGCGTCCCAGACTGAAACATGGTTCCCTCCACCCATCTGATTCCCCATTCGTACTCCGTGGGCGCCCCATCCCACCCATCAACCGCCGCCCTCCTCCATCATGCCGGAGCCGATACCCCGACGTCGTCGTCCACCGCAACCTCAATCACAACGCCCTCCACGGCTAGTAGTTGAAGCCGAGGCCGAGCCGTCCGTACCCGAGCCAGTTCAACCAAGCCGTCCTGCGCCTCACCGCTGCCGCTCCAACTTCACCACCCTCCACCGCACCGGAGCTGGTCCTGCTAGGCCGTCCATCGGCGCCTCGGATCTGCTTCCCCTCCCCCGACATACAACCACGGCAACACAGTCAACAATTTGGCCATGGGTTCATCCAAGCCTGCACCCTCCAGAACATCGGTTTCCCCGGTAAAAACAAGAAGATCGGCGCGACATGTGGAGGTGACCACACCGGCAACTGAAGAAGGTACTCCTCTTCCCTTATTCGTGCAAATCTTACGTCTCTGCTTGCACGGTATTCATCCCACAGAAGACACTAGTTGACCGCTTCTTCTTGATACTAGATGTTCCTAGTAACTCGCGATGCACAAGGTTTCTCCTCATATACTATTTCACCTTAGCTAGAGGTCTGTTGCCCTCCTGAATTTCAATTTCTGGCCAGTTGATTCCCAATTAACGGAAGCATTCCCCGGCATAACAGGCGCTAGTACGACTATTACGCCGGCGAAGCAGCGCCTTGGTGTTTATCTTAGGGGCGTTTGTGGCCTAGAGCTACTGGCGCCCGATCTGGAGGTCTGCTGGGATTAAAGGGATGGCTTGGGGGCACTGCCAAGCACGGCGATGGTGTGAGGTCGATGGGAGGGCGGGGCGGCGGAGGCACGGGTCTGGGCCGGTGGTCGCTGGCGGTTCGTGAAAGATCATCAACAGTGACTGGCGGGAGGTAGACGAAGGCCATCTGCCTGTTCCTTATAGATCGAACGGTTCATTAAAAAATCGACTGACCTATTTATTTTCAGTCGACTGTTATCTTAGATATGACCACATGTGGTGGTGTGCTGGAGGAGTACCTGCATTTCCTGTGCTCATATATTACAAAATTATACGGAGTAGGATCTAATTTTGTTTGCCATGCAATGTTGTAGAGCTATCATATGTCTCCTATCATTTATTTTTAAGCCACCTGTTATCTGCTACTTTTACAGTGCACTAGTTCTGCACACACTTCACCCATACTCTCAGTATTGTGTTTTTATGCAAGGGTATTTTAGACTCTCCTGCCGAAAGAGAAGCAGCAAAGAAAAGAGAGAAGTCGCTCCATCTTGGTATACGGGTAGGCAAGACACGTTACAATGCTATAAAGGGTGCAGTGTCAGCAGATGGAGACGGTAAACGTAGCTCTATAGTTGATGACCTCGCTCGCAATGAACCACCATCCCAGGTGCTTGCTTTAACTTCGTAGTGTCATATGTGGTTGCATGTTGGTGTCTAGCTTGTATTTGAAAGGCCGAAGTCGGTCTTTATTAAGATAAGGAAAGATAATTTTTTACATGAACCACCATCCCGTGAGCACCAGAAGACAAATAGCTAGTCAGGGCACTGGCCGAGCCAGTGACAAGCCCAGCAAAGACAGGCATCACCTGGAAACCAACTAAAAAGCCACGATGGTGGCGAAGCAGCCCGCCTCCCACCAGGCTCTCAGGTCCTAGATGATCATGTTCACCACTCTAGTCGGATGTCTAGCTTGTATTGCTTCCAATTTGGTTAAATTGCATCTGCTTAGCTTACACATTATACCTTTGAATATGGCATGCCTTTCTATTTTTGGTACATACTAGTACATCTGTGTATTAACCATGTTCTTACATCAAACTAGTGTTCTTGTGGATCCCTCATCAATCACTTATGACGAGGCAGGCAGGCAAGGGGAATACTCCTCATTTAAAGAATGCAGCGTCAGCCTCCCGACATGATTCTCAAGAAACATAAATGCTAGATGAAGATAGTGAACGTAGCTCTGTAGTTGATTACAGCATTTCCCCTACACTAGCATTGCAGGTGCTTGATCTAACTTGGCAGCGTGATATGTGGTTGCATGTTGCATATGGTGTCTAGATTGTAATTCTTCCAATCTGGTTAAACTGCATGTGCTAGTCTTCTTAGCTTATACTCCTGTAAATGTGACATTATACCTGTTAATGTGACATGCCTTCCTGTATTTAGTACATAGTACATCTGTCTATTAAGCATGTCCTTACATAAAACTATTATTTTTTTGTATCTCGCATCAATCAATATGACGAGACACCTTTAGTATATGCAGTGCGATATTAGTTGCATCTTTCATATGATTTATAGCATGCGCTGCTTCTAATTTGTTGAAATTACATTTATGATGGGACACTTTTAACTTGGCAGTCATATTGGTTGCATCTTTCATTTGGTGTCTAGCTTGCATTGCTTCTTATTTGCCGGAATGGTTTCTGCTTAGTTTACACAAACAGTTGTGAACATGCCATGCCGTCCTGTTTTTCATACATATTCCATCCTGGTATCATGTGTTTGCCTTACATCAAAGTAGTGATTGTCAGTATCATGCATGAATGAGTTCTGAAGAGAGAATTTTATTGCTTTTTCTTGTCGGTTTTACTTGACAATTCAAAATCAATAAAGCGGAAGGAAGTTAGCAAGGCAGCGGATAAAGGTGCTCCTTCCAAATGGAGGGCCTCTACAGTTTCTACTCCTCCACACCCCCAAGATGATTTCCAAGATAACACATGCATAGACACTCAACAAAGCTGTGTTTATGATGAGCACGTCTCCCCTAGTGCAGCATCACTGGTGCTCCCTCTAACTTGGCATTGTTATATGTCGTTGCATGTTATGTGTGATGTCTAGCTTGTATTGCTTCTAATTTTGTTGAATTCCATATGCTTACTTTACACATTATACTTGAATAAGACACGTGTTCTGTTTCTAGAACATACAATATCTGTCTATCACACCATGTTCTTACATCAAATTACTACTGTTGTGTAACCTGCAACAATCACTTATCATAAGACACGTTTGACTTCGGAGTGTGATATAGGTTACATCTCACATTCTTTTCTAGCTTGTACTACTAATTTGTTGAAATGGCACTTATGACGAGACAGTTTTAACTTGGTAGAGTGATATTATTTGCATCTTTCATATGGTTTCTAGCTTTCATTGCTTCTAATTTGTTGAAATGCCTTCTCCTTAGTTTACACATCATAAGCTGTGAATATGCAATGCTGTGAATATGCAATGGCACTAATGACGAGAGACCTCTAACATGGTAGTGTGATGTTGTTTGCATCTTGCATATGATTTATTTCTTGTACTGCTTCACATTTGTTTAAACGCCATTTATGCTGAGACACTGTTAACTTGGTAGAGCGATATTTGTAGCATCTTTCATATGGTGTCTACCTTCCATTGCATTGCTTCTAATTTGGTGAAATGTCTTCTTTTTAGTTTACACATCATAGTTCTGGTTATCTCTTCCATCCTGTTTTTCATACATATTACATCCTCCTATCATGTGGTTGTCTAACATTAAAGTTTTATTCGACTACATCATGCATCAATTTGTTCTAAAGAACTAAATTTTATTCGTTTTTCTTGTCGGCTTGACTTAACATGGCACAGAGAAAGAGGAAGAAACAGAGAATGGCAAGGAATGAGAAGCAGATGAATCCTGCAGATTCTGCTGGTACTGATGGTGCAATAGAAGGTGAAAGTCCAGCGGAAAATTCTACAAACACGGCATCCCATGTTACATGAACTGCAAAAAAAGCCAAACAGAAACAAATAGCTGCCACCAAACAAGCAGAGACAGCCCTAGTTCTTGCAACACCTACCACAGTACTACCAGCTGCACGACATACTCGTGCGTCAACTAAGCTAGCAGCATGTTCCCAAGCTCCCTTGCCACCTAACACTACTTCCCAAGCACTCTTGACACAAGACGAGTTGGCAATATCAGATGAACCTTGTGAGCTTCAACAGCAACAAGGTAGTTGCTGGAGTCAAGTTACAGTTGCATGCTTCTTTATATGTAGTCTCAAAGTTTGATGTACACTAACACTTCCTCTGTTTATTGTTGGACTAGCACCTAGGCGCAATAGGAAACAAACATCAGGGATAATGCTCGATAGGTTAACTAAATCTAGAGGAGGAAGAATGGAGATCCGTTTTGAGGGAGGTTTAAAAAGGCCACGTGATGCTACAGAGTCAGCCAAGTTAGTATTAGAGGCAGCGGTTGCCGTTAGGTGTCATGTACGTATCCTCCCAACATGGATTCAGTACAGAAATGACAAAGACGAAACCCAGTTCAACACCTTCCTCGACCATTTATCTATAAGTATGGTTATGTATGGAAACTAATAATATCGTCTTGCTCTGTCCCATACTTTCTAGGTTGCTAATAATGAGACTCCCATAATTTTCAACAGATGAGGTTCAAGTTGGATAGCCAAGATGATGCAACCAGACAAGCTTGCACCCATGTTTTCAAGTCTGCTCTGCGACAGTATCGGTATAACTTGAGGAAAACTCACTTTTAAGGCAAGGCTAATAGTGAACTTTCCCAAACATCTCCAGTGGAAAATATATCGAATGAAGACTGGAGGGGCCTTGTTAAACACTGGTCTGATCCGAAGTATCAGGTACATTATATATAGGTGATCAGATCACATGTTGAAGTCCTATTGACGCATGTTCCACACAAATCTATCTTCTTGTAGGTGAACTGTTCAAAGAACAAGGCCAACCGTACGAAAGTGAATTTCCAATAGACGACAGGATCTCGTAGCTATATTGCACACTGCAAGGCTCTTGTAATTAGCTGTTGTTTCACTCTTTACGTTGTACCATATTATCAGATCTATATTGACTTGTTCGAAATGCAGAGGAAAGCCCGCAAGGACCAAAAAGTACCTGAACCAAATGTTGTGGAAATCTTCAAGGACTGTCCCACCAGCAAGAAGAAGGGCATGACTACACCAGTCAAAGCCGTTGTTGTAAGTCCTTAATCCTCATGCCTTTTAACTACTACTTACTCTGACTTGTGCCTTGAACTGCATGGTTTGCAGCCAATGTCTATTACTCTTTTCAATTTTATACACAATTGTCTTAGCGTATCATTGCACCTTACAAGGTTTAAAAGGGAGGAGTGATGTTCCTTTGATCTTGACCTGTAATCTAGTTCCGTTCTGGACTTGCCCACACAATGTTACAATTGCCTGTTTGTCTGTTCTCAGTTGTTTTGTGATATGAATGATGTCATACTATGCTTACCGTATTATAAACTTCGTCTCTTTATCCTTAGCCCTCAATAAAATGTGAAGAAATAGACAATACATTAGCGATGGTACATGGTCATATGTTTGGAACCTGGTTTTATTATGTACTTTGCAATAAAATACAACCAATATTTTACATGGGTTCACCAGAATAAGTTCTGTATATAAACCAAAGCTATTTTGTTTGGTTTTGTTGCCTCCTTAATATCTTCTGTTCTGGTACTACTAATGTAAAACCTCAACTTTTCAGCGAGCTATGGAAAAAATGGTGGAACCGCCACCTTCTGAAGGTGGCGAGGCAACTATAACCGCAATGTCAGCTCTTGCTGCAGTGGGTCAGTACCTACCCACTAACAGTGCCAAAAGCACGTTCCTGCGTAATATTGGGTTGGTTGTTAAGGCAATATCGTCCAAACTTCTTCATGATCAAGATATGCAAGCTCAAAGCAATGTTGTATCGGTGCTCCAGACACAAGTCCATTCCCTAACAGAGGCCCTTTGTGAAACAAGGAGAAACATTGCTCAATGTCGTCAAGATATGCATGGTTTTGAAACTATACTATCAGACATTTGCTATGTTGTTCAGGAGCCTAGGGGAAATGAAGGCGAGGGTTATGGTGTTCCATCGGATAATACAGCATGAAAAGGTAACAGTCAGGTCAAACGAACCGAGCTTCTGAACTTCTGGTCGTGCATTTATCTGCTAGACTGTTAAGTTTTATGCCAACCTTCCTTTTGTTATATAGTTGTAATTTGTTATGGTGCGATACAAAATTTATTCTTAACGTGCAGCCACCGGCTGAAGAAAACAACAAGCCATTTTTGTATAGTGTAGGGTGTTCCCTATATTTGCACTAGTGGCGATCTTTGATGCCGAGTGGATTTAATCTGTGTAATCGCCTTAATAGCCTAGCGTTAGTTTGGGCCTTATTTATTTCCTAGTCTTCTTTTTCCCTGGTTTGCTAGTGGCCGCAACTACCCATGGGCCATATACGGGCCGTAGGATCCATGGGTCTCCTACGGGCCGTCGATAAATGGGCCTATAATCGGTGGGCCTCGGATCGTCGATAAATGGGCCTAGGGCCGTCGGATAAATGGGTCTACATGGGCCGTAATCGGGCGTAATTGGTATCGGCCCAGCACAGTAATGGGCCGTTAACATGACGTAGGGCTGCAAAAGCTTAATTCTATCATAGGCATAACGGGTCGTTAATGGGCCATAATATAGGACGGGCTGGCCAGAAACAGGCCGACTCTTGCCATGGGCCGAATTTGGCCCATTCGGGTAACAGGCCAGTAACGGGCCGACTCTTGCCATGGGCCGAATTTGGCCCATTTGGGGAACATGCCAGTAACGGGCCGACTCTTGCCATGGGCCGAATTTGGCCCATTAGGGGAACATGCCAGTTACTGCCCGAAAGTAATCGAGGGCCGAAAAGGAGCCCAAGAACATATGGGCCGTCAATAGGCCAAAAGCTAACATGGGCTGGAAACGGCCCATGTAAATCACGGGCCGTTAACGGGTACAAAGAAAATTATTGTTCATTATGGGCTAGAGTCACCGTGGGCCTATAAAGGGCCGAAAGATACGAAGGCCTCATATGGTCTGAAAGACGTCGTGGGCCATACATGGGCCGAAAGTGAAATGGGCTGGTGTTATATTCGACGGGCCACATGACATTGTTGGGCCGATTTCCTTTAGTGCCTAACGGGCCATAAAATGGGCTATTTGCAAAGAGACTGTTAACAGGCTTTTCATGGACCAGCCCGTTAACTTTTGACCAAGTCAAACGGGCCGGCTTTGTAACCTAAATGGGCCAGTGGTGGGCCGTGGCACGTGTCGACATATCATAAGCGCCTATCTGACCCACTGATGAGCTGACACGTGTTTCGTCCGGCCAATAAGAATTTTACACGTGGAAATTTCCCATTGGTCGGGGCTGTTAACGGGTTATTGGATCCAAAACCCGACCCGATAGCTTAACGGCGTTCCGTTATGGTGGATGTCACATGTCGGTCACCCTTGATGAAAGCACTTCTGTGACGCGCGATTTATCGTCGTGGAAGTGGACACTTCTGTGATGATAATTTCGGTAATGTCATGGAACACTTCTACGACAACACAGGTATGACTATCTTGATTCTGTCATAAATTTGTCATGGATGTACATGCATGACAAAAAACGCGACCTATTGTGACAAACACGTATCATCACGGAAGTGTATTTTTTTTGTAGTGACAGTAGGCATGCAACATGGACATATTTTCCGAAAGTGATTTTATTATGTAGTTGGCACTACAATACATGCTAATGTATTACAGTAGTTCACCAAAATAAGTTATGTATAAACGTTTAACCTACTTTGTTTGTTTTTGTCTCATTAATAACTTATCTGGTACACTAATCTACAAGTTCAAACTTTCAGCAAGCTATGGAACAAATGATTGAACAGCCACAACCACCTGAAGGTGACAAGGCTACTACAGGCACAATGTCACCTCTTGTTGCAGTGCGTCAGTATCTCTCCACTAACAGTGCAAATAGCACCTTCCTGCGTAATTCTGGGTTGGTTGTCAAGGTAACCTCGTCCAAATCGCCTACTGCACAAAATCTTCCTGCTAGACAGAGTGATATATCTGTGCTCCAGACACAAGTCCAATCCCTAATGGACGTTCTTTCGGAAACAAGAATAGTGGTTGAGAAATTTCGTCAAGATATGAGTGGTTTTGAAACCAGACTATCAGACATTCGCTTCGTTGTTCAAGAGCAATGGCGGAAAAAAGGTGGAGATCGTGCTGCTCCATCAGATTCTACAGCCTGAAACATTAGCACTCAGGTCAAATGATCTGTGCTTCTATACATCTTATGGTGCTTTTATCTGGAAGGACTGTAAACTTTATGCCAACATGCCTTTTGTTGTATGGTTGGAATTTATTTTTTTGTGATACAACATTTATGATGCTGCCATAGGCTGCAGTAATTACAATGCTATTTTTGTATAGTGTGGGTTTATCTTAGTAATGTATTCGGCCAAAAGCTTCGTAGGAGCCCAACATGCCAACATTCGTCGGCCCATTCCAATTGGGCTAAAAACGATTACGGGCCGAAATTGGCATGTAGCCCACTAAAAATATCCGGGCCTAAATCAGCATAAGCTTTCATATTTTTTGGTAGGCCTGTGCCCATTGTGGGCCTTTAACAGGCCTAAACATAATTTGGGCCTTTAACAGGTGTAAATATCTCGAGCCCATAAAAAACATGGGCCTTTAATAGACAGAAAGTGAGATTGGGCCCTGATTGTGCCAAATAACCCACTGGACTTAGTAGGCCGAAATGGTAGCCCATTTACGATGCGGATCTTTGACAGGCCGAAATTCGGACGGGCCGTAAATGCGCCAACCAAATACACGGGCCTTTAACAGGCCGAAACTTTGGTCGGGCTAGATTATCGTCATTTTTATAAGGGCCGTTACTGGGCCCGATATGACGTTGGGCCACATATGGCCCATGGTTTAGTCCGGCGTTAACAGGCCGAAAATGACAACAGGCCGAAAGTGGCCCAAATCTATAGTGGGCCTCTAACAGGCTGAATATCAAACATTGCCGAATATGCCCAAATCCTTCAGGGTCATTGAGGGAGTCCTGGATAAGGGGGTACCCGGACAGCTGGACTATATACTCTGTCCGGACTGTTGCAGCGTGAAGATACAAGACTCAAGACTCCGTCCCGTGTCCGGATGAGACTCTCCTTGGCATGGAAGACAAGCTTGGAGATCCGGATATTATATTTCCTTCCTTGTAACCGACTCCATGTAAACCCTAGCCCTCTCCGGTGTCTATATAAACCGAAGAGTTTAGTTCTTAGAGGGACGATCACAATCATAATCATCATAGGCTAGTTCTAGGGTTTAGCCTCTATGATCTCATGGTAGATCTACTCTTGTACTACTCATATCATCAATATCAATCAAGAAGGAAGTAGGGTTTTACCTCCATCAAGAGGGCCCAAACCTGGGTAAATATTGTGTCCCTTGCGTCCTGTTACCATCAGCCTAAGACGCACAAATCGGGACCCCCTACCCGAGATCCGCCAGTTTTGACACCGACATTGGTGCTTTCATTGAGAGTTCCTCTGTGTCGTCGCTGCAAGGCTTGATGGCTCCTTCAATCGTCAACAAAACGGTCCAGGGTGAGACTTTTCTCCCTGAACAGAACTTCATGTTCGGCGGCCTCGCACTGCGGGCCAATTCGCTTGGCCAACTGGAGCAGATCGACGGCTATGCCCCTGGCCACCAGGTCAGGTTCGGAAACCTGAACTACACGGACGATATCCGCGGAGACTTGATCTTCAACGGATTCGAGCCTGTGCCAGGAGCGCCGGACAGTCACGATGAGCACGGCTTAGACCTGCTGTCGGATGATACTCGGGATGTCGCCCCTGTGGTAGCCCCGGACCTAAATCTGGAGCAGACCGTGTCGCCCAAGGACGGGTGGATGGACCCTGCCCTGCAGGCCGCGCACTCATCGGTGGTAGAGCCGAACACAGGCCTCGCCCCCAAAGAAGCCTGTGACACCGAACCCTCGGACACATATCTGGCTGTGGGTTCCAGTCTACGCGCTCCTGAGCCCACCGAACCTGGTTGGGCTCCTGTAATGGAGTTCACCGCAGCGGACATCTTCCAGCACTCGCCCTTTGGCGACGTGCTGAACTCGTTAAAGTCTCTCTCCTTGTCAGGAGACTCTTGGCCGAACTATGTCCGGCTCGAGTGGGAAGCGGGCGACGAAGGAATTCATTGCCCACCCACCACCCACTTCATTGCCACGGTCGATGATTTAACTGACGTGCTTGACTTCGACTCCGAAGACATCGACGGTATGGACGACGATGCAGGAGAAGAACAGGAATCACCGCTAACAGGGCGGTGGATAGCCACCTCCTCATATGATATATATGGTGGACACTCCGAAAGAAACCAATGGCGAGGAGGCAACGGAGGATAACCCCTCAGGGAAGAAAGCAAAGCATGGGCGTCGTCAGCGCTGCTCCAAGCCCCGACATAGCAATACCAGCACGGAAGACGAAAACAATCCGGATGCTACCAAAGACGAATACAACCCTGATCAGCCCGCCTTCGAGCAGGCCGAACAGGAAGACGGGCAGGACAGCCCAGACGACCAGGCGATGGACGGATATCCGGAGGAGGACAATTACATGCCCCCCTTCGAAGACGAGATTAGCCTCGGGGACGACGAGTTTGGCGTACCTGAGGACCCCGTGGAGCAGGAGCGCTTCAAGCACCGGCTCATGGCCACCGTGAGGAGCCTGGAAAAGAAGCAACAGCAGCTCCAAGCTGATCAAGACCTGCTCACAGACAGATGGACCGAAGTCCTGACAGCTGAGGAATATGGACTCGAGCGCCACACTGCTGACCGGCCACCCCATGGCCGGGATAAAACGGCATATCAGCCCGAATACCAGCCCGTGCCCCCACGCCAATACACTACGGCTTGGGGCAATAGGCAAGACCTGCAAGATATACTGGAAAACAAAGCAGGACAGCCAAGATCGATCTACGGATCGAGGGGGCGTGCCCCAACACGCGACGATGACCATCACGCCGGATACACTACGAACAAGTCCGGCCGGGCCAAATACAGCCACCCAAAATCATTTGAACTATGTAGCCACATAGCCCGGCATAGAGGCGCCGCACACCCCCTCTACTTCACTGACGAAGTGATGGATCATGAATTCCCAGAAGGGTTCAAACCCGTAAACATCGAATCATATGATGGCACAACAGACCCCACAGTATGAATCGAAGATTTCCTTCTCCACATTCACATGGCCCACGGAGACAATCTACATGCCATCAAGTATCTTCCCCTTAAGCTCAAAGGACCTGCCCGACATTGGCTAAACAGCCTGCCGACAAATTCCATTGGAAGTTGGGAAAACCTAGAAGACGCGTTCCTCGACAACTTCCAGGGCACATATGTGCGACCACCAGACGCCGATGACTTGTGCCACATTACTCAACAGCCCGGAGAGTCGGCCAGGAAATTCTAGACTCGGTTCCTAACTAAAAAGAACCAAATAGTCGATTGTCCGGACGCCGAAGCCCTGGCAGCCTTTAAGCATAATATTCGTGACGAGTGGCTCGCCCGACACCTCGGCCAGGAAAAACCCAAGTCGATGGAAGCACTCACGACACTAATGACCCGCTTTTGTGCGGGCGAGGACAGCTGGTTGGCTCGTAGTAGCACCACGCCACATTCTGGCACCTCGGATGCCCGTGACAATAACGGCAAGCCACGGCGCAACAGACATAAGCGATGGAACAACGGCGACAACACTGAAGACACGACAATCAACGCCGGATTCAGCGGATCCAAATCCGGTCAGCGGAAAAAGCCGTTCAAAAGAAACAATCAGGGACCGTCCAGTCTGGGCCGCATACTGGAACGCTCGTGCCAAATTCATGGCACTCCGGACAAACCAGTAAACTACACTAACAGAGACTGTTGGGTGTTCAAACAGGCCGGTAAAATAAACGCCGAAAACAAGGACAAGGGGCTGCATAGTGACGATGATGAGGAGCCCCAGTGTCTGAACACGGGGGACAGAAGAAATTTCCTCCCCAGGTGAAAATTGTCAACATGATCTACGCCACCCACATTCTCAAACGGGAATGGAAGCGAGCACTACGGGACGTCTATGCGATGGAGCCAGTCGCCCCAAGGTTCAACCCATGGTCAGCCTGTCCGATCACCTTTGATCGTTGGGATCACCCTACCAGCATCCATCATGGCGGTTCAGCCGCATTGGTCCTAGACCCAATTATTGATGGATTCCACCTCACGCGAGTCCTCATGGACGGCGGCAGCAGCCTGAACCTTCTTTATCAGGACACAGTGCGCAAAATGGGCATCGACCCTTCAAGGATCAAGCCCACCAAAACCACCTTTAAAGGTGTAATTCCTGGAGTAGAGGCCCGTTGCACAGGCTCTATAACATTGGAAGTGGTCTTCGGATCTCCGGATAACTTCCGAAGTGAAGAGTTAATCTTCGATATCATCCCTTTCCGTAGTGGTTATCACGCACTTCTTGGATGAACCGCATTCGCTAGATTCAATGCGGTACCACACTATGCATACATCAAGCTCAAGATACCAGGACCACTCGGTGTCATAACAGTAAACGGAAACATGGAACACTCTCTCCGTACAGAAGAGCATACTGCAGCCCTCGCGGCGGAAGTATAATGCGGCCTCCTCCGACAAACCACCAATCCAGCGACAACAACCTCGAGCACCGTCAAGCGAGTCCGGAGCACCCCGCAGCAGGATCACAAGGCACGCCAAGAGCGCTACTAGCAGTCCGGCCTCCGCTCGAGCCCCATCAAAGTAGAATTCGTGCCACGCGTACACAATTATGCACTCAAAATGCCATGGCATAGGCGGAGGCGCAGCAGTGACTCAGTCAACAGTGCGGTATCACCGCAACGTACTTTCATAACCCTCCCTTTTTATCTTTCAGGACACTGCCTTAGGCAGCCTCTTCACAAGAGCCGGATTGTCAGACTTACACAGGAGAGAAAACCAAGGAGGCAACAGGCTTTGCACACAAAAGGAAATACCCAGGTGGAATCTGTTTATGGTCGTTATACCTGTTTTATATACCTACATGCAGCCTGCCCTTGGATAGGACATGTTAAATAGTCCTATTTACTTCTGCTTAAACGCACCCATTGTAAACATACGCTTAAACGTATTATTCATCAATGGGAGATCATATATAGCGTCAACTTATTATTCCTATTTACACATTTTTTCTATAAATGTTTATTTAATACTACATCCGTACACCTTGGTACGTTCAGTTTGCCAGGGGCTTCTCATAGCGCCCCATAGTACGGCAAGACAAGTCCGAACACGTTCAACAGCGCGGCACCCTGAACTTATAGCACTATATGCATCAGCTCCGAATCATGTCTTCGGTTAATAGTTGGTTTGCCCGGCTCCCTTATTTTGGTACCTTACGTTCCGTTATATCGGTTAAGGTAGCGCAGGGAGAACTACTGCGATTGTGTCCCGGTTCTTCCGGACGAGCACCTCAGTAGAGAAAGCCGAAAACTGACCGGCATGATGCGGCAAGTGTCGGTGTCAAAACCGGCGGATCTCGTGTAGGGGGTCCCGATCTGTGCGTCTAGGCTGATGGTAACAGGAAGCAAGGGACACAATGTTTACCCAGGTTCGGGCCCTCTCAATGGAGGTAAAACCCTACTTCCTGCTTGATTAATATTGAAGATATGAGTAGTACAAGAGTAGATCCACCACGAGATCGTAGAGCCTAACCCTAAGAGCTAGCCTATGATGGTATGATTGTAATTGTGATCGGCCTTCTAAGGACCAACCTCTCCGGTTTATATAGACATCGGAGAGGGCTAGGGTTTACATGGAGTTGGTTACAAGGAAGGAAACACAATATCCGTATCGCCAAGCTTGCCTTCCACGCAAAGGAGAGTCCCATCCGGGCACGGGCCAAAGTCTTGAGTCTTGTATCTTCACGCTTCAATAGTCCAGATGTTGTACACAGTCCGGCCGTCCGGATACCCCCTAATCCAAGACTCCCTTAGTAGCCCCTGAACCAGGCTTCAATGACGATGAGTCCGGCGTGCAGTGTTGTCTTCGGCATTGCAAGGCGGGTTCCTTCTCCGAATACTCCAAAGTAATTATCGAACGCTTAGACCGTGTCCGGATCTGCGAGATGGTCTTCACATACCATTGTAGGGAACGTAGCATAAATCTGATCCACTTGCAATCTTCGTACATCATGCCCTTGCATCGTTGCCTGGTCCAACGCGAACCAGCATTTCTTGCCCCATCTCTACTCGTGTTGCGAGGAGGTTTTACTAGCACGTTCTGCCAAAGCAGAGATCGCGTTCCTCTTATTACGGGATTTTCCATTAATATGGGCGTGCGTAGCCCCATGTTGACCGTTTGTATGACTCTGTGTGCTGTCAGGTAAACCTTAAGCGGTCACCCTAAGGACTCTTGATATTCACACCCTTTATAAAAAGGGGCTGAGGCCTATGCCTCTTTTCCCCCTTCCTCGCGCCTTCTCGCACCTCGAGTTTTAAATCCCGAGATCTAAGCTCCAACACCCTCGATCCTCCAGTATGTCCGGATCCAACCCTCAAGGCCGGTGGGTGGCCTCCTCGATTCAAAAGAAGGACATTCTGAAGCTTAGGGAGGTCGAATATCTGACCGGCGACATCCAGCACAAGCTTCCTGCTCCAGGGCAGGTCATCCCTACACCGGAGCCCAATGAGTGCGTCGTGCTTGTTCCTCACTTCCTCCACGGCTTGGGCCTCACCCTCGATCCTTTTGTGAGGGGGCTCATGTTTTATTATGGGTTGGATTTTCATGATCTGGCACCGGACGCCATCCTCCATATCTCGTCATTCATTATAGTGTGCGAGGCCTTCCTCCATGTCACCCCACACTTCGGCTTATGGCTCAAGACCTTCAATGTGAAGCCGAAGATGATCAGGGGCAACACACGGAGTGCAAAGGTGTCGTAATAAGCAGGAACGCCGATGCCCCATGGCCATAGGGTTCTTTCCTAGAAGTATTCGATGTATGGCAACGGAGGTGGTTCTATGTCACGGCCCCCCAGAGGCACAAAGTGGGTGTCGCCCCCGAGTTCCGCTCGGGCCCTCCGTCAAAACTAGCGTCTTGGACCGACGTAGGACGGAATTGGGGGCCCGCTGGCGATGTACCAGTACTGCAGAGCCGCATTCGATAGCTTCTTGAGAGGGACATTAACCTTGTCAGCATAATGCAAGTGATGTTAATCCGAAGGATGTTGTCGTGCCAACGCCGGCCTCTCCGAATGTGGGAGTTCAATCCAGAGGGTCCGCGCATTGTCAAGCACTTCTTCGGCTTAAAGCTCGGAGGGATGTGCAAATTATTCTTCGGACCGAAAGTGGAGTGTCCAGACACCACTGAGGATGCGGGCCTAAGCTGCAATCGCCTAGATACCCAAGTAAGTAACCTTGATACCGGACACCTTGTTTTGTATTTGTCACAATTGTTTATTCTGAAAATCATTCATGGCCAGGAATGGCTCAGCAAGGCGGAGAGAATTAGGTGTCCAGCGCCACTTCCCGAAGGCTCGCCTGGTCCCACCATGGCCAAGATGCTTGACCGGGTACTCAGCAGAATGCCCTCAGGGAAAGACAAGGGGAAGAACGAAGAAACCGAACTCCACACGCTACGCATCCGAACCGGGGGAATTATTACCTCCCCTAAGGAGGATAGTCGGGAAGGGGAGGCTAAGGCCTCCTCCCCGCGTGGGAAGAAGAGGGCTGCCTCCGAAGACTTGGAGGCGGAGATGCCCAAACCAAGGGAAAAGGTATCCCCAGGGGCCCCTGCCCCGACGGGCACCCTCACTGTGTCATGCCCGCCAACGGGCCAGCCCTCCACCGAGGTGTAAGTCAATCGTTTATTCGAAGGTACTGTGTTTCTCCTAGATCAATAACCAGGATTCGTCTTTTGCAGTCCGTCTAGCAGCTCTTCTCAACAGAGTTCGTCTTTGGGGGATCTTCCTCCGGAGATGATGGAGAGCGAGACCCCACCCACCTCTCCGACTCATGAAGCGGGCAACACCGAGTGTCGTCACGGAGGAGTCTGGATCTACTGAAGGCTGAAGCCTATGCGTCAGCCGCCCTGAGCCCGGAGCATTTGGCTCCCTCGAGGGGCGATGGGAAGGGTCCGGCACAGTTCAATGTCCGACCGGACGTACTGACGGGCCTACTGGAGCGAGCTGTGCTCTCGGAGGAGCACCGCTCATTAATGAGCATGGTGCTCCAGAAGATTTCATCCGCTACAAGCGGTTTGAAAGAAGCATTTACAAGCCTACTCAGAGGCTTTGAGGTATGTAGTGAAGGATACACTATTTTTTGGCTGTGAGGCACGCGCTAGGTGTGCTCCATATAGATAGTAGCCCCTGAGACTCTGGTTGCCTGCCCTAGGCGGCAAACGGGGGATCATAAACCAATGATTCTGCTATAAATACGTGCAGGTACCTGTGGGTCTGGCCGCCGACCAGTCCGTTGAAGTTCCCGAACTAACGAGGCAGATTGGATCGATTGATGCCGATATCACGCTGGTGACCGAGCGGCTGGACAAATCACAAGGTATGTGCTCTGCCTTCCTTTGTATAGGAAAATATGAAGGCGGCATGATATTAATGTAATATGTTTGGGCTGCAGATGGTGCTGCTGCTGTGGAGGCCCTGAGGGCAGAACTTGCCCAGGCCAAGGAGCAAGCTTGGGATAGCCATGCGGCTGCCCTAAAGGCGGCCGAGGAATTGAGAGCCGAACAGGCTGCTCATCACCGAAGCGATGAAAAGATAGCTGAAATGGCTTTGGAGTTAAAAAAATGCCGCTGACCGGTATGAGCTCCTTAAAAAGGAGCATAAGGATAGTTCGGCCGATCTGAACAAGGCACTTAATGCCACCAAGGAAATACGGACCGAGCTCAGGGGTGCGCGGGAGGAGCTTCAACAAGACGGTAAGATCGCGGCTGGGGGCTCCTACTTGCTGCGGACGAAGTTTTTTGATCCGAAGTACGCTCCCCTGGATGGATGCTGGAGTCATGCAGACGCGTATGAGGATTTGGCGAAGAGTATAGCTGACGCTGCCAAGTTCTTCGATTATCAGGGTGATAAGGAAGTGGAGAAGCTTTTCTGGTCGCAATTCAATGCTCCCACTCGCCTGCTGCCGTTAAGTGACAAGATGGCTGCTGTAGCGGAGCTTCACAGGCTGTCCGGGCTTGCAATACGGTCTGTAATAGACCATCTTTGGCCAAAGGGGCCTAAGCCGGACAGTTACTTTGGTTTGGTGCAACAATTCCTTGGGGTCGTGCCTCGGATCGACGCCATGAGGAGGTCGGCGTGTATAGAGGGTGCACAGATGGCTCTTGCCCGCGTTAAAGCCTATTGTATGGATATGAATGCCACCATTATAGCGACCCAGGATTGCGTGGGGGGCAATATCCGGCCGAGAACTACTTGGCGCAGGTCACAGAAGGTACCCGCCTAATAGAGGCGCAGTGCTCGAAGAATGTCTTGTTCGAGTGATGAATCGAATCATTGTAAAAACAATGTTTATTTTGATTATGAGGCTATATTTATACTATTTGCCTGAAAATATGATTGTGTCCCTTGTGTGGCCGTTTATATATATATATATATATATATATATATATATATATATATATATATATAAATATGTAATCGGAAAGTTAGCAGTCTTTGGCTTCAGCCCCCACGCATACAATGCGGGGGTGTTCGCGAAAAATATGCTTAATCACACTTGATCCAATGTCTTGGTCCATTAAGGAGGTGATCGCACGTCGAACTAGGCAACCAGACTATATAGCTGTAACACTTTCGCTTAGCCATGGGAGTATAACGTTGGGTCTACTATGTAGCCCCTGGTACCTTCACGTGCATCCGAATACGGGCATGTATGTACATGACCGGGAAATGGCCCTTCGTTAATGCGGAGGAATCCTAAAGATTCCGGTGAGTCTTCGAGTAGTTGATCAGTCTCTCGCTGTATCATGACAGTCAGTTTTCGGCTTTCTCTAGCGAGGTGCTCATCCGGAATAACCAGGGCACAATCGCAGTAGTTGTCCTTTGGCCACCTTAGATGATAATAACGGAACGTAAGGCGGCAAACCCAGGAGCCGGGCAAACCCAACATTTGACCAAAGACATGATTCAGAGCTGATGCATATAAGGCCAAACTCGTGACGCTGAACACTCCCGAAGGTATTCGGACTTTATAACAGACGATGGGCTCAAGAATGCCCATTCATTATAAACCCTGTGTTTCCAGGTACGTGCATTAATCTGTCGTGGCGAAATGCCAATAAAGGCAGTATCCTCTATGGGTATGGAACCCATGGGATGGTTAAACAACAAGAGGCAATAGAAAAGGTTTACACAAGGGCTTAATCTGAAAAGAAACATGTTGAACGGGGCCCTGCTGCATGTCTGCGCCTTTATCTCCATTGTGCCGCATCCTGGAAGGGTATCACGCGAACGTTGTCTATGGAAAAAGAAAGCTCGTAGGAGAGTACAACATAAGTATGCGATGGATAGTAAAAGTTTAAGATGTTGGCCTGCCAATAAGGTTGAGCCAAGTGTGGGGCTTTATTAAATATTTATAGCCCCTGGTGTCCGCTGTGGGATTACATATACGGTGCCCTGGTTCGATTTTATCCGGGCTACCGGACTCGTCTAACCGAGTCTGTGGTCTTAACGACCAGTCATGTTTTTTGATATTGGAGGCCGCTTATAGTTCGGCCACTAGGGCTGTCGCGTGTTCCTCTGCGCGTGAAGAGCGCTCTGTGATTCCGTTAACAGCGATGACGCCACGTGGACCAGGCATCTTGAGTATGATGTAGCCATAGTGTGGTAAGGCGTTGAAGCGGGCGAAGACCGTTCTTCCAAGCAATACATGATAGCCGCTTTGGAAGGGTGCGATGGTGAAGAGTAGTTCTTCGCTTCTGGAATTTCCTGGGGAGCCAAATGTTACCTCCAGTACGACGGAACCCCTGCCCTAGGCTTCAACGCCTGGTATCACCCCTTCAAAGGCAGTGTTGCTTTGGCTAATTCTGGATGGGTTTATCCCCATCCTGCGGACAGTGTCCTCATATATTAAATTGACACTACTGCCGCCGTCCATGAGGACATGGGTGAGACGGTATCCGTTGATTATTGGGTCAAGTACCAAGGCCTTTGATCCTCCGCGCAAAATACTAGTTCGGCCATCCAAGTGATCGAAAGTGATCGGATAAGACATCTAGTAGTTAGGTGTGGGTACGATGGGCTCTATATCACGCGCGTCCCTATGCTCACGTTCGCGCCTTCTCATGGATGTGCGAGTCGCGTGGATCATGTTCACTGTTTTAACCACTGGCGGGAATTTGTTTTGTCCCCCAGTGTTCGGCTGGCGAGGTTCATCCTCGTATTCACTTGGTGTATCCCTTCCCTTGTGTTCGGCATTTAATTTGCTGGCCTGCTTGAAGACCCAGCACTCTCTATGCGTATAGTTGGCAGGTTTGTCAGGGGTGCCATGAATTTGGCACAGTCTGTCTAGGACTCTATTCAGACCGGACGGTCCCTCTTTACTGCCTTTAAATGGCTTCTTTTGCTGATCAGGTCGAGAGCCCCTGAATCCAGCATTAACCGTTGTGTTATCCGGGCTCTCTTCCTTGTTTTGTCGTTTATTTTTATTACGACGTGGCTTCCCGTTGCCATCCCTTATTTCGGATGTGCTGGGGTCGCTGGTGCCTTTACGGGCTAGCCAGCTATCTTCACCCACGCAAAAGCGGGTCATAAGGCTTGTTAGGGCTGCCATTGTCTTTGGCTTTTCTTGGCCAAGG
Organism: Triticum dicoccoides; assembly: GCF_002162155.2. Lineage (NCBI taxonomy): Eukaryota > Viridiplantae > Streptophyta > Magnoliopsida > Poales > Poaceae > Triticum > Triticum dicoccoides. The sequence goes on from NC_041381.1 coordinate 162,525,224, forward strand.
TGTCTGGTGAGCCACTCGTCGCGGATGCTGTGTTTGAATGCCGCTAAGGCTTCGGCATCCGAACAATCGACAATTTGATTCTTCTTAGTGAGGAATCAGTTCCAAAGCTTGCGGGCGGACTCTCCAGGCTGTTGGATTATGTGACTTAAATCGTCAGCATCGGGAGGCCGGAAATAAGTCCCTTGAAAATTGGCCCTAAAAGCATCCTCGAGTTCCTCCCAACTCCCAATTGAATTTTCGGGGAGGCTTTTCAACCCGTGTCGATCTGGTCCTTTTAGTTTGAGGGGAAGGTATTTCATGGCGTGGAGGTCATCCCCACGAGCCATATGTATATGCAGGATAAAGTCCTCTATCCAGACCCCTGGGTCTGTCGTTCCGTCGTATGCCTCTATGTTCACAGGTTTAAAGCCATGTGGAAATTCATGGTCCAGTACTTCTTCGGTGAAGCACAGGGGTGAGAAGCCCCTCAATATCTGGAATTGATGTGGCATGCCGTTGGTTGTTGTTGTGTCCGGTGTTTATTCCGAACTGGTATTTGATTAGCATAATTGTTTTGGTGACCATAGTCCCTTGCCGGGGTGTGTCCTTTAGATCCGTAGATGGACCTTGCTGTACCAGCTTTCTTACCCAGGTGCTCACGCAGATCGTGCGTGGCGTCGGTAGCCGCTTTATTCCGGTTATGGAGCAGTACGTCTGGCCTCCTGGTCGTGTTACTCTTTGGTGGAGCGGCCTCATCGTCGAATTCTGGCAGTAGCTTGCGTCTTGGATAGCTCTTTGTATGGCGATCATCGCCGTATCTTTCTTCAGTGTCTAGCACTTTATTCCATCTACGATTCAGCGTTTCCTGTGCGGCTTTGAGCCGTTGCTTCTGCTTCTTAAGACTTCTCGCTGTGGCCATAAGCTTTCTATGGAGGTTATCTTGTTCCACGCGTTCTTCCAGAATGATGAATGCATCATCGTCCGGACTGTCTTCTTGTCCTGGGCCGGTTTGATGAACTCGTCCCTTTGGCTCATTGTCCTTGGGCGTCTGCTCCGAACTTTGTTCGGTGTGACCTGGCTCGTCCTGCTCCATCGTTTGTTCCGTATGGTCGTTGTTGCCTTCGAGGTTGACCGGAGTATCGATCCTTCTGGCACTCTTGCTGCTATTTTTACTGTTGCTGCACTTGGAATGGCGTCTGCACCGTCGTTTTGGCTTTTGCTCGGGGGTTTTATCTTCCGGATTATCACTGTCGTCCTCCTTGGGCGTATCCACCATGTATATTTCGTGTGACGAGCTGGAAGTCCGGCACCCCATAGATTCTGAATCTTCTCCTGAATCGTCGTCCATACCGTCGATGCCTTCGGAGTCGAAGTCAAGCACGTCGGTTAAATCATCAACCGTGGCTATGAAGTGGGTGGTGGGTGGGTAACGAATTTCTTCGTCGCCTGCTCCCCACTCGAGCCGGACATAGTTCGGCCGGAATTTTCTGTCAGAGAGTTTTTAATGAGTTCAGCATGTCACCAAAGGGCGATTGTTGGAAGATATCCGCAACGGTGAACTCCATTACCAGAGCCCAACTTGGCTCGACTGGCTCGGCAGTGCGCGGACAGGAACCAACATCCGGATGCGAATCCGGGGGTCCGCAGTCACAGGCCACCACAGAGGTGAGACCCGTGTTCGGCTCCAACACCGATGAGTGTGCAGCCTGCGGGACAGGGTCCAACCCTCCGTCTTTAGGCAGCGCAGCCTGCTCCGGATTTAGGTCCGAGGCTATGGCAGGGGTGATACCCCGAGCTTTGTCCGACAGCAGGTCTAAGCCGTGCTCGTCGTGACTATCCGGCGCTCCTGGCGCAGGCCCAAATCCGTCGAAGATCAAGTCTCTGCGAATATCCGCCATGTAGTTTAGGTTTCCGAACCTGACCTGGTGGCCGGGGGCATAGCTATCGATCTGCTCCAGATGGCCAAGTGAATTGGCCCGCAGTGCGAAGCCACCGAACACGGGGATCTATCCGGGGAGGAAAGTCTCACCCTGGACCGTGTCGTTGATGATGATTGAAGGAGCCATCGAGCCTTGCAGCAACGACACAGAGGAACTCTCAATGAAAGCACCAATGTCGGTGTCAAAAACGGCGGATCTCGGGTAGGGGGTCCCGATCTGTGCGTCTAGGATGGTGGTAACAGGAAGCAAGAGACACAATGTTTACCCATGTTCGGGCCCTCTCGATGGAGGTAAAACCCTACTTCTTGCTTGATTAATATTGAAGATATGAGTAGTACAAGAGTAGATCTACCATGAGATCGTAGAGGCTAAACCCTAAAAGCTAGCCTATGATGGTATGATTGTAATTGTGATCGGCCTTCTAAGGACCAACCTCTCCGGTTTATATAGACAACGGAGAGGGCTAGGGTTGACATGGAGTCAGTTAAAAGGAAGGAAACACAATATCCAGATCGCCAAGATTGCCTTCCACGCGAAGGAGAGTCCCATCCGGACACGGGCCGAAGTCTTCAGTCTTGTATCTTCACACTTCAATAGTCCGGACGTTGTACATAGTCCGGCTGTCCGGATACCCCCTAATCCAGGACTCCCTCAGCGAGAGCTGGTCGCTGTTTGAGAGGTCTTAAAATCCTTAAAGATTTTTTCCGCTTTAGGCAAGGAATCGGCTTCGTCTGATTTAGGCGCATATAGCGCCCCAATTCGGCTTTCCGAATTATAGGGGCTTCGCCAAAATTTAAAATTGTAGACTTCTATGGCTAAGTGAAAGTTATAAAGCCGCATAGTCTGATTGCCTTGTTCGCTGCACCGGATACCTCCTTAAGGGACCAAAAATTTGGATAAAGAGTATTCGGGTTTTTGCAGGAACACCCCGGTACTAGTTAAGTGGGGCGGAAGCCGACGACTGGCCTACTTTCAGAATTCTATAAACAGCCGCACAGAAGGTAATATGTTAAATCAAAAAGCGCTACATAGCGCAAGTAACTTCGTCTTTGTATTACAAAAACAATAGAAGTACATTTATTCAAAGATCGTGTTCTTGGTACATTCTTCGGCCACGAGATGAGCGCCCTTCATAACGCCATCATAATATTTCTCGGGACAGCGATGCGCCTTGCCCTTCGGCAGCCCGTCCTTCACCAGCTTCTCCGCATCCAGCTTGCACTACAAAAAAATACACTTCCGTGATGATACATGTTTGTCACAGTAGGTCGCATTTTTTGTCATGCATGTACATCCATGACAAACTTATGACAGAATCAAGATAGTCATATCTGTGCTGTCGTAGAAGTGTTCCATGACATTACCAAAATTATCATCATGGAAGTGTCCACTTCCATGACGATAAATCGCGCGTCACAGAAGTGCTTTCGTCAAGGGTGACCGACACGTGGCATCCACCGTAAGGGAATGCCGCTAAGCTATCGGGTCGGGTTTTGGATCCGATAACCCGTTAACAGCCCCGACCAATGGGGATTTTCCACGTGTAAAATCATCATTGGCTGGAGGAAACACGTGTCGGCTCACCGTTGGGACAGATGTCATCCACTCATTGGACAGAAGGCGCCTATGATACGTCGACATGTGGCACGGCCCAACACAGGCCCATTCCTGTGAAAAGGCCGGCCCGTTTGACTTGGTCAAAAGGTGGCGGGCCAGCCCATGTAAAGCCTGTTAACGACCTGTTCGCATATAGCCCATTTATAGCCTGCTAACCCAAGGCCCGTTACGCCCTATCCGAATTAGGCCCAGTAGCATCATCTGGGCCACCCAATATGATTCCAACCCATTTTCACTTCTGGCCCATGTATGGCCCATGACGTCTTTCGGCCCATATGAGGCCCTATGTAACTCTTGGCCTATTAACGGCCTATGGTGAAATTGGCCCGTAATGAACAGTGTATTACTTTACACCCATTAACGGCCCATGGTGAAACTTGCCCGTAATGAACAGTGTATCACTTTATACCCATTAAGGGCCCGTTATTCCGTTGGGACGTTTCCAGCCCATGTTATCTTTCGGCCTTCTCAGAGCCCATTTATTCTTGGGCTCATTTCCAGCATTCGTTTACTTACGGCCCGTTACTGTCATTTTCTGCTTATGGGCCAAATTCAGCCCATGGTTACAGTCGGCCCATTTGTGGTCTGTTAACACGTTGGGCCGTTTTCATAGCGTCATGAAATACGACCTATTAATGATGGCCTGTTATGGTCGGCCCATGAACGGACGATTCCAACTCTAGCCCGTTTACGGCCATAATGCGGCCTATTATTGGCCCATGTTTGGCCAATCGATCATACTGCCCGTATAAGGCCCATTGATGATACGGCCCGTAGAAGGTCCATTGTTTCTACGGACCGTAGAAGGCCCACTGTTTCTACGGCCCGTAGAAGGCCCACTGTTTCTACGGCTCGTAGGAGGCCCAGTGTCACTACAGTAAATATTAGCCCATGGTTAGTGTGGCCTAGTTTTCAAAAATAGGTTATTGCATCCACTAGCAAACCGCGGAAAAAGAACTGCAATGACTACAAGCAAACAAATAAACAAGACAAGAAGGAAATAAATAAGCAAGCAACTTATGCTAGGCTATCACGGCTATCACACATATTACATCCACTGGGCATCAAAGTTCGCCACCAGTGCAAATAAACGCGCCGACAAAAGAATATACAAAACTGAGAGCACTTCAGAAGGCACTAGGCCTGGCCAGGTCGGGCCCCCCAAACAGCTGAAGAAGCTGAGTAGACCTCAGTTGTGTCAACGATAGATGCATCAACACTAGATTTAAGGCATGATGGTGCGCACGGCAGTCCTCTGACATCTTCATTGCATCTTTGACTTCAAGTCGGAGCTGAGCTGACGCAAGCCTTTCAGCTTTTAGTTGAGACTGAAGAAGTCGAACTGATTGAGGCAGCGACTGCACAGAGGTTGTCTCACACCTGCTGGTGAGTAGCTTTAACTCACTTTCTTCATCAAGACAGGACCTTGGGGTCATCTCACTGTCCTCAAGATGGTTTGGCTCACTATCTTCCCTAAAGTTCTGCCTGGCGTAAGAGATACGACTCTGAAAGAGAAACAAGGAGACACGTAACAGGTTTCACAATTATATAAGCAAATAAATGGATCTGTTCTTCATAAGGAACATGTTTTTACAACTACAATTTGAAACTGGTAGTTATTGCAAACATCCAATCAGATGTAAACAATAGAGCAAACAGCAGTGGAGGCAATGATGCCTATCCAAATCTATACTAGAACAAAGTTTCAAGGCTTGAGAAGGATGAACTTACATTACATGTTAACACGGGCTGGACAAAACCCTTCTCCATGTTGATGGAAGGATAATTCAATAGATTGCCCAAAGAAAATTCTTTATAAGCGTTGCCATTATTCTACATTTTGCAAAGAGTAAATATAGATCAAATAATATTGGAAGAAACAGAGGATAATGAAGCTCAGGTGCAGACTGATGATACATAATAAAATAGCAATTAATTAAGTACAACGTTACAAGGCAAAAGGGAGAGAGGTACTGACAAGAGAAATGCAGAGCCCATTATTGTTTTTAGATCGTATGATCCTTTGAGAAAGGAGATTCATCTGAAATTAGTTTTCATACAAGAGAGAAGGTAAGGCACAAGCAGAAATTTAGGAGTTCAAATTTTGAATTGATATCATAGACAGTACCTGACGCTAGGCTCCCAACAGTTCTAATAGGGGTTTGGCCACTGGAGTAGGGGTAAAGTGTGGTACAGTTGGGCCTGTGTTTTTTGTGGCTGCTGATCTATCTGATTTAACAGGTACCACTACCTTTTCCAAATACCTAGTTTGTACTCCTTGAGGATCTGCACTCACCCTCTTCCTTTTGGAATCTATCACGAAAGAACAACATTTGACTGGAAAAACATAGTGTGACGACACATGGAATAGGTACCGAAAATGGATAGTTATGGCATATACTCATATATGATGCTTAAAGTAAGAAGATGGTGTAACAAAGTAGAAGAAATGCAACAGGTCAGATGCAAAATATGTGTGACCAATACAACTTTGCAAACTTAGAGCAAGCACCTTGATGGGTGATTAAGATAGGCCATCCTCCACCATGCCAAGTTCGTTAGCCAATGGATCGTTCCGCAATATTCCTCTCATGCGCCCATTCTCATATTCATTTTGATAATGTTCAATATCTGACATGCATGAAAACATAAAAACAAGTGAGATTTTCTTTGTAATGCAGAAGTGATTCTAATCCAATACTGCCTCCCTGTAAACCCCTTTGTGCTATCTCTGCAATTCTTTTAAAAGATGCCATGCATGCTGTAATTTGTTGTGTGCATTAATATAATGTGGCCTACTACTCCAAATATGAGAGCTCCAGAAGTGACGACACTTCGCAGATGATAGCTTCAACATATTGTAAAGAAGAACAAGTCGACTTGACTTAGATTCAAAATATACTAAGGGAGAACAACTTGACCTGACTAGTCGACCGCAAGAGAAGACTATCGTATTAAAGAAGAGCAGAAGAGCAAGCAAATTGAATATATTACAAGTGTTTCAATACAATGTCGGTTGGCCACCCATGATGAACCAGAGCGCACAGAGAAATACTATTCTTTCCGGTCTCTCCATATGTGGCTCACATGCATTTTGAAACTAAAGTAGGAACATTTAGCTAACTAATTAAACATCTCTCAGTTTTACTAATATCAACAATAATATCATATATGAATTTGTACAACTAAGCTTGTTTAGCTCGATGGGTGGAGCAGTGCTATTACGACACGAACCACGTAGGCTGATTGTGGTCATCATAAAATGGGGAAAACATAAGCACGATCAGTACAATGTTGACCGTGGCAGTGGGATGGCAGATCTGAAGCTGCAAACTGTGCAAAGGGTAGTTAGCAACCGATGTTTGCTTTGAAATAACAACTAAGATTTGGTATGGACAGGAAAGTACGGTCAACAAGTGACAAAGAAATGCAATTATGATGTCTCTCTATATGTCGCGACATGCATTTGGAAACTCAAGTGGGACCTTTAGCTAACCAATTAAATGTGTCGGTTAACTAATATCAGTATCATATCACAATCATATTTGAACAACTAAGCTTTTGAATTTTGAGTGTTGTGTTGTTTAGCTTGAAGGGTGGAGTAATGCTAGTATGACAGAAAGCACCTACGGAGATCATAGTAGAGTAGATAAAAGGGGAAAACCCTAAGCATCAAGAGTAAAATCAGGAAAGTGGAACTAGCTGGACCAGTGGGTGGCGCACATGCTTTTCGAAACGAATATAGGAACATTAGGTGACCAATTAAACGTTCTCTGTTTTAGTGATATGAGCATCATATCAGATTCGTATTTCAACATGTAAGCTTTGGGTTGAGGTCTTGAGGAGCAGTGCTAGCACGACACGAAGCACCTACGATGATGGTAGTGAATATAAAGGGGGAAACCATAACCTTTAAGAGTATAGTGCCCGTGCCATGGCGGATCTGAAGGTGCAAATCGGACAAAGCTACTTCGCAACCAATCTTTGCTTTCAACTAGCCACTACGATTTGGTACGGACAAGAAAAGTACAGTAAACAAATTACGATCTATTTTCCGGGTGAGATCAATAACTTAAGCACATATGGAAGAGTACCACCTCTCTTGCGACACCGAGTAGTCCTATGCTGATATGTTGAGGGTGCTGCGGGTGCGATGGCTGTCGGCGGCTGGGAAGAAGACTTTAGACGACAGACGGCCGGGTCGGGGGATATATCATGTTGCCGTGGACGAGGCGGTCATAGGAGCGACAACGGCAAGGTGGACGACAGCGCCGATGAAGCGAGAGGAGGCGATGAAAGGATCCTGGTCCAGCGCCATGGATGAGAGACATCCATCTCTTGTAGTGGACGACGGGGTAGGGGTAGCGACTCTGGCAAGGTGGAGGATGGGGTGGAGGACGGAGGAGGCTGGCCGCAGTGCGGAGGTTGCCGTGCCGCCGACGGTGTATGAATGGGGAAATGGGGGGGAGGGGGCGATCTCAAACTTTGGGACGCGCTTCTCTGAAATGGGGGAAAGTTATGAACTTATCCCCCGTTTAAAATCTCAGACATCGCGTCGGCTGGGGATAGGACGGTAATCTCGCATCTCCCAAATATTTGCCGGTAACTATTTCAGGCGAGGAGAGGGTGTTTTGCCGCCCACGGTGGCGCCCACGGTGTATGAACGGGGCTGATGGGTAGGGCGCTTGCGTCACGTCTGATGGAAGTTACACATCTGCCCCTATTTAAAATATTAGCCTACATCGATTTCGGATGAGGAGAGTTTGTTTTGCCGCCCATCGTGTATGAATGGGGAAATGGAGAAAGAGACACATGTCTTTCGGACGAGCTTGAATCAAATGTGTTTTGCCGCCCACGTTTGGCGCCCACTGTGTCTGAATGGGCTCAAAGGCCGCTGTGTCACGTCTGATTAAAGTTACTAGTCTACCCCTATCGACAGCAGTGTAAATCCGGTCGATAAGGATGTCCAGTGTCAGGGGTAGACAGTAATTTCCATCTTGCAAACACTTGCTTCAGGCAGCCCACAAATTATAGTGGGTGTTTAGCTGCTTCGTTCAAAACTTGGGAGAATTAGCATTCACGTTTGCCTTGGGACCTGGCAAACTAAATTCAAATCTAGTTTGTATTCGATTACGAATATCCACAGATAATTATACGTTTTGTTATTTATTTCTTCAAAACCACAACAAAGATTTATTCCACCTTTATATATGATTATGATTTAGAAATGCCGTGATCTTTGAATTCAGTAGGTTGGATACACTCTGATTCAAACAGTTATTTCATCCAATACAATATGCTCACACGAAAAACAGTTCACCTTATGTCAATCATACAAGTACTGAGGATTACCTCGCCTAAAAAATTTGGATCATTACAACACATGCACAACATGGAATTCCGGACAACATAGGGGGTCTTGCAACATAATCCATGCAGAGACATGACACAACATGCAAGTACAATAATCTAATGACAATTTCAACTGGCATCTAAAGAAGAACCGGGATTACCTTATGCTTCAGATAGCAGAAATAGCAGGACCTCCTCCGTCTTCAAATGCAACATTCTTACTTCCTCCAATTCTTGGGTTGCTTGCATAATGCGTGCCGCTAATTCCGTAATTTCCAGCCTCAAGATAAAGATTACCTCATTCATGGCAGCCACACCATCTCTTTCTTCCTCTAGTAGAGCCTCAAGCACTATAATATCTGTGCTCAGACTGCTCTCTGGCGGTGTTGCCTCTGAACTGCTACCATCTGGTAACATGGATGGCGCACTGCTTCCACAAATAGATTCTAGGGTTGTACATTGTGTCCTAGTGTGAACGGCATCCTGAAAGGTTTCCGCTGGACATAAGTAAGAGATAGTTATCGTATGATCCAGGCAGTAAGCTTACATGGTAAACGACGGACGAATTGTTGCCGAGCATGGCAAACTATATTTAAATGGTTCGAAGCAGCACCAGCCGAAAAGAAATTTAAATGGTAAGATGAAAGTTGAAAGGGAGTGTACAACCGCTATATTTAAGTTGCCAAGGCATCTAAGCAGTTGAAATAATCTGAGAAAACACTTAATAGTGTGGCCTCATATAAACTACGAAGACAGTCTTGTGATGAAGTTGAGAGGAAAAGTTAAGGACTCAAATGAAATAGGCATGCATTTCTTTACGATAGTACAGCAGGCACTACTGACATATTGGCCAACTCAGGTATAACGTAACAACAAACAAGCATTCGAATCAAGCAATACAGCAAAGCAGACAACTGAACTATTTGTAATTCGGTAGGATTACACGTTGAGGGCACAAGCCAAGAAAGCAGCCCACTCGCATTACATTTAACATGCACTAAAACACGCTGGCTTACCATATGTTGCTGTGAAGCCTAGCTGCTGTTGCAATGTTCTTTGAAGATATCGTCAGCATCCTGTGGTTGCAAATCTAGTTGTTGTAGTTTATTCTGCACCATCTATTTAGGTTAAATTAATTTTAATCGCATGCACTAGTCCTAATTGATCATCAATGGTTCATCTAAACTAATGAAAGAAGGGTGTGTGCATACACGACAATATATCTGCTTCCCTCTATTTATATGCTTGTTCGAGGTGCCAGCACCAAAAGAACAAATATTTTGCTTGATGGGGTTGGCAGCTCCATAATTAATAGAAGCATCAAATTAGTCATGCAACTTGGGAAGATCAAGAACACACAAACAAGTAATGAACAAAGGCTCGGAGCAGTGATGTAATAGCTAGCATCAGAAAATGTAGGGTAGAACAAACAAAAAGCAGCGGAACCACATGCTAGTTTGCTGATGTATAATTAAGCCTAGAGAACATTAAGCAGTCTGATGGAACCAACAGGTGGCATCAGAACAAAACTAAAGCATATTAACTATATGTGCACTGGTATGTAATTTAACACATGTAACATGTTCACTGCCAGAAGTAAGGCCCTATAGGTGCAAGCAGAATAACGCGTCTCATGAAAAACTGAATGATGCCCTGAAGAAATTCAAAGGTGCGGTGCTTATGCTAGGAAATTTAACGTAAGCGCCGACTGTTGGATAATAGTACCTGATTCTCGGCGGCGTATGGGTACCGTTGTCATACTTGATAGCTAAGGTTCGTCGATGGTGCTCGTGTTGCGGTTGAGTTTGGGCCGGCTGTCACCATCGCTGAAGCTGCTCCGGTGCTACGGTTGCGGCGCCTGTCGACATACAAGAAAGCTCATTTGTGGTAAGTGAACAGTTGCACGATAAAGAGAAAAACCGAAGGAGTACAAATCAAAATAACATGACGAGGCTGCGGCGTCGGTAAAGTAGGGCCGGTGGAGTTGAATATGGCGTCTGTGGAGCGGGTCCGGTGTAGTGGACGAAGTCTTCGGTGGGCACGTTGTATAGTGCTTTCGGTGAGGCGGTTCTGTTGCATCAGACGAGGGCTTGTATGAAGGGCCAGCGAAGGGGGGACGAGGGAGTCAGTGAAGGGCCTACTCTGTGGTGGAGGGCACCGGTTAAGCAGATCCGGTGCGGTGGACCATGATGGCGGTCAAGGAGATCTGGAGCGGTGGACAAGCCAGTCACTGAAGCGGCTCCGGTGAAGTGGTGAGTTGGCAGTTTGGGGTTCCAAGGTGCGGAAGGTAGATCCGGCAAGGTGTGAGGTCCACCTCTGCGGCGGAGGACTAGATTCGGCGGCTTGCCGTGGTTGGGGGGGTTGGGGAGGGGAAGGGGAGGGGCTCTGGGGAAGAATGTTGGGGGCAAAGAGGGGAAAACAATGGAGTTACCAAAGCAGCCTTTTTCCGTTCATGTGGCAGGGGTAAAACAGGAATATCGCAGGGCTAAACTTTCGGGCGCGTGATATTTCGATGTGACCGGGAAGTTTGAAAGCTTTTGGCGCCTAAAATTATAAGTATTCTGCTCTCGTATGGCTGACTATGATGTCATGGCCGACAATTTGTTTGTTTTGCACGCAAAAAAATGTGCAAGTTTTGAAAATCAATGTCTCCAACTCGAAACTTAGATTGTCCATTCAATTCAAATATGGATCATTGAGCTACTACAAGCAAATACCATCATATGGTCCAATTCAAATGAAATTCCAAATGTGTTTATCCTAAATATGATGGCAAAAGCAAAAATGTGTATGTGTATGAATAAAGTGGATGATTATAAAGTTTGAACATGCCCGTATGTGTATATCTCTAGGTTTGATATATGAATTTGAAATCACAAAATCCCGGCTTAAAAATGTACCTCCGTTTAAATGAATTACAAAAGCTAATGATGGAGTCGAATTCCAAAATTCCAATCTTAGGTTTGTAATTCTGGTACATCAAGGTATATCACGCATGTTCAAAAGTATCGTTATCTCATAGTACAAACTGTGAAACAAATGGATCAACCATGACTGCACAATATCTCAATTACGCTAAAGTCCCTCAAATACAGACACCTCACTCTTTATCTGAAGTCAACCCCCCCCCCCCGCACC
>NC_041381.1:162537382-162538007 GCF_002162155.2 Triticum dicoccoides
ACCACACACACACATGGATAAGTCATTCTCTCCCCCAAACACCAACACACGAGCACATTAACACCCCTCTCTCTTGTAAAGTCCGGACCCCAACATAGGTCTCTATCACTTTGTCTCTCAGGCATGCACACATCTCTTCCCTCACTCTCTAGGTCTCCCGCTATCTTTCTTACCCAAGCACACGCACTATGTAGAGTGTATATTTCCCATACACACAAAACATCGCCCCCAAACGTCTATCTCCCTAGTTATGTGGTTCTCGCGCACTCACCTCACACACCACCCCCACTGCAAACAAGCACACTTTGTCTCCTTGTGCACCACTCTCCTCTTTCTATCTCTCCCACATGCGGACCCGCCCCAGCTCCTTCCCTGCATACATATATGTCGTGACTCTTTACATAGCTCTCTAATGTATAATCGTTCTCGATTTCGCACATTGTTCTCTACACCATCTATTCTAGATCTCTCATGAAGTCCCTATCACACACACGATGACTCGCTTCCCTTGCATCTCCGTTCATAGGCCAATTTCGGACAACATCAACATTGTCTCCCTATCTATACGCCATTTATGGACACAAACGAGCCCTCTCGCCCCCTCTCTTCCTCTCTCTCTCTCTCT